>NC_138981.1:118293296-118877661 GCF_964341445.2 Mesoplodon mirus
AGTGGTGAGAACAGAAAGAGAAAGTTATGCCCACATTGGTATTAGTATTATCGGACATTAATAACCTAATGAAATCTTTGATACTTTATTTTACTAATTTCAACTGGCTAATAACTTTATTTGTATATAATTATACACCATGATTTAAAAAAATAACATTAACTTTTGGTTGTTCTTCTTGGTAGGTGGTATATTTTACAGCTATTTTCCCCTATGTTGCCTTGCTCATCCTGCTGATCCGAGGGGCAACTCTGGATGGTGCATCAAAAGGCATTTCATACTATATTGGAGCACAGTCGAATTTTACAAAACTTAGGGAAGCTGAGGTAAGACAATTTGGATTTCAAATTATCTGAGGAGGTAAAACTTAAAAGCCAATATTGAAAATCTTTGATTGCCATTGAGTGTCATAATATAGTAGCTTGCAAAAGAATATGTACTTAAGTTTATTAGTGTTTCCGTCCCCTAGGATGTCTGATTTAACTATTGAACATGGCACTAATGCTCTCTTATTGGAAGTGAGACAATCATTTTTAGCAATAGGATTTTCAAAGTCATTTTATTCAAACTGATTCTATTTGACCAAAAGGATTTGGGGCTTATTAATCTGAAAAAGAATAGTTCATGCATGAATACCCACAAATTGATGACTAGGGCTATGTGACTTATCAGATAAACTCGTAGTAGATTTAAAGATTATAGCTGATGGTTTAATGGTCTAATATAAATTTTAATTGTCCTCAAAAGTTAGTATCAAAAGTTAATATTATGAAGTTAAAACATAAATTTGAAATGGATGAAGCATTCCATAAACAAAACTGTTACCTGTACCAGACACATAAATATGTGCCATGAATATGAATTGGTAACCCCTTATAATATTAGTCCATCTCCAGACAATGGCTGTGTGTATTATAGGTACATAAAATCTTTTACAATTTTGACTGCAGACAGCATTGTCAGTAAGTGTACTCTATATACTATGCTTCTATTGATACAGGCTAATAACACTTTCACTTTTTTAGTAGTCATGTCACATTCTTGGAACACATTAAGCTTCTGGTCAGGTAAAACCCCACGATATTACATTAAAATCAAGAAACACTACAATATCTACCATATTAGTAGTGTTAGCCAAAATGGATATTAGGCTATGGAAATGGAAATGCTATGGTATTCTTTGTGGAACTCATGCTAATTTCCAGCAATTGTGACTTTCTAAATACTCACAATCTGGATATTTAATTATTTGTTGTAGAACATTTCTGGTAAGCAAGTCAAATTTATCAGTTTTTAGTCATGGAAATCCATCCTTTCCCTTTTTGAAAATTGAGAGGTCAATCTCTGGCCTTCAGTTACCTTCTGTGTGTCCAAATAATTTTCACTCAATAATTAACCAAAAAACCCTAAATTATTTTAGAACCATGAACTTTTATTGTTTATGTGCTGGAGATTAACATAGTTTGATGTGTCCGTAGGCCACTGTTGATTTCTTCATTTATCTTGGGCCTCATATCTTTTAATCTTGTCTGTTAGTCTCTTTCCATCTAGACCATTTTTGGTAATGCATGAGAAGCAAATAAAATGGAAGTTGGGACTCACCATCCTCCCTCTGTTAGGTTATTAAACAAGATAAAATATGTTAATGTTCTTTGAAATGGTAAACTGTTATATAAATATGAGGACACAAGTATTTTAATTATTGCTGTTATATAATACTATATTATTGTAGATGCAACATTTTCCCTAAGAAGTGGACCCTCCATTTTCTTTAAACCTCATAACTTGGAGCACAGTTGAAAAACCCCTTTGATATTCCTTTAAGTGGCTTTTACAAGCCTCAGATCACCTGGGCTTTATAGCTCCATGAAACTATCCAGAAAATTTTATATGACTATTTCATACTGGTCTGTGTTTCGGTGTCTCTATTGTCTTTAAAACATCAGAGCTAAGCCTAAAGCTCCTTATGAAACATACAGTTTAATCATCCTACCTCCTCTCCCCAACACAAACACTACCCTCATGACTTCTTTGGGTTTGCTGGCAATGAGAATTTTTTCTTAGATGTTTTTTATTCCTCTCCAATCCATATTCTAAACATGCAATCATAAGTATATATTTTTTCCTTTTCTTTAAGTATTTGAACTCTACTGATATCTCTAGGAGAGTAGAGAACCATAGAAATTTATAGCTAGAGGGGCCTCCAGTGACTATTTTACTAACTCCGTCATTTTACAGTGATGAAGTTGAGACCCAGGAAGAGTCACATTTAATTAAATCTACATAGCCTGCTTTTGCATCTTGAATTAAGGTTTCCTAATCACTCAACTAATAATCTTGTATATAGCTATGAGATGGGTAGATACAGAGATTATAACTATGTTTGGAACTATATTTCACTTTTATTTGCAGCCTAGGTACATCATGGTATGCAGTAGCATTCTTACACAATGCAAACCTGCCACACGACCTCCAGCCTCCTTACCCCCACTCACATATGCATACATAATGTATCAAGTCAAAGCAGCTGAAAGACCAACATAAGCCTGTTGTTCATTTCTTAATATGTACAACCGCCTAAGAAATAAGAGAGCATTTTTTTCTCACATGATTTTGTTATACATAAGTGAACTAACTGTGATCTAGCTGTCTATCTATCCATCTATTTATCCATCCATTTTACTTCCTACTGGCTTCCTGCCAGTATATATATTATATATATATATATATATTTCACTTCTATATAAAAAAATCCTGTGAGAAATAAAATGTAATAATAATCTAACATCAAGCTGTATTCCGAAGGCCTAGTAAGTATTTATTTCACTCCTAACAACTTTATTTCAATTGAAATTGGAAATGGATTACATATCTTTCAAGGAGAAAATTATTGTTTTTAACTTCCACAAAAGAAACCGAGTATCAGTTCATGTTTCTTTTCCATAAAAACAATAATAGCTATCACTGAGTATCCTACTAATTGCTTTACATATGTTATCTCATTTAATTCTCACATCCTTCCTAGGGTATATAATTATTACTACTATTATTATCATCATCATCATCATCTCCACTTTATAGATGATGAAACAGGCTTGAAGATGTTAAATAAATCAAATTCAATGAAAGTGAGACGTACTGGATTTAGGCTTCATTCTTTTTGACTCCAGAGCAAGAACTGTTAGTCAGCATGTTATACGGCCTGCCTTCCACTGACCAGTCCTGTTTTCAGATGGACTAAAAACACACTTTTGCCTACATATATGCCAGCCCTATTATGTGAAGTCTTCACAATTAGATTTTTCTTTGGGGTAATGTTATATCTACAGAATTTTACTATTAAAATGGATTTACCTAGGTTAGTTTCTAAGATTTATTATTGTCCTTTAGCAGAGACATAGGAGGGGTAAATTGTGAAAGGGGGAATGATAAAGGGGTTGAATTAGATGGAGAGATGAGGCCAGCCACGTGGGGCTCTAATCAAAACATGGAATGAGGGTACTGGATGACTGAGGGGATGCCTAAATGTATCATCATTCTTCAAAGACTGCCTAGTACCACCCTTGTTAAGAATTAATGTTTTTATTGTCCCCAAGTTGATATGTGGAGTAAATAGAATTGCAACCAAATTCCCAGCACAGTTTCCATGGAACTTGAAAATTTATTCTAAAATTTATGCAAAGGAGAAAAGGCAAAAAAGCAAGGTGTTTCTGAGGAAGTGAGGAAGACTTGTCCTACCAGATATGAAACAATATTATAATGCTATAGGTATAAAAACAATGTGGTGTTAGCCTAGGTATAGACATACAGACCTGTGGCACAGAATAGTAATCTCGGAAACAGATTCATGAACATATGGAACTTGATATGTGGCAGAGGTGGGGATGCAGGTCAGTGGGAAAGGGATGGACTATCCAATTGATATGAAATTGATATCCAAATGATATAATTGAAAATATCAATTATCTTTGGACATAATTGATAATATCAATTATCTTCAGATAATTGATATTCCATTTAGAAAACAGTGTGTTGGGATTTCTAATTTAATCTGCATAATATCAATTTCAGGTGAACTGAAAACTTAAGGATATAAGCAAAACTTTAAGTCTTTTAGAAGAAAATATAGGATAGTAGCTTTATGACCTTGGGCTAAGGATTCTTTTTTTAAGTCAGAGAAATCAAGAACAATACATAAAAGCAAAGATGAATACCTTCAGCTACATTAAAACAAAATCTTTGGTTCGTCAAAGGACACAATGTTAAGAGGTGAAAAATATAAGCCACAAATTGGGAGAAAAAAACTAACATATATAACAGCTAAAGGATTAGAATCCGAACTACATAAAGAATTCCTAGAGCTCAAATAAGGCGAATAACCCAAACAAAAAATTGGCAAAAAGTATGAACAGGAATTTCACAGGAAAAGACTATGGAATATATATATACACATAAAAACATGCTAAACCTTATAAAGTACTTAGGGTTATCAAAACTCATTTCACAGCCACTAATTTGGACAGTATTAAAAATTCTGACCAGTGTTGGCAAGGATGTAGGGGAATGGGAACTCTCATACCAGCTGGTGGCAGTGCAAAGTGATGCAACTACTTTGGAGCACAATTTGGCAATATTTAGTGGGGCAATACAGCAGTGGAAAAAAATGTTCAGAACTACATACATTTAATTGAACCATATGAATTTGCCTATATTCTTTCATTTTTGACTTACAAAATTGAAATTTCATGTGGTTCAAATTGATAATGGATAAATCTCATACACTACTGAATGGAAAAAGCAGGTTGTATAAGTTTATATGCTTTAAGAAAACTTTTCTATAAACTCAGAAACATGTAAGGCTAAATGCCATATTGCTTAGGTTAGTAAAAATATAAAGAAAATTGAAGAAATGATAAACACAGAAGTCAGGATAGCAGTTACCACTGAGGTTGGAAGAGTGATATGATCAGGAAGGGGCACAGGGAGGCTTTAATAGACAAGTAACATTTTATTTCTTAAGCTGAGTAGTGGGTACTTGGGTATTTATTTTGTTCTTGTATGAATATTTATTCATTTGTATATATGAAATATTTTATACAAATGAAAAATTAAGAGTGTGTTTTTAAATATTATTTTCTCTTGTAGGTTTGGAAAGATGCTGCCACACAGATATTTTATTCCTTGTCAGTGGCTTGGGGTGGTTTAGTTGCTCTGTTATCTTACAATAAGTTCAATAACAACTGCTTCTCAGATGCCATTGTAATTTGTTTGACAAATTGCCTCACTAGTGTGTTCGCTGGATTTGCTATTTTTTCTATATTGGGACACATGGCTCATATATCTGGAAAGGAAGTCTCAAGTTGTAAAATCAGGTATGTAATGCTATATATTATTAACTTTGATTAACTCAATATAGCTCATTTAAGAAACACGGATATATTTTACAGCAATTAAAGCACTCAAGATTTAGGGTATTGTGTTTTCTTTCTCATTTCATCTTATATAACTTGATTGTTTTAATGATTTAATCATTCTTAGATGATCTCAGAAACAACAGTACATTCCAGAACACTTGTTTAAGAACATCTTTTCCAAATTTTGTTTAGTCCTTAATAGGAACTACTTACTGCACAATTGCAAGTATCAGGCATCATGCTATGCACTTTACATGCATTATCTTCATTTGTGTGTATGTATATCTATATACACATACATATATATATACATGTGTGTGTTAATATGTATATATGAATGTATGAGAGACTATATATAAAAATTAATCCACGTAAAATTACACTATTAGGTCTGAATTTTTAAAACGCACAAATGTCATACAGATAGAAACACAACTGAGTGAGTATACAGCTGTGTCCAACTTGAAAGGAATCTGATTAGTGAACTTCCTAACTTTAAAGACATTAACTAGGGATGCTTAATTATCTGGCTAAAGATTCTCAGGAACAGAGTTCTAGGGTTGTTTTAAGTAGGACTTTCTTATTAAATTTCTATTTATGGTTAGTATCATTTGATGGAGAGATTGATGAATGAGAATAGGATGTTAGGACTAGAAAGGACTTTGGAGATCATCTAGTATCCAGCTCCTCATTTACAGAGGAGTGGATTGATGCACAGAAATGTTATGTCTTGCAGAAGATCGAATCATTAGGAAGTGACAGAGCCTAGGCTAGAAGCTAATTCTCCTGACTCCTAGAGCAGTCCTCTGGGAGGTTGGAGAAACTTAAAATACTTAAAACTGAGTATCATATAACATGACTGAAATTTTTTAATAAAGCATCTCTAAAGGTAACATACATCAAATAGAATGAATTGGGCAATTGGGATTGACATGTATACACTGATGTATATAAAATTGATGACTAATAAGAACCTGCTGTATAAAAAAAAGGGCCTTCTTGATAAAATGTTTAAAATAAGTCAAAAATAAAAACAAACAAACAAAACAAATAGAAAATAAGATTCAATTTATAGTTTCATTACATACAATTTTGCAGGTATCCATATAATAATTAAAACGGCACTAAAATTACACCCATTACCTTGTAATAACCTATAATGGAGTATAATCTGCAAAAAATACTGAATCACTATGCTGTATATCTGAAACTAACATAAGATTGTAAATCAACTATACTTCAATAAAAAAAATAAAATGGCACTACACGGCTGTGAAATATACAGTGAAAAAAATAATTAAATGGCACTACCTATAGTGATTTTGAGTAAACATTTGGAAAGAGAGTTAAAGACTAAAAAGTTAATTCCATGAACATATCTTTCTTGATAGTGTAATTTTTTTAGAATTTCTAGGCTAAGGTGACCTAATTTAGGTTTCTGGCGCTTAAGACAATTGTTCTTCATTAATTAAAAAATAAATAAAATCAGCTGAACAAAATCATTGATATAGTTAAGATTTCCTATGTGAGAAATGTACCATTTACAAAATTTATCTCACTAGCTTAATTCACGTCATATGTTCACATTATCACATCGTAGAACAACCCAGTCAAACGCTTTTAAAAGTGAAAGTGAAACAGTTGCTAAAGAATGTATATTATGGATTGGGTTGCCAAATTAAAATGAGATTTTTCTAGTATCTTATTTTGCAAATGTTCAAATATGTGAGTTTTCTTGGCAACTAATTTTAAATGAAAATGCCATTCATTTTTCTTAGGTTTTGATTTGGCATTCATTGCTTATCCAGAAGCTCTAGCTCAACTCCCAGGTGGACCATTTTGGTCCATATTATTTTTCTTCATGCTTTTGACTTTGGGTCTCGACTCGCAGTTTGCTTCCGTTGGTAAGTAATACTCCCAATGTTAACATATCCCTCTTATATTTTACTCCTGTTTCCTCTACTTAAAAACATCCTTTTCTTACCCTTGTTGCCTCCCTCTAGCTTTTACTCTCAGAATCATCTTTCTGAAAGTTCCTTTTAACTTAAGTTTTAAATATGGAAAAATCCAAAGTACTCATGTATCAGACACCCGAAAGGAGCAGAGATTAATATTTTATATTTGCTTCAGATATTTTTTAGAAAACTAAACTGTTATAGATAAATTTGAAGTCCCCTGTGTCTCTCTGTCTAATACAATTCACATTTCTTCCTTCTTAGAAGCAACTGTCACCATGGCTTATGTATGTTATTCAGACCATGTTTGTATACATTTTATATGTATCCATAAATAACATATAAATTTTTAAAATTTCACATAAATGTGAAGTTTCATAGCATACATATCATTCTGACAGTTGTTTTTTATATGTATTATGAATCCATGTTGACACATAGACATATAGTGCTAATTAATTCACAATCTGTTGCCATAATGATGGGCATTTGGATTATTTCCAATTTTTAAAAATTACACACACTGCTGCAGTGACTATTCTTGCACATGGTTCTGTGTACACATAGGGATTTCCCCTAGGGTCCACACCTAAAGATTCTGAATTTCATCATATTGTGCTCTTACATAAACCATTTTAATAGTTTACAGGATAAGGTCCGGCTTCCTCTAGTTGACTTTCAAAGCCCTTCAAAAATCTCAAACATGTTTCTTAATCCTTTTACTCATATATCCTTCTACTTTTAGCCAGTACCGTTTCACGGACACATTTATTTCTTAAACCTAGAAGGCCTTTCTGTCTCCATGTTATTTATTCAAATATAAATAACTACTAGTTCTACTAGAATTCTTCCTTCCCTATAACCCTCTTTCAAACTACTTCAGCCCTTGGGAACCTGTTACCTTATAATTGCTACCAACGAAAAACCTTATAAAACAGACTAAAACCAACAAATAGAGCTCCATTTGATTTTTATCAGAACTGATGAGTGGTCACTGGCAAGAGAAAGGACCCCGTGGATTTTTAAAAGTAAGAAGTAGGGCCCAGCGTATATTCTCAACACATACTTGTAAATTTGATTAATAGAAGTTGATTTCTGTGATTAAAATTATTGGCAAATGAGTTGACATGTCATTTTTTCCCTTCTGAAGAAACGATTACAACAACAATTCAAGATTTAATTCCCAAAGTGATGAAGAAAATGAGGGTTCCCATAACTTTGGGTTGCTGCTTCATTTTGTTTCTCCTTGGCCTCGTCTGTGTGACTCAGGTGTACTACAGTATTTTTTCATAGACAAAATATTAGTTGGAATGTACTCTATAATCTAAATGAGGAAGCCAAGGTTTAAGAGGATGTTTAGTGACAAGTCCAAGTCTGACTTGCATCAAGATTTTCTGAGTTTTAGCCCAGGTTTTTTCCCCAGTATAACACAATTTCAATAGTAAGTATATTTTGCAGAGGGGGAAAGAGCCCAATAATGGACAATTTCCCCAATTACAATAAAGTTATATACTATAAACATAGGCTGTATTTCTTGGCAGCTACTACAGAGCACACACTGCATATCATTTTGATAATCAACTATTCTAAATGCGTATTTTTTAACAGTGACTCAGTATAGAATAAAAGGTACATCCTGTTTGAGATATTTAAAGCCACGTTTGTGTTTACATTTGAAAACATTCCTTTTCGCATTTTGGCAGAGGTGAAACCAAGGAGCATATGTTAAAATCAAATTAGAAGATTCAATTTGAGTACCTCATCAATCATAGAAATAATTAAAAATATACTTAAAAGTAACTGATATTTTTTGGTAGGCTGGAATTTACTGGGTTCATCTGATTGACCACTTCTGTGCTGGATGGGGCATTTTGATTGCAGCTATACTGGAACTAATAGGGATCATCTGGATTTATGGTAAATAGTGACTATAGAATTATCTACACATTTTACTAAAATGACTTAGTTTGATTCCTTCTCATTATGTTTACTGTAATAGCTAAGTATAATATACTGGACAAAAATTTATTATGAATAAAATGTAGTTAAAGGTATATATATGCTTCATTGCTGTAGTATTGGAAAACGTTTAGACATAGAAAGATGACTTGGGGCCACAATGATTAATGAATGAAAGTATAAATAAGGGCTGAATGAGCTCTTTGTTGTTTTTAGGAGGCAACAGATTCATTGAAGATATAGAAATGATGATTGGAGCAAAAAGGTGGATATTCTGGCTATGGTGGAGAGCTTGCTGGTTTTTCATTATGCCTATCCTTTTGACGGTAAGTATTAACATGCCATGAATTTGGTATCAATAATATATATATTTAAACACTTCTAAGGTAAACTTGAATTATTCACACTGAATAGAGTAAGGCAAATTAAGGTCATAAAGTAATGATTTTCAACTTTTACTTCATGACTGGCGCCTCCAAGTTGGCTAAATTACAATGCCTTTCTTTGTAGTTTTAGTTTTGAGGCCATAGGCTTAAACAGTTACCATTTGAGAAAATAACCAGGCTCCTATAGACTTAAAGGTCCTAGATACTTAAAAATTATCAATAGGATAAATTTTTAAAAGCCAGTCATTTGCTCATTCCCTAAAAAATATGCTGAGCCATCTACAATGTTCTTAACCTCTCTGCTTAAGACCCAGTCTCTGCCTTCAAGGAATTCAATCTAAATATACTAATTGCTAAGAAACAACACTCAGTTGTTAATGCATATTTTTTTATGTGAAGTGTTTAGTATCTGAAATTACTAAAAGAAACTCATGCGTGTCAATAGAGGCAATAGTTTATGTTAAAAATTGGTGCTATTTAGGAGCTGGGGGAAAGCAAAAGATGTCTCCTTGGAGAAACATGACATATAGACATGATATCCTTAAATAAAAGCTCAGGACAGTAAAAGGCTGAATGCCAAAATAAACACTTAATGGGACAGAGAATTTCTATGGACTAGAGATAATGGTGGGGGTGGGGCAGTGGCAAAGCCTTATAGAGGATGCTTTGGTTCTCACTGCCCCCATGCTTCAAAGGTTTTCCTAGAAAAGGCCATTACATAATTTGATCTAGAATTTGTTTTAGAGGGTGTTTTTAACATTATAAGGTCAGGTTCAAGTAGTGAGTGGTTGGGAACTGGGTGTGCTGAAATAAAATATTTGTATGCTCCATATTCTTGCTAAATGATTTTCACAGTGCTACTAAATATTGTTTTCCTTACTTCACAAGTCTCCACAAGTCTCCATAATAATATAAGTGCTTTACCAACTTAGAAGATCTAGCTAGACTTTTTAGCCAGCTAATTTTCACTGATTACTAGGTTTGACAACTGGATTTACTTTAAAATGCAAAAGTATTAGATATTAAATGATATACATTATCATCTATTTTGTATAAAGTCATATATATTAGATTCCACTATCCCTCAGCCATTCTCTTGTAGTTATGTAAAATTATGGTAATTGTGAAATAAACTTAAATTACTGTAATGAAATGAAAGAAATTAATCTATTTAATTCTAAAATTAAACTTGAATATCTATAAAATTCAAGACAGGTAAATTTAGAGGAACTACTAGATGATTTTTTAGTTTTTGCTCATTTTGTTTTGTTTGCTTTATAGATTTCTAAATAATTAGTTTTAATGCTGCAACATCCTAGTAGGTTTTTTTTAAACACCTTTTAAAAAACTTGGCCTTAGTTTTCATCCTGAAGAGTCACTGTTTTGCCCAAACATATATTGAGCTTGTTTTTTTCTCAATAAGAAAGTGAAGGGTTCTTTGGTAATTATGTACCAATGTGTGAATGCGTGTGTGTTTTGGGTGTGGAGTAAGGGGTGCTCTGTGTAGTAGAAAATAATAGAAACAACTGCTAAGCAAGGTGCAGAGCATGTTCACTAAAGTGTACTTTACATTCTCATTGAATTGATTGATATGCTGGCTAGCTTATAGAACAGAATAAAACCATGCTATTATAAGCGAAATACATGTTGTATTTCGGTATTTGATTGAAATACATGATGTACAAGTATTTGTATCTTTTATAAGTATATGGAAGTGCTAATTTTGGAAGAATCTATTCAGAGCCAAATACAAGTTATTTAGATTGGTTCATTTAGTATTTTATCTTCTGGCTAGTTACCTGATTATCTTAGTTGGCTTGAACGTATTTTCATTTTAATTGCTTTTGATAAGGAATGGAATCAAATTGCTAATACTTAGTGCAAATGAAATCATTAGTGCAATAAAGCTTAATCTTTACCATTTTCTTTTCATATTTTACTTTCACAGGCAATCTTGATCTGGTCATTGGTACAATTTCATAGACCTAATTATGCCCAAATTCCATACCCTGACTGGGGAGTTGCTCTAGGCTGGCGTATGATTATTTTCTGCATTATTTGGATTCCAATTATGGCTATTATAAAAATAATTCAAGCTGAAGGAACCATCCTTCAAGTAAGCATGTTAATATTATTTATACTTTAAAAGTTATGGTATCTATACCCGTACTGAGTTCTACTGAGATGACACAAAGCAAATGACCTTTTTCCTTTATATCTATAATTTTCACCCTTAAAACTTCATCTGGTTATAATACATACTGTAATAGCATGTTAAAACTGGAAAAACTCTGGTAAATTTCTTGAACCCAGTCTAGACCCTGAGTTATCCCTCTTCCATGGAGGTCTAGGGGAGTTGATTATGACATCTCAATAGGACAATGACAGGGTAGGCTCAGCAGGCAGATTGGGTTCAAGATCTAGGTGAGTGCTTTGTGGATCTAGATCAATGGCTTGACCCTCTCTTTGGTTCTTGAAACTTCCCAGGCATACACTGGTTTAGATCCTCACTTAACCCTCACCCTAAGGCCAGGAGAGAAATGTCTGAGAATTCACTGAAAGTATATGAAGTGATATTGTTGCTTGAATGGGTTCACAAAACACTTTCTTTTGAAATCATTTACATACTCAATTATCTTGGCTTTGTAGTTCATACAATTCTATTAATAATTGGTTACATTTGAGTGTCAATTTTTTTGGTAGACAGTACATTAAGAATTTAGATGATCATTTTTTACTTTTCTATGGTTCTTATTTCATTTTGGCTAGCAAGGAGACTTAACACTCTAAAATTTCATTTTTTCTTTGCTTTTCAGCGCATTGTAAGCTGCTGCAGACCAGCTCCTAACTGGGGGCCATACCTGGAAAGACATCGTGGGGAAAGGTATAAAAATATGGTAGATCCTAAAAAAGAGACTGACCATGAAATACCCACCGTTAGTGGCAGTAGAAAACCAGAATGAGATCTAGTTTTTAAAAATATGTGGTTGTGTAACATGATTATTTTAGAATAGAGGAAATTTTTATTTATTTGAATGTTGAGCAGAAACACGTATATACTAGGTTCATAATAGTATGATGAGCTTTTTTTCCCTATTTAAGCAGGAATGTAATATAAAAATGTGAATCTACTAATGTTTAGCAATGTGATTATTATATTTCTTTTAAGATTATCTTAACACACACATAGCTGCCTCTATTTCACAATAAAATATCAAAAATATTTTTCTAATATATTGAAGGCTTTATTTTGAACTGGTTATTTAGAAAATAATTATATTCTCTATTATACAAGTTTTTAAATATCACTTGCTTACATTTTCTTTGTACATAATCCTTCCTTTCCATAAAGCTGGGGAAAATAAATCAATATATTTAAAAGACAGTGTTAAAATTGAAAGCCTCACTTAATTAGAAATGCCATATATATGAAAAAAATGGACTGGGCATATAATATGATGACTGTAGCTTAATACTTTTGGTTCATATGTCTAAAAACTTCATGTATTCATGGCTCACTTTTTCTAGGTGAACTTAGTGGTTACATTCTTTATTTACAAATAGTGACGTAAGACAGAAAACTAAGGATCCTATGGCCAGTAAGTGATAAATCTAGAAAATGGAATCCAGAAGCTTTGATTACTTCTAGTTAATAGATCAAGTAGAATGATTTTGTCTTCTCTGAATAAGTTACTACTTATGGGTGGTAACTTATTTACATACTTACAGGAGATAAACGTGTGAAACTTGTCAAGAATGAGGGCAGCCAAATTAGAAAGTCCTATATCACAGTTTGCTTACAAAAGATAATGAAAACATATTATATCACTCGTAGATTTTTTTTTGACAACTCATGGGAGTTCTAAGTGCTCCATCCACTTTTTAAAAAAATTTAATTTCATTTATTTTTTATACAGCAGGTTCTTATTAGTTATCCATTTTATACATATTAGTGTATACATGTCAATCCCAGTCTCACAATTCATCCCACCACCACCCCCACCACTTTCCTCCCTCGGTGTCCGTACGTTTGTCCTCCACATCTGTGTCTAGGTTTTTCTAGGTTCCACATATATGCATTAATATACGATATTTGTTTTTCTCTTTCTGACTGACTTCACTCTGTATGACAGTCTCTAGATCCATCCACTAATAGGTTTATACATTGACTATATATCACTGACAACTGGTTTACTATCACAGCCTAGGATGGTGACCATTACCTAACTATGTAAGAAACTTTTCATTTGTTCTTAAGGTTCTTAACCTGGGCTTCAGAGAATGTAAGAAGCTGAAATTACATGTAATATTTTTCTACGTGTATGTGTGTATGCATTTTTCTAGGGTGAGAGGACATAGTTTTCACCAGAATATCAAAAGTGATCTGTGACTCAGAAAAGTTTAAGAACCACATATACTACTGCTGGCTTTTTGTTCTTGTCAAATGAGGAATAAAAGAATAATTTTAAGCCTTAATTTCGTATACATTTTTTTTTCCAGAGGTCGTATACATTTTAAATTCCTTTTCCTCTTCCTTTTGATTGAAGATTAAAGGAGTAAGGGATTAAGGGGTTTCTTTAATTTACACTGGTAACTTATTTTGGGGGGAGGGGGCATGAAGGTAGGTAAATAGGTAGGCCTGTAACTGAAAAACCTCAGTGAATTATGTACATATATAAGATGAAGTCGTGTTAGATATTTTGAGGGTTTTCTTTGAGCGTAGATCAAATGCTGTTAGTGAATGTCAACAGATTGTTAATTCCTCAATTATACTGGATTTTATAAAATACTCTTTGAAATAGATAACTACAGCTTAGATGTTAACTTTAATCCATATTATATTACATGCATTCTACCCTTATATTTTGGTGTTATTTGAGGTGTGGATTTTTCACCAAATAAAAAAATGCATGTAATTTTCTATGAAGACTCTTACAGTTCAGGGAAGATTTAGGCACACTTCTAATGAAACACTGATAATATCTAATTGGTGGTAGTGCTGGTACTGGAAAAGAAATCCACTTCAAGAGCTGACTACAAAGAGTAGTTAAGAGTTTCTGTGACTATCTTTACAATTGTGTAAAGTACAGATCTTAACAGAGTGCCTGGCACATTTTAGGGTGCTCAATGATAGCTCTTAGTATTATTATTACACAGATTCAGCAGTGGTAAGAAAGACTATTCTGCATAATGGAAAGCGTTCCATCAAATCCCATTTACTTTAATGCAAACTTGGAGACATTTACAGTATTGTATTGTAAACCATTAGAAAAAACTGTTTTTCACACTTGAGTGAAATTAAAATCACTGTATCTCAATATTCTTTTTAGTGTAGCTTATTAAAAAGAAAACAACTCGAACTGTTTCTTTTTCTATTGTGCTTTCATTCCTTTCCCAGTGAAATATATATTAGCAACATTATCAGTTCTTTAAATGTGAGTGAGCAAACTGACAAATGTCTGAGTTTTGTATCTGACTTGGCATCCCCTCCCTATTTTTTTTTTTTTGTTGTTGCGGTACGCGGGCCTCTCACTGCTGTGGCCTCTCCCGTTGCGGAGCACAGGCTCCGGACGCGCAGGCTCAGCGGCCATGGCTCACAGGCCCAGCTGCTCCGCGCCATGTGGGATCTTCCCAGACCGGGGCACAAACCCGTGTCCCCTGCATCGGCATGCGGACTCTCAACCACTGCGCTACCAGGGAAGCCCTCCCCTCCCCTTTTTAAATAATAATTCATTTATAATTAAACACATATAATCAAATGAATCCACTCAAAGTGCCTTTAATGATTGCCTCCAGTGTCATTACATTCTGTAGGCTTGTTAGTGGATTTCCGGTTAACTTAATGCAGGATTTAAACCCTTAGTAACTAGGAATCGTTCCAATTCAGCCAGATTGTATTCCACGATGCTGAGGTTTACAAATATTTTCCGCTCCATGGCTGTCGAGTTTTGGAGATTAATAGCCCATTGACTGTTGACTGAAAGACACTTATCAGTATTGCTCTTAGTTGACTGAGTGGAAGAGGATGATCTCACAAGCACAAGAGAAGTCGATTTTGATGACATTTCACCAGTGTTTCTCTTTTTCTTGTTTTTAGTTCCTTCCGCTCCGCGGCATGCAGGATCCTCTTGGACTGGGGCGCGGACCGGGGCGCGGATGGAGGCGCGGACCGGGGCACGGACGGGGGCGCGCACCGGGGAGCGGACGGAGGCGCGGACCGGGGCACGGACGGGGGCGCGCACCGGGGCGCGGACGGAGGCGCGGACCGGGGCACGGACAGGGACGCAGACCCGTGTCCTGCGCCACAAGGGAAGCCCCACCAGTGTTTCTCTGTAAGGGAAGGAAATTATACATATGTAGTTTACTGAGTTTAGTAATATGCACATACCACCAAATAACATCCTTAATCTTGGTTTACCAAAATGAACTGATGGTCCTCACCCAAGATTAAAAATCTGTTGAATGAATACACTGATTTGGAAATATGCCCTTCCCAAACACAGACTGAGAAAAAAAAATTAAATTAAAATTTAAATTTTAATGCCCAAATGCCATACCCTTGGCTTACATTTCTTGGGCAATCCAGTAGGTCTATACTTGGATCCTGTCTGATTCCTATCTAAAGGCACTTCTCTTGGAACTTTAAATATCACCGGGAAACCCACATTTTGACCTTAATTACTTGTGAATGCCCCCAAAATCTCTTATAAAGATGGCTGAAAAGGTAAATACAAGGGAGGAAGAGGCAAACAGAAACACATGTGGCAGTAGAAGCCATAGAAGAGAGAAAGTACAGATTCTTAAAATGGGAGTTGGTGCTGGGGAGTGGGTGCTTTCTGCTGTACTTTTCAAGTGGGTGAAAAGATGACCATATCACTTAGTGACTTGGGGCTTTTTATAACATACTTCAGCTGTGGAACCACTGGTCAATATGAGAGAAGTGTGCGGGTAAAGAGTCAACATCTGGGGCTCTTTCAAAAGAAAAAGGAATGAGGTGACCTCCCCCTTACTCTTATTTTACTATCTTTCTACTCTCTTAAACACGGCCCCTCCCCAGTCCACGTATTCATCGAGCTTCATCTAATTCCAATTGCTCTTGTACACTTTACCTGAAACAGGGTTTTCCAGAAGACAAACGTGAAGGCGAAAAGAAAGCAGCTCACTATCAGGAACAGGAGGCTCATGGCTCCTCTATGGCCTCTTCACTTTTCTGGGGCACCAAAGCACTCAGCTGGCGCTTGGGAAGCAGGGGGCTGCTAGCCGCCCAGACCACGGAAGCCGCTGACCAATATGCTAAGCGCGCCGCACCGCCTGGTGCGACTGGGACGCGCGGCAGCGTCCAGCCTTTTTTACTGGAGAGGGCTTGTGACGTCACAAGCACACGCAGCGGGGCGCTACTCACAACCTGATGACGTAACACTGGCTTTCAGGAAACCAGGCAGCGCCTAGTAACCGCCCACCTGGTTTCAGAGTTAGAGATGATGGGAGAGTTTGGGATTTTCGGGAAGCTGAAACATGGTAGAAGTACAGACTCTAAATTGACTGGTTAAATACTGGATTTTAAAAATGCTCCCCCCCCCCATTTTTTTGTTAAGATAAATTTATCTTTGTTGCAACCACTCCATTATTCATTTCAAAAACAAGTTCAAAAACGAAGTAGGGCTTCCCTGGTGGTGCAGTGGTTGAGAGTCCGCCTGCTGATGCAGGGGACGCGGGTTCGTGCCCCAGTCCGGGAAGATCCCACATGCCGCGGAGCGGCTGGGCCCGTGAGCCATGGCCGCTGAGCCTGCGTATCCGGAGCCTGTGCTCCGCAATGGTAGAGGCCACAACGGTGAGAGGCCCGCGTACCGCAAAAAAAAGAAAGTCCTAGTTAATGAATACCAAAGGATCTCATATAAGGATAGAAGATATTCGGATTTGCAGTTCAGAAGAACTCTTTTCAAAAGAGAGCATCTGGGCTTCCCTGATGGCACAGTGGTTGAGAGTCCACCTGCCGATGCAGGGCACGCGGGTTCGTGCCCCAGTCCGGGAAGATCCCACGTGCTGTGGAGCGGCTGGGCCCGTGAGCCATGGCCGCTGAGCCTGCGCGTCTGGAGTCTGTGCTCCGCAACGGGAGAGGCCACAACAGTGAGAGGCCCGCGTACCGCAAAAAAAAAAAATACACCAGTGATCTACTCTCTTTGCTGAGCCTCTCGGCTGCTTCTGTGACCCATGTAAACTGTAAGATGTTCAAACAAGCAAATCATGTTCTTCCATAGTTTGAGGTCCGGGTACTAATTATCGGGCCTGAAGAACATAGCACGTTTGCAGCTCTAACTTACTTGGTTAGCTTGAATTCTCCGCAACACTGGTTCAGGGGTCAGGTCAGTCACTGAGAACAGTGGGAAGCAGGAAAAGCTGCTCGTGATGGAAATTCAATACAAGCAAATGAGTTCCCCCTATTCCAGCTGCCACCTTACACAGTGACCATCCCTTCAAGGTTATCGAACCTCTATGGAGCACCCTCTAGCCTCAAATTTTCTTCCACTCTGTAAAATCGCTTTCTCTCCACTGCCCTCTCAGTTGATGCACTAGAGCAGCAATGCGGGTGTCAGCATGCTACAGGAAAAGCACCAGGCTCCAGGAGACCACAGTCCTGCTGGGGGACCTTGTGCCAGACATGTCTCCACTTCTCCCTGGGTAGCAGTTCCTCCACTGGCTACGTAAAGGTTATAGGCCATGTTCTTGAACTTCCTCTTTGGTGAACTGTCTGAGATTATCATTTGAGCTGTGCTTACTTATTTCTAAGACCATACAAGGTTATGTCCTAGATTTGAAAAGTACCCCTGACCTAGGAGCTGTCCCTGTCCCTGTAAGCATTCCCTGAACTCCACAGGGTTCACTGATCAGGGCATTGAGTGAGGGAGTGTGGCTTAAAAGCCTTTACCACTTATAATTGTAAAGCCGCTCTGAAGAAATCAGACCTCAACTTCCACAACTAAAGACACCTGAAGGCAGAAGCCAGGACTTAAAAGCCGAAGAGCCAGCATGGTGGGGAGGAAGGGGGTTGTTCTTGCGGTCGGAGGACCCAGCTTCTGGTCCTGCTTTGCCACCCATCTACTGGGTGACCCATTTATGTCTCCTCTCAGGACCCTTATTTTTCCTTTTTAAAGAGAGTTGGACTAAATGGTCTCTATGGTCTCTTCCAATTTTGAGATCTGTTTTTTCTCCTAACACTTTTACATAGAATGTAACCCATTCTAGAGTTACACACTCTGTCCCCAGTCCTGGACCAGTGTTTGGTTGCTAGGGGAAACAGGCAAGCAGACGTGTATGACAATCCTTACTGCCCTCACCAGTCACCAAGGGCACATCCGTCCTCCTGACAGTGTCAGCAGGGTCACCTTTGTGTTTGGACAACAGCATATTCACATTATTTCTTGATTGAATAAGAGCACCATTGACTACCTGACAGACAAAAAGGCAGTGGGTCCTGCATGACTGCAGTATGCGCTCCCACTGTCAAGGAAACCATTTGACCATGTGAGCTGACAGATGTGGAGGGGCTGTGTAAAATATAAAGTATGGCAGAAACGAGAGCTGTTATGAAAATAGTAAAACACTTACCCAGTGTTCCACTGTGGCTAGTTCTTGCCATTTTTGTTGAAATAGGTAATTGATCTCAGCATCTATGTAAGCACAGGAAGATTACCCAGCATGTTGTTTTTATAAGCTCCTTCTTACCTAAGTGAAAGAAAAAATAAATTATCTAGCCTTTTTATTCTTGGGGCACTGAATTCAATTTTAGTCAAGGTTTTAGACCTTCCTTCATAAGAAAATGCCAGCTTTTCTAGCCTGTAATCTGGTTATCTAATATCTTGCTAAAGTGATTAAAACTGATTAAAATCAGGAGGGAATGCTCTTTTAAAAAAAGAAAGGAAAAAGAAAATGATTGGATTTCTATGCCTTAGGTTACACTTAAAGAAAGATTGAATTAACTTGATCTTGATTGAATAAAGGACACTCTGAACAGTTCTAAATTTATTCCAAGTCTGAACATTGTTTTCTGGAATGCTTCAGCACAAAATGTCACTGTCACTTTTATTTCATAAGCACAGATATCCTTTAATACATAGATAATGTATTTTATAGAGGCTCTTTAAGAGCATTCACACATGCATAGATATTTATTTACAACTGTTTTTGCCAAACCAAAATAGAAAAGGCTTAATTGACTTTCAAGCACTTGCATTTTCCAATTTGAAGACGAGAATTATGACTGCAGAGTACCTCATTTACATAACCAAGAGGTGGCAGTGTTACATCCATTCACTGCACCAAGTATCATTTAACAGTAAAAAAGTGCAATGTGTAAATAAAAATATGTAACAAATATTTCTGTCCTTTTTAAATGGCTGCTTCAGTGATAGCCACTAAAAACATTCATTAAAGTGTGATGTTTCCTTGAAAACAGCAATCCCCCCTCTCCCCATAAAGAATCAAAGCTAGGAACCACAATTTATTACCACCAGTGAGTTTATTGCAGCTCTGGGAATCCATACACATCCCCTTCAGTAATGAGTTGTTTTCTGGTAAAACATTTACCTCCTTCCCAAATATAGATAAAAATCAACGTAAAAAAACAATCACAAGATTCCCCAAAGTAAGAACTTCTATGTAAAAAGCAATTTAGAAAAAAAAGTCAAAGAGTTGAATACAAACAGCATCCTACACACTGATTATTATCACAGAAAAATAACTATTTGAAATCAAACCCTTTTGGTGACCTCCCAAGATTGTTTTGAGCATCTGCTAAATTATGCCTTGTGACTTGTGACTTGGGTTACAGTCCAATTAAATTTTACCTAAGCTACCTGAATCTGTTCTGTTTTATTTTGGGTTTTCTATTTCCAACCAGTCTAGGAGATTGAAAAACAATAACAGCAAAAGCAAGAAACATTTAAAAACTGGAACTGTTGGGTCACCAGTTTCCTATAAAACTACTCTTGGTGAAAATCAATACCATAAATGTATCTGAGCAGTCAGGAATGGATATTTGGAATAGAAGTTCTTAGAAAAGTAGTTTAAATAGAAACTGAGTACTTTACATCTGGCCTTATAGAAAGTTAGGCAGCTCAAACTTTCTGTCACTCATAGGAAAATACAGTATTTATTTATTTATTGGCCACACCTAGCGGCATGTGGGATCTTAGTTCCCTGACCGGGAATCGAACCCGTGCCCTGTGCATTAGAAATGTGGAGTCTCAACCACTGGACCGCCAGGGAAGTCCCCCAAAATATGTTATTTTAAACCATGAACTACATAATGCAACATCTCTAAATGAACACCATCCCCTAGAAGTAAACCATTTGAATATTTGGAAATATTTTTATGTTATTTAGATACTTCCACTACCTATTAGCCCACATCCAGAGTGTTTGTTGTACAGGTTCTAAAAGTTACCTAAAAACAAGTAAAGGGCATTTAGAACGTTAATATCTGACACATACCAAAATATTACGAGCTTTCCATTTCTAAAAGAAATATTCTATGGAAGAGTCATGAGATTGGCAGTTCTGACTGATTGCGGGCATTTGAATATTTTAGATCTGTCCTTTTTATTTCTTCTTCTGAATTTCATCTTAAGTCAGAAATTGTGGTTGCGATGGAGAGTACTGAATATTTTTTTACATATGGCACAAACAGCAAACATTCAATGTATAGACTAAGAACCTAGTCTGGGAAAATTCGATCTATGGACAGGATTCAAAGAGCACATTATGTAGTGAGGATTATGTAGTAGGATGGTAGAGAGGAGTAGTATTGTGCCAATGGCCAAATGAGTGGATCACATACTCCCTTCCAATAACTTCAAAGTGGGCAAGGGTTTCAATTTCTGAAAAGGACTGGGGGAGTTAATTTAATTCTTACAGTCGCTCCTAAGAAATCTTCCAGTTTCATCACTTTGTGGAATAATTTCTAGTCTCAATTTCATTCTTAATCAAATTTGATGCATTATGTTATTTCCTCCAACATGAAAATAACAATGTATTTTAATGTTTTAATTGAATTTATATTCTCATCCTGTGTATGAATTCTGTGGTTGTGTCATGATATTTGATGTCTCATCAATCAGGAACTGATGAGACTATCACCTTCCTCTGTATACAGATACTCCTGTCATGCACTGATATTCTCCCCACCTACCCAACATGCCTCTATTTTTCCTCCTCACTAAGAGATTTCTTAGTCTGAGGAAAGATATAGGTTGGTCAAGAAAAGGAGGAATAAACAAGAATAATATCAACATTTATTCATTTGTTTACAGCGTGTCAGGTACTCTGCTAAGAGCTTTACACTGATTATTCTACATGATCCTCACAAGGCTGTTTCAAGTAGGTACTATTATTATCCCTATTTGAAAAATGAGAACACTGAGACTCAGAGATGCGAACTGACTTGCCTGAAGTCACACAGCTGGTAAATGCCAAAGATACAACACAGTGCCACTTAAAGGAGGCACCACCACCACCAATAACTTCCATTTACTGAATTGCATTATGTGTCGGGCACCATGCTAAGCATTTTACAAGCATCAGTTCGTTTAATCCTCACAAACTTTATGAAGCAGGGGCTAACGTCATCTCTACTTTATAGATAAGCAAATGGAGACACAAAAGTTATGTAACGTGCATGAGGGCAAATATCCTGGTACCTGGGATTCAAGCCCAGCTCTCTCTTGACTCCAAAACTCTTTAATGTCCTGCTCTAAAATAGACAGAACTGAAGGTGAAGTTGGGCTCCAAGGATGAGTCACCTTATGAAAGCACATTCAAATAATCTTGGAGCTGCCTAAAGATGTGAAATTGACTTTATACTTCTGGTTGGTAGCTCCCCTTCAAAAGTAGAGCCAGGGGCTCTCTCTGCACACAAACTCACATTTCTCTTTCACTCAGTACAGTGTTTGGGTCTGTCCTGTAAGTAGGAGTCAATCCAGAAAGAAACATGCTGATATCAACCTTCTGACTCAGAAAAAAATCTTTTTTTAATTAAAAAAAATTGGGGGTGCTGCATTGTGTCTTCCTTGCTGCGCACAGGCTTTCTCTACTTGCGGAGAGCAGGGGCTACCCTTCATTGCGGTGTGCAGGCTTCTCATTGCGGTGGCTTCTCTTGTTGTGGAGCACAGGCTCTAGGCGCTCAGGCTTCAGTAGTTGTGGCTCACAGGCTCTAGAACGCAGGCTTAGTAGTTGTGGCGCACAGGCTCAGTAGTTGTGGCTCGCAGGCTCTAGAGCACAGCCTTAGTAGTTGTGGCCCATGGGCTTAGTTGCTCTGAGGCATGTGGGATCTTCCCAGACCAGGGCTTGAACCTGTGTCCCCTGCATTGGCAGGCAGATTCTTAACCACTGCGCCACCACAGAAGTCCCCAGAAAAAAATCTTAATTGACCAATTTCATCAAAAGAGTTGAAGATCTTGCCCATATAGATACCACTTACAGATGCAAGTGATTCCTTGCCAACACTTATACCACCAAAGCATCATGGATGGAACAGATCCCTTTGGATTTCACAGATCCTTTAAAGAGTGGTGCTGGTTGAAGAGGGAGGGGACTCTGGCCCTGAATATTTGCATTTGAAGGGACAAATCATTGAACAGTAAGGGATAAGAGATCCAAAAAAATGAATTAGAAATGGTAGAATTTCATACACATTTTATGGACTACAGTGCAAACCTAGGACTACAGAGCATTCTTATTCTCAGAGAAAAAGCTTCTTGGCATTAACGCACCAGGAAGCAGAGCTATCTACAAAAGACCACAATTAAAAAAAAAAAACTTTCTTTTACTTTGTACCAAAGAAATGATTTCTATCTTAGTCTCCAAAGATTAAAAAAGCTCATGTGCAAAGATAGAGACATCTATGTCTTGAATTATTAAAGTTGTCAGTCCCTATTTTTAAAAAGTTAAATTAATGTGTAGTCCTGGATGTCTGAGCCTCACTTCCATTTGCAGGAGGCAGCAGGAAGGATGCTGGATCCCTCTCTCCATTTCTTTGTTAAGTAATGAACAATCTGAAAAGATGAGTTATTTGTAATCAACCTATCCACTTAAAAAAAAGGGCATGTCTAAGAGAAATCCAATCATCATCAGTTGAAGTTTGGATTCAGTGGCAGGCTTGTTTTTGGAAAGCTAAGTATTAAATCTTATCTGTTGGTTTGTTTATTTATTTATTAGAAATTTATTTTCTAATAAATAAATTTCTTAGTTTTATTAGAAATTTATTGCAGGCTAGTCCACTGGGCTTTGCCTTGTGCGATGCAGTATGTTGCTGGTATATATAATGAAAGAGCTTGGTGGTGCTCTCTTACATCAGAGGTTTTCTGTTTAAGCACTGTGCATAAATATGGGTAATTTCAACCAGAGTAAACACCATGAAGATATGACTTCAAGTCAAAGCTCTGTCTCTCTGACCTTGGACAAATTACTTAACCTTTTATGCTTTAGTTTTCTCTTGTGTAAAATATGATGTTTGATGCATTCATCCCACAGATGTTTGGGGTATCTATTGTATGCTCCACACTAAGGTTGTCATGGTAAACAAGACAAACCCCTTGCCTTCACATTGGTTGTAGCCTAAGTGGAGAGACATCCAATAAATGTATAAACAAATAATATAATGTATAATTTCACAGAGTAGTATGTTCTATGAGAAATAAAGCAGAATAAAGGAATGGAGAGGGATGGGTAGGATGGATAGACTGTCTTTTTGGTAGAGTATTTCACAAAGGCTTCTTTGAAGTAGAGACTTCTGAGCAGAGACCTGAATGAAAGAAAGAATCCAGCCATGCAAAAATTTAGGGGAAGAGCTTTCCAGGCAGAAAGACTGGAAAGCACAAAAACTCTAAGGCAAGTTGCTTAATATGTTGGGAGTACCGGCTGGAACACAGGAAAGAAAATTGAGAGCAGTAGGAGATATGGCAAGATCATAGAGAGGTTTCTAGGCCATCGTGACTTTGGATTTTATTCGAAGTGTGACGGGCAGTTACTGGGAGTTTAAGCAAGGAAGTGACTTGATCTGACTTACATTTTTAAAAAGAGAATTCTGTCTGCTCTGCAGAGAATAGACTATAAGGGGGCAATGGTGGAAACAGAGAGTGCTTGGCAAACTATTAGCATAATCCAGGCAAGAAATGATACTGGCTTAGATCCTGATTGTCTTCAGCAGAGGTGGTGAGAAATGGTCAGATGTGGGACATTATTTTGGAGGCAGAGCCAACAGAATTTCTTCATAGATTAGGTTTGATCTGTGAGGGCAAGAGAGGTGCCAAGGATGATTCTGAAGTTTTAGGCCTGATCAACTGAAAAGTTCAAATTGATACCAGCTGGGATAGGGAAGACTGAGGGGACGGTTTGGGGCCTTCATAAGTTCTTATGGACGTGTGAAGTCTGACATTCCTATGAGATACTTAAGTGGAGATGTTGAGTCAGCTATTGAATATATGTGTCTGGAACTTAGAGAGTGCTTAGATATGGAGAGAAAGACTTGGGAATTAATTTTGATGTTTTTTGAAGCCATGAAAATGGAAAATCACTCCCTAAAGAAGAAAGTGTACATGAAAAAGAGAAGAGGTCCAACGGCTGAACCTGGGTCACCCATACATTAAGAGATCAAGTAGATCAAGTGGAATCAACAAAGGAAACTGAGAAGGAACAGCTAGTGAGGTAGGAGGAGAAATAAGAGAGTGGTACTTCAGTAGGAAATGTTTCAAGGCAGGAGGAAAGTGATAAATTGTATCAAATTTTGCTGAGAGATAAGTAAAATGATAACTGAGAATTGACCACCAAATCTAGCCACATGGAGGTTACTGAGAAATATAATAGTGGTGGTTGCTGAAGAATGTTTTGTGAAAGCCTGTTGGAATTGGTTCAGGAGACAATGGAAGGCAAAGGAGAGACAATGAGTATAGACAACTATGTATTTTTAGGAATTTTACTATGAATAGGAGCAGAGAAATGATGTACTGACAATGCTGATCTTACCTGATTATAATAAAGATGCTTTGCAAACTTATAATTTATATACAAATAATTAGGCTATGATAAAAGGGAATTACTACCTAATATCCATAACTAGCAAATTCACTTTATGTGTTTCTATGTATTCATGCTTTGTAAAGGCTTATTATTTTTTTTATGTTTTGTCAGATGTTTGGTTTTTTTAAAATAAATTTATTTATTTTATTTATTTATTTTTGGCTGGGTTGGGTCTTCGTTACTGCGTGCTGGCTTTCTCTAGTTGCAGCGAGCAGGGGCTACTCTTCATAGCGGTGCGCAGGCTTCTCATTGCAGTGGCTTCTTTTGTTGCAGAGCACGGGCTCTAGGCACACGGGCTTCAGTAGTTTCAGCATGCAGGCTCAGTAGTTGTGGCTCACGGGCTTTAGAGTGCAGGCTCAGTAGTTGTGGCACACGGGCTTAGATGCTCCGCGGCATGTGGGATCTTCCCAGACCAGGGCTCGAACCCGTGTCCCCTGCACTGGCAGGCAGATTCTTAACCACTGCACCACCAGGGAAGTCCAAAGGCTTATAAATATTTTTAATTGGCCACCTCCATGTTTATTTTAAGCACATGACAGTTTCGACTGAGTCAGGCACCCCTTGATATGAAACACAAACCTTTTGCCACATGCTCATTGGCATTGTGGATGCCTTTGTTCACTGAGAGACAGAATCTAAGATAATGTCTATAATTTTCCCATCAGCTTGTATCCCCTGACACATATACTACCCAGAGGGATTACACTTTCTCTTCAGTCTTCAATAGAGGCATAAGATCTGTGAGGAAAATAAAACCGGATGAGTCGAAGTCCTGGAGAGTGGCTTGAGGTCAGTGTCACAGTTATGGAAAGAGGTGCATCAGATTAAAGAATGAAACATAACTTGATTTCTTTTTTGTTTCAATAAGACAATCATGGAAAGGAAAGGGAAATAAAACTTGTATTGTAATGAAACTTTCAAAAAGACCTTGAGGGATAGACATGTGATTGTCTTTTTTTTTTCATTCCAAGTTATCTAAGGAGTTCTTTAGAACCTGATCCCATTCAGCTAAAAAATGGAGATGGAGGAGGAGTTTATGCCAATAAGTGGCTGACAGTATTAATTAGTTCTGGAAGTTCTGGCTATTGCCAAGATTCTCTTTATTCTCAAATGATATTTAGAGTAAAAGAGAAACAGAATTTGACCTAAGGCAAAGTAAATATTGACTGCCACCTCAAGAGTTTATCTGGCAGGCATGGTAAAAGCAAACGATGGCCAGTGTGCCAAAGAGAGAAAGGGCTCCAGTCACCAGGTACAGAGTCTGTAATCATCACCCACAGACATTTAGGTCAGGAAAGGGAGCTCTCAGCTTGGAAAACAACCTACAGTGTGGATTTTAGCCTACATACACTCACATGTGCGCACACACACACACACACATGCACACAACCTTTATGCAGCCTAATAGCTAAAGACCAACTCCAGATAATGTTCTTCATGGAGAGAGCAGTCAGCAGATGCATAAACTCTGTTTGTTGACATATTTATTCCCAGGGCTGATTGTGTTAATTTCCAAAAGCTCTTGGCCTTGATGAGAGCTAGTGGGGTGGAAAAGGAAACAAACTCTGTGGCATTGTATAATTATATCCACAGTTAAAATTTTCTTTTTGTTTCTCATCAAGATGCAAGGCTTACCGTATATCACTGTGCACTGACAGCTCTAACAGAAGAAAAAATAAAGCAAACAATTAGCCTTGGGGAAAAGATAAACTAATGCACAATTCATGAATTTGCTACTCATTCATACCTGCTGTGATTCTAACAGAGTTGATGAAATATAACAGTGAGTGATTTTGAACAATTTTGATTTACTCTTCTGAAAAAACACTTGGTGTTGGGATTATTTAAAATGTGTCTTGTCCTTATGGATTATATGCAGAATACTCTTTCTCTGAGACAGATTGTTTCATAATATAATTTGGTACAACCTTCCTAAGTAAGCCTGGGATGAGAAACAGGGCAGCTTTATTACTGACTGCAAAGCACCCTTTGATGGCATACGGTTTCACAGACACAGGTTCCATCTGCAGTACTCAGAATACTAGGTAGATTCCAACTCAAGCCAGCTTATGCAAAATGAGAAGTTACTGGTTTAAGTTACCAAGTATAGAGGAAGGAGGGGTATAGGTGGTTGTCAACAATAACTGGAGCCAACAACTTCCCTACCCCCTAACAAAGCTCTTTTTCTCCATTGTCAGTCAGTTTCTGTATCAGTTTTATTCTCTCAGGTTAGCTTTTAAAATACTAGGGAAGAGAGACCTTCAAGATAGCGGAGGAGTAAGACGTGGAGATCACCTTCCTCCCCACAGATACGTCAGAAATATATCTACACGTGGAACTGCTCCTATAGAACACCCACTGAACGCTGGCAGAAGACCTCAGACCTCCCAAAAGGCAAGAAACTCCCCACATAGCTGGGTAGGGCAAAAGAAAAAAGAAAAAGCAGAGACAAAAGAATAGGAACGGGACCTGCACCAGTGGGAGGGAGCCGTGAAGGAGGAAACGTTTCCACACACTAGAAGCCCCTTCACTGGCAGAGACTGCAGGTGGCGGAGGGGGACAGCTTCGGAGCCACGGAGGAGAGCACAGCAACAGGGGTGCGGAGGGCAAAGCAGAGAGATTCCGCCACAGAGGATCGGTGCCGACTGGCACTCACCAGCCCGAGAGGCTTGTCTGCTCACCTGCTGGGGCGGGCGGGGCTGCGAGCTGAGGCTCAGGTTTTGCTCGGATCGAAGGGAGAGGACTTGGGTTGGCGGTCTAAACACAGCCTGAAGGGGTTAGTGCGCCATGGATAGCCGGGAGGGAGTCCGGGAAAAAGTCTGGAGCAGCCGAAGAGGCAAGAGACTTTTTCTTCCCTCTTTGTTTCCTGGTGCGCGAGCAGAGGGGATTCAGAGCGCCGCTTTAAGGAGCTCCAGAGACGGGCGCGAGCCGCGGCTATCAGCACAGACCTCAGAGACGGGCATGAGACGCTACGGCTGCTGCTGCTGCCACCAAGAAGCCTGTGTGCGAGCACAGGTCACTATACAAACCTCCCTTCCAGGAGCCTGTGCAGCCCGCCACTGCCAGGGTCCCGTGATCCAGGGACAAGTTCCCTGGGAGAGCGCACGGCGCGCCTCGGGCTGGTGCAACATCATGCCGGCCTCTGCCGCCGCAGGCTCGCCCCGCCTCCGTACCCCTCCCTCACCCCGGCCTGAGTGAGCCAGAGCTCCCGAATCAGCGGTTTCTTTAACCCCGTCCTGTCTGAGCGAAGAACAGACGCCCTCAGGCGACCTACACACAGAGGTGGGGACAAATCCAAAGCTGAAACCCGGGAGCTGTGCGAACAGAGAAGAGAAAGGGAAATCTCTCCCAGCAGCCTCAGGAGCAGCGGATTAAAGCTCCACAATCAACTTGATGTACCCTGCATCGGTGGAACACCTGAATAGACAACAAAACATCCCAAATGGAGGAGGTGGACTTTGGGAGCAACGATATATATACATTTTTTCCCTTTTTCTCTTTTTGTGAGTGTGTATGCGTATGCTTCTTGTGTGATTGTGATTTTGTCTGTATAGCTTTGCTTTTACCATTTGTCCTAGGGTTCTGTCTGTCCTTTTTTTTCCCCTTTTTTCTTTTTAGTGTAGTTTTTAGTGCTTGTTATCATTTGGTGGATTTGTGTTTTGGTTTGGTTGCTCTCTTCTTTCTTTCTTTTTCTTTTTGTACTACTTCTCAATTTTTTAATTTTTAATAACTTTATTTTATTTTTCTTTCTTTTTTTCTCCCTTTCCTCTGGGCCAAAAGGCTGACAGTGTCTTGGAGCTCCGGGTGAGTGTCAGGCCTGAGCCTCTGTGGTGGGACAGGTGAGTTCAGGACACTGGTCCACCACAGACCTCCCAGCTCCATGTAATATCACGTGGCAAAAGCTCTCCCAGTGATCTCCATCTCAACGCTAAGACCCAGCTCAACTCAACGACCAGCAAGCTACAGTGCTGGACACCCTCTGCCAAACAACTAGCAAGACAGGAACACAAACCCACCCATTAGCAGACAGGCTGCCTAAAATCATAAGGTCACAGAAACCCCAAAACACATGACCAGACATGGACCTGTCCACCAGAAAGACAAGATCCAGCCTCATCCACCCGAACACATGCACCAGTCCTCTCCAGCAGGAAACCTACACAACCCACTGAAGCAACCTTAGCCACTGGGGGCAGACACCAAAAATAATGGGAACTATGAACCTGCAGCCTGTGAAAAACAGACTCCAAACACAGTAAGTTAAACAAAATGAGACGACAGAGAAACACACAACAGATGAAAGAGCAAGGCAAAAACCCACCAGACCAAACAAATGAACAGGAAATAGGCAGTCTACGTGAAAAAGAATTCAGAGTAATGAATGTAAAGTTGATCCAAAATATTGGAAATAGAATGGAGAAAATACAAGAAATGTTTAACAGGGCAGTAGAAGAACTAAAGAGCAAACAAGCAATAATCAACAACACAATAAATGAAGTTAAAAATTCTCTAGAAGGAATCAATAGCAGAATAACTGAGACAGAAAAACGGATAAGTGACCTGAAAAATAAAGCAGTGGAAATAAATACCACAGAGCAGAATAATGAAAAAAGAATGAAAAGAATTGGGGACTCTTTCAGAGACCTCTGGGACAACATTAAACGCACCAACATTCGAACTATAGGGGTCTCAGAAGAAGAAGAGAAAAAGAAAGGGACTGAGACAATATTTGAAGAGATTATAGTTGAAAACTTCCCTAATATGGGAAAGGAAATAGTCAATCAAGTCCAGGAAGCAGAGAGAGTCCCATACAGGATAAATCCAAAGGGAAACACGTGAAGACACATATTAAGCAAAACTATCAAAAATTAAATACAAAGAAAAAATATTAAAAGCAGCAAGGGAAAAACAACAAACAATATACAATGGAATCCCCATAAGGTTAACAGCTGATCTTTCAGCAGATCCTCTGTAAGCCAGAAAGGAGTGGCAGGACATATTTAAAGTGATGAAAGGGAAAAACCTACAACCAGGATTACTCTACCTAGCAAGCATCTCATTCAGATTCGATGGAGAAATTAAAACCTTTACAGACAAGCAAAAGCTAAGAGAATTCAGCACCACCAAACCAGCTTTACAACAAATGCTAAAGGAACTTCTCTAGGTAGGAAACACAAGATAGAAGAAATACCTAAATAACAAACTGAAAACAATTAAGAAAATGGTAATATGAACACACGTATTGATAATGACCTTAAAGGTAAAAGGATTAAATGCTCCAACCAAAAGACATCAACTGGCTAAATAGGTACAAAAACAAGACCTGTATATATACTGTCTACAAGAGACCCACTTCAGACCTAAGAACACATAAAGACTGAAAGTGAGGGGATGGCAAAAGATATTCCATGCAAATGGAAATCAAAGGAAAGCTGGAGTAGCAATCCTCATATCAGACAAAATAGACTTTAAAATAAAGACTATTACAAGAGACAAAGAAGGACACTACATAATGATCAAGGGATCAAGCCAAGAATAAGATATAACAATTGTAAATATTTATGCATGCAACATAGAAGCACCTCAATATATAAGGCAAATGCTAACAGCCATAAAAGGGGAAATTGACAGTAACACAATAACAGGGGACTTTACCACCCCACTTTCACCAATGGACAGATCAACCAAAATGAAAATAAATAAGGAAACACTAGCTTTAAATGATACATTAAACAAGATGGACTTAATTGATATTTATAGGACATGCCATCCAAAAACAACAGAATACACTTTCTTTTCAAGTGCTCATAGAACATTCTCCAGGATAGACCATAGCTTGGGTCACAAATCAAGCCTTGGTAAACTGAACAAAATTGAAATCGTTATCAACTGTCATTTCCAACCACAACACTATGAGCCTAGATATCAATTACAGGAAAAGATTTGTAAAAAATACAAACATATGGAGGCTAAACAATACACTACTCAATAACAAAGTGATCACTGAAGAAATCAAAGAGGAAATTAAAAAATACCTAGAAACAAATGACAATGGAGACACGACAACCCAAAACCTATGGGATGCAGCAAAAGCAGTTCTAAGAGGGAAGTTTATAGCAATACAATCCTACCTCAAGAAACAAGAAAAATCTCAAATTAGCAACCTAGCCTTACACCTAAAGCAATTAGAGAGAGAAGAACAAAAGACCCCAAAGTTAGCAGAAGGAAAGAAATAATAAAGATCAGATCAGAAATAAATGTAAAAGAAATGAAGGAAACAATAGCAGAGACCAATAAAACTAAAAGCTGGTTCTTTGAGAAGATAAACAAAATTGATAAACCATTGCCAGACTCATCAAGAAAAAAAGGGAGAAGACTCAAATCAACAGAATTAGAACTGAAAAAGAAGTAACAGCTGACACTGCAGAAATACAAAGGATCATCAGAGATTACTACAAGCAACTATATGCCAATAAAATGGACAATCTGGGGAAATGGACAAATTCTTAGAAAAGCACAACCTTCTGAGACTGAACCAGGAAGAAATAGAAAATATGAATAGACCAATCACAAGCACTGAAATTGAAACTGTGATTAAAAATCTTCCAACAAACAAAAGCCCAGGACGAGCTAGCTTCACAGGCGAATTCTATCAAATACTTAGAGAAGAGTTAACACCTATCTTTCTCAAACTCTTCCAAAATATAGCAGAGGGAGGAACATTCCCAAACTCATTCTATGAGGCCACCATCACCCTGATACCAAAACCGGACAAAACTGTCACAAAAAAACAGAAAACTGCAGGCCAATATCTCTGATGAACATAGATGCAAAAATCCTCAACAAAATACTGGACAACTACATGTAGAAGAATGAAATTAGAACCCTCCCTAACACCATACACAAAAATAAACTCAAAATGGATTAAAGATGTAAATGTAAGGCCAGACAATATAAAACTCTTAGAGGAAAACATAGGCAGAACACTCTATGACATAAATCACAGCAAGATCCTTTTTGAGCCACCTCCTAGAGAAATGGAAATAAAAATAAACAAATGGGACCTAATGAAACTTCAAAGCTTTTGCGCAGCAAAGGAAACCATAAACAAGGCAAAAAGCCAACCCTCAGAATGGGAGAAAATATTTGCAAATGCAGCCACTGACAAAGGATTAATATCCAAAATTTACAAGCAGCTCATGCAGCTCAATATCAAAAAAACAAACAACCCAATCCAAAAGTGGGCAGAAGACCTAAACAGACATTTCTCCGAAGAAGATATACAGATGGCCAAGAAACGCATGAAAGGATGCTCAACATCACTAATCATTAGAGAAATGAAAATCAAAACTACAATGAGGTATCACCTCACACCAGTCATAATGGTCATCATCAAAAAATCTAGAAACAATAAATGCTGGAGAGGGTGTGGAGAAAAGGGAACCCTCTTGCACTGCTGGTGGGAATGTGAGTTGGTACAGCCACTATGGAGAACAGTATGGAGGTTCCTTAAAAAACTAAAAATAGAACTACCATATTACCCAGCAATCCCACTACTGGGCATATACCCTGAGAAAACCATAATTCAAAAAGAGTCATGTGCCACAATGTTCATTGCAGCTCTATTTACAATAGCCAGGACATGGAAGCAACCTAAGTGTCCATTGACAGATGAATGGATAAAGAATATGTGGCACATATATACAATGGAATATTACTCAGCCATATAAAGAAACGAAATTGAGTTATTTGTAGTGAGGTGGATGGACCTAGAGTCTGTTATAGAGTGAAGTAAGTCAGAAGGAGAAAAACAACTACTGTATGCTAACACATATATATGGAATCTAAAAAAAAAAGGTTCTAAAGAACCTAGGGGCAGGACAGGAATAAAGACGCAGACGTAGAGAATGGACTTGAGGACACGGGGAGTGGGAAGGGTAAGCTGGGACGAAGTGAGAGAGTGGCATGGACTTATATACACTATCAATTGTAAAATAGATAGCTAGTGGGAAGCAGCCACATAGCACAGGGAGATCAGCTCGGTGCCCTGTGACCACCTAGAGGGGTGGGATAGGGAGGGTGGGAGAGAGATGCAAGAGGGAGGCAATATGGGGATATATGTATATGTAGCTGATTCACTTTGTCATGCAGCAGAAACTAACACACCATTGTAAAGCAATTATACTTCAATAAAGATGTTAAAAAAATAAGGATAAAGACAAAAACAAATAATACTAGGGAAGAGATCTCATTGATCCAGTTTGTGTTAGGTTCCCATTCTTATACCAGTGAATAGTCCCTTGAGAGCTACCTCTGGGCAATACAAAACTATCCATGCCCCCACAAAGCTTTCCAAAGCCCTTTTCTAAAGTGATTTCTGGGTGTGTGCCAGCCACATAGCATTACCTGGACTAAGACCAGGAGAAGTAGGTACTACCTGCCTAGAGTTTGGACCTATTCATATCTCAGACAAGATCAATGGAAAATCAAATGAAAGAAAGGGAAAGAATTCACAACCGTATTTTATCTCCCCAATAAATCAAATGGATTTAATTTTGCTGGACTCCCTTCTAGGGCATGAGCACCCAAGTTGGGGTTGAGGGGAGTTCATTTGTCAGCCTTTTTTTTTTCTTCTTTCTGAAAGCAGTCGAGAACTAGACACAGGAACCAGGTGGAACTTATATCTTTGTAGTTGGTAAAGGTGGATTGGAAGAAGCGTTTTGGACTGGTTGCCAAAGTGGATGTTCCATATTACTCCCTCTCAAGTCTATATCATGGGATTTACATATGGGGAGAGCTGGGCATTTCCCCAGTTACCCACACGGAAGGTCATGCCCTGGATGAGCAGGGGGCTGAGGGACAATGAGGAGGGAGACTTCCAGTCTTGCCTGTGGAAGCTAGGTCCTGAGCCCCGATCCAGCTCTCTTTACCATATATGGGAGCAGGGTTAGGGAGTAGAGCAAGTGCCCCCAAAGAGAGCAAGCAATAAACATATGTTTGCATGTATCTAGTGACACCTTCCCTATCTCGTTAATCAGATAAATCATTTTCCCTCCCTAGGAGAGGAAAATGTGACACATATAGAGAAGGCCTTAAAATGTCACTTTGATACTACTTCCTCCTGGGGAGTGGAGCAAAACCTCTCTTATGGGAATATGAGGAGAGGGGAATTGGGTCCCTGCCAACAAAATATTATAACCATGATTATACTGTAGTTATGTTCTTTATACTTTTTTCAGTTTTTATGTCTTAAGCTTTTTCTATTTTATCTACATTATCTTCCAAATCATAATTATAATGACCACATAATGTCTCATCATTTAGATCGCGGTCCCCAGACCCCGGGGTGGGACCGGTACTGTTAGGAACCGGGCCGCACAGCAGGAGGTGAGTGGCAGGCGAGCCAGTGAAGCTTCATCTGCCGCTCCCCATCGCTCCCCATCGCTCGCATTATCACCAGAGCCATCCCCCCCATCCCCCGCCTCAGTCCGTGGAAAAATTATCTTCCACAAAACCGGTCCCTGGTGCCATAAAGGTTGGGGATCGCTGATTTAGATGATTACTGCTTCACCAGATAATTTACCTTTATTAAATATTTAGGTGGTTTCCTATTTTTCTACCCTAGGTACTACTTAAGTGGACATTTTTATGACTATAGTTTATTCTCTCCTTTTGGATTCTTTCCTGAGGTTGAATTCTCAGAAGTAAGATTCCTATGCCAAAGGCTATGCATAACCAAATACAAAATGTTCATCCTAACCTATACTGCCACCAGTGATATAGGCATGTGCCAATTTTACCACAAAATCATGGATAGCCAATAGCGTTTTGGTTTTGACTAGTTTACTGGCTATAAAAAGCACTTCATTAATGTTCTCTTTTGTATTTCTTTGCTAGAGGGTTTAAATATTTTCCCATACGCTTGTTTACTAATAACACTTCCTTTTATAAATTGTTCATCTCCATCGCCCACTTATCGAGCTTCTTAAATTTATTTATTTAGTTTTGGTTGTGTTGGGTCCTCATTTCTGTGCGAGGGCTTTCTCTAGTTGTGGCGAGCGGGGGGGGCCACTCTTCATCGCGGTGTGCAGGCCTCTCACTGTCGCGGCCTTCTCTTGTTGTAGAGCACAGGCTCCAGACGTGCAGGCTCAGTGGCTGTGGCACACGGGCTTAGTTGCTCCGTGGCATGTGGGATCTTCCCAGACCAGGGCTCGAATTCGTGTCCCCTGCATTGGCAGGCAGATTCTCAACCACTGCACCACCAGGGAAGCCCTCTACTGAGCTTCTTAATGTTTTTCTTAACAATTTGTATGAGCTTCTTAGATTATATACATCCTAGCCTTTTGTCATGTTTACTGGTAATTTTTTTCTCATCTGTTGTTTGCCTTATTATTTTAACCATTTTTATGTGTATGTAGAGGTTTAGAAATTATGGAGTCTACATCATCCATTTCTCTCTTGTAAATTCTTCAGTGGCCTCGAAGCTAATAATGTTATCAGTCTCTTGTTCTGATATCTTTTGGGGGATAGAGTTATAAAAAAAAAAAGACACGTCACACTTCGAAAAAAGTTTCATAAGGATTTAAGCAACCTTGAACTCAACCACAGTTTGTAAAGGAATTAGTTAAGCTGTGAGTTGATTTTTCCTTATTCATGCTGAAAAAGACTTTTTCTCTTTAAGCAACCAAATATGGATCACAGCAGGAAGTATTAATTTCTAACTTTCCGGAGAGCACAAACCTTCTGTTATTCCATTCACATAAAATACCAGTTGACAGATGGTATTTGCCAGACAACAGGGGAGAAAAGCATTCAAACAGAGATTTATAAATTGAAAATTCTCTCAAGAAAAGTACCTGTCTATTTGGTTGGATATTAAAGAGATAATAAGTCTGGGGTCAGTGTAGGAAAATGAAAAGATAGGACAAAAGGAAATTCGATCCTAAGCCTGGTTCAATTCTTAACTAGTTATGTGACTTTCATCAGCTATTTACCCTCTCTGGGCCTAAGTTTTCTCATAGATTTAATAAGGAACTTGGACTGGAAAATTTATTAAATTCCTTTTGGTGCTGGCATTCTATTATTCTTCATTCATTCTTTCATTCATTCAACAAATACATCCTGAGCCCATAATATGTAGCAGGCACTCTGCTGGTTGCTAGGAATGCAATGTTAAATAAGAAACAGTCCCTATATTCATTGACCTCTAGTAGGGAAGAGAGAAAACATTGACATGTCATGTGGTCAGTTCTAGAATGGTGGTGGAACGCTAAGGGAGCAGAGCAGAGGAGCACCCCATCCTCATTCCTTTCTCAGCACAAGCTGGGCTGTCAAGGGGAAGATTTCTGGGGGAGGTGACACAAAACTGAACCTTAAAGATGAATAGGATTTCATTAAGGAGAGAAGAGGTGTGGGCCTATGAGGCAGTCTATGCAGAGGAGTCAGTAGGAGCAAAGACTGAAAAGCATAAAATGGCAGGAAGCAGGTAGAGAACTACAAGTTCTGATGTTACAGGAGCTTGGAGTTTGAGGCACAGAGACAAAGCCAGAAGATAGGGCTCAGCTCATGGAGGACCCCTTGTATTAGGCTAAGAAATCTGGAATTTATTCTTGAAGAAATGGAGAGCCATCATAGGTCTTCAGGCATGAGAATACCATGGTCAGATTTGTATTCTGGCAGAAGCAGGCAGGGTGTGCGAGAGGGGGCAGGTTCAGGTAATCTACTGAAAAGCTATTGTCATAACCTAGGTATGATCCCATTGCTTAAATGAGAAGAGTAAGGGTGGCTGCATATGGTTGTTCAGGTTTTTCACTGCACAAGGGTGCTTGGCTGAGGGGGCAAATGGGAGCTGAAATCTAGTCTGTGTTCCAATTGACAAGTACCTCAGTAAGAGGTTTTACCCTCCTGGAGAAAGAGACACTGTGTTCTAATTCACAAAAAGAAGTCACAAGAGCTAGCATTGACCCTGAGGGTAGTAGTCATAGATATGGAATAAATTTGAGAAATATTTAGGATGGATGTAGGCAGGACTTTTTAAAATTACAATTAATATTAAAGAATCTAATTATTTGGTATTTTAAAAAATATCCTATTAGGTGGCGTTGATCTTTCCCCTCATTAAATTTGCAAACATAAGTTCTGAACTATATCAAAATTAAGTTTATTTAAGAAAAACTACTAGAGTTAACAGAAATTATCAGTCCAAAGATTATCCCCACCTTGTGTGGCATACAAGTGCTGTCACATGGGGTGGGCTATGAAAGATGGAGAATAAGACCTCTTATGACCATAGTGCTTCATGGTCTCTTGGTATATTTATTTATTATATTGCTTTTGATTTTCACACAAATCTTCTAAGGAAGGCAGAGCAAATGGCCTTATTCCATTTTTGTAAATGAATAAACTTAAGATCAGAAAAGCTAAGGGGCTTGGCTGTGGTCACACACATAGACTCAGATACAAGATGAGAACCCAGGTTCCCAGGCTATGAGGCCAGTGCTGGTCATTTCTTCACACCAACTGGCATTCATGACTACCCTGCCTATTATAATCTCACTGCTAGACTAGTCTGAGAGACACCATGGCTGAAAATTCCTATGTTAATTTTCAATAATCATCATGCAGAAATTATACTGATACTTAGAGTTCATTAGTTAAGACTGTTTATTCAACTAGAAAAAAATACTCAGTGTCATTCCCATTAGAGTAATGAAGCTGACAGTATTGGAAGAGCCACCCTTTCTCTGGCATTCTTTCCAGCATCTGGGCCTTTGGTTCCCATATTAATTATTGGGTACTGCATAACAAATTACCCCAGGCCTTAGTGACTTAAAACAACAAAGAATTATTTATTATCTCTCATGGTTCCTGTGGATCAAGAATTTAGACAGACCACTGTGCAAATAACTTATCTCTGCTCCACAGTACCTGGGGCCTCAGCTGGAAGAAAGGAAGACTGCTCGCTCACCCACATGTGCAGTGGTTGGTGCTGGCTGTAAGTTGATGACTAAGCTGGGATGCTCAGCCAGAACATACCATGTAGCCTGGGCTTACAAAGTGGTGGCTGAGTTCCAGAGAGCTAGAGAGAAAGGGGTGTGTGGGGGGGGCTGAAGGAGAGGGATTGAGAGAGATTGATTTATTGTAAGAAATTGGCTTACACAGTTATAGAGGCTGGCAAGTCCCATGATATTCAGTCAGCAAGCTGGAAACCCAGGAGAGCCAGCGATGCAATTCTAGTCCAAGTCTGAAAGCCTGAGAATCAGGACAGACAATGATGTAAGTTTCAGTCCAAAACCAGTGGCTTAAGACCCAAGAAGAATTAATGTTTCAGTTCAAGTTTGAAGGCAGGAAAATACTGATGTCCCAGCTCAGCGGTCAGGCAAGAGGAATTCCCTTTTACTCATAGAAGAGTCAGCTTTTTTGTTTTATTCAGGCTTTTCAACTAATAAAATGAGGCTCACTCACATCATGGAGGGCAATCTACTTCACTCAGTTTACTGATTCAAACGTCAATCTCACCTATAAATACCCTTGCAGACATGCCTAGAATAATGTTTGACCAAATATCTGGGCACCTCGTGGCCCACTCAAGTGGACACATAAAATTAACCATCACAGTAGGTATGTCATAAATATTTATGAAATGGATAAATGGATTCAACAAACAGTCCTCAGTATCTACTCTGTGCCAACCTCTGTAGTAGGTGTTGGGGATACTGTAAGACACAGTCCCTGCCCTCACAGGTCTCACAATTTAGTGGGAAGGGCAAACATGCCAGAGAAATGGACTATATTGAGGGCTTTGGTCGCAGTAAGCCGCAGGTGCTCTGGAAGTACAAAGAATGTAAGCTCCTCTCTCAAATTCTGTGATGAGGGGAGAATAAAGAAGGTTGTCACAGAGGAGTTAGCGTATGACCATAATCCTGAGGTAGAAGTAAGTAAGCCAATGGGAACAGGAGCAAGGGGGAGGAAATAGCATTCCTGGAAGCCAGAAAAGAAGGTGCAATGGTCTAATGAAGTAATTTGGGGTGGCTCTATTAGTGAGGTTTCTCCAGAGAAACAGAATCAATAGGGTGTTTGTGTATTTCTCCCTCCCCCACCCCCTCTCTAATAGAGAGACAGAGACAGAGAAAGAGAGACAGAAAGACAGAGAGAGAGAGAGAGAGATTAAGGAATTGGCTCACACAATTGTGGAGGCTGGCAAGTCCAAATCTGCAGGGTAGGCCAGCAGGCTGGAGACCCAGGGGAGAGTTGGTGTTGCAGTTGAGTCTGAAGGGTGTCTGCTTGGAGAATTCCTTCTTGCTCAGGGGAGGTCAGTCTTTTCTATTCAGACCTTCAAGTGATTGGATGAGCACCCCTATGCTAAGGAGGGTAATCTGCTTTTCTCAAAATCTACTCATTTAAATGTTAATCTCGTCTTTAAAAACTTTCAAAGAAACATCTGGAAAAATGTTTTACCAAATATCTGTGTACCACAGCCTAGCCAAGTTGACATACAAAATTAACTTTACAGCTGTTGAACATGGTTGAGTATGCCGAGAGCAGAACTCATGTGGAAAGAGATGAAACCAAAGAAGCAAATAAGGTCCAAATCCTTAAGGATCTGATAAGTCAAGCAAGGAACTGAAGATTTTACCCTGATGGCAATGAAGAGCTATGGAAGGGACAGATTTTCATTTTAGACTAATTTTTCTGATGGTAGAATTTTAATTGGAGAGTGTAGAGCACGGAGAACTAGCAACAGGAAGACCAAAGAGGAGAAAATTACCACAGTTCCAACAAGAGACGATGGTAGCCAGGACTAGGGAGGTGATGGAGATGGAGATAAATGATTGTAATCTGGAGATAATTTGGAGGTAAAAGTCCTTGGAATTGGTCAGGAATCTGATGGATTAGGGACGGAGAAAGTGCCTAGGATGGCACTCAGTTTGCTGGTTGGGGCCCTGGGTAGATAGAGATTTCAATTCCTAACATGAAGAAGAGAACAGGAGGAAGAGGTGTGAGGGAAATAAGGAAGGGTTCATTGTGGTACAGGTTGAGTTTAAGATACTATGAGATCCCGGGTAGGGTTATGATGGAATGGAGATAGGCAGGTATATCCCCCTATCCTTTCTAAAGCAGTGAAGGTGTCTTGAATCTACCATGATTCATCTGCCCTTTTCTCTTCAATAGGCAAATACATTCATCGTAAATTCCTTATAATGTTTCTCTGATCTAATGATTATCACCCTCCTCTCGGATTCACTATGGATGCCATCTAGAATGACACAATGGAGCTGCGCACACCAGCAACAGCAACAAAAATTCCTGAATCTCCTTGAGGTTTTTAGATTAAAACAATAGTGTGTGTGTGTGTGTGTGCGTGCACACACACACATGCGTGTGTGTTTTGGCACTAGATTCCAATCCATTCCTATTGTCTCCAGAGTCCTGGCAACTTATTTGACTTAGATGATGTCAAGTAAACTCCTGCAGTACCTCCTAAGTTGTCCTACATTTTTATCCATACAGAAGCCAGTGGATCCTTTTTAAATGTAAGGTCATGTTACTCCTCTGTTCAGAGCCCTCCCATGGCTCCCCATTTCATTCTGAGTAAAAACCAAAACCCTAATAATGACCCAGAAAGTCCTACAGGATCTGTCCCCTGGCGATTTCTCTGATCTTCTTCCATCCTTATTCTCAGCACCTCTGCTCTAGCCACAGTGATTTCCCCACTGCTTCACAAATGCACCAGTATACTTCTATCTTCGGCCTGGAATGTGTCTGCCAAATACTGACATAAACCTTTCAGTCTGTACTCCAACATCACCTCCTCTATGAGGTCCTCCTTGATCATCCTAAATAAATCTTGCATAAGTATGCCAAATGCAACACCTGCCCCTCTCCCCCACCCCACACGCATGCAGATTCAGACATTTCTCTATGTAAGGAGAGTTGCCTGGAAAAGTGAATGTTATTTTACAAAAGGTCTCCTGGAGTAAGGCAGTGTGGTGTGCTGGGAATAGGGTAATTCATGGAAGGAGGATGAAGTCAGCCTCCTTTGGGGGCACAGGTAGCCTGGTCCTGCCTAGACCTTACGCCCACTTCTAACGGCTTTCTCCTCTTTTCCTAACACTTCACTGTACTTCCCTAACATTGCCTTCTCCCATTAAAATGGCATGTCTTCAGTTTTGCCCCCAACTCCAAGTTCTCTGTGTTGACCTTCAGAAGAAAGGAGCCCTGACCCAGCTGTGTGAGTCAATGGCAGTGTCATAGAAGTAGTCAGGCCCACAGGGCCACCAGTGCCTCTTCTCTCTCCCTGAGCCTTAGAGTCTTACATCTCTCCTCTGTACTGCAATAATGACGTTTTTGTACATTTATAGTTCTTCTTCAAACAGAAGGACATAAGCTATCCTTCAAGAGAGGGGCTTAAAATCTCCCTGAAATGATGAATGGTTGTCTTGGCTCAGAAGCCATGTGAGGGCTGTACCGGCAGAGGGCGCCATCTCGGATCTAGCTCTCACTCACCATCTCAGGAGTGTATGTCTTATTTCCCATTTGAGCCTCTGGAAGTAAATGTTCTATTCTCAAGTCGTAGAGAATATGATTATGCTCTTTACTGGACATTTATGTTCCCAGCCAACAACTTATTAGATATGCTAGGGGGAAAAAAAGGACGTTGGGGGGCTGCTGTGAGGAGTAGGCCAAAGGGACAGGGTGTCCTGAAACACTGCATTTGCTTTAGGCTCTATTCCTGTCATGCCTCCCCCATCACTGTATCTGCAACCCCATTACGGCCCTCACACCAGTCTAACAAACACACCGTTATAACTGAGGAGCATTTTACTATTGTCTGAAGGCATTAGGAGTTGGCTTAACAACCTGGCTCTTATATTCAACAGAGACTATTCAAATTATAAATAATGCTTCATCACTAGCTCTTTTCATTTTAATATTTCGCCCATGTATGGTATCTTTGCTTGCCAGAATGACAGCTCACTATCAGTGAGCAACACGGGTAGAGAAAGAAAATACCCAAAAGAGAAAATGAGGGCTTCCCTGGTGGCGCAGTGGTTGAGAGTCCGCCTGCCGATGCAGGGCACACGAGTTCGTGCCCCGGTCCGGGAAGATCCCACATGCCGCGGAGCGGCTGGGCCCGTGAGTCATGGCCGCTGAGCCCGTGCGTCCAGAGCCTGTGCTCCGCAACGGGAGAGGACACAGCAGTGAGAGGCCTGCGTACCGCAAAAAAAAAAAACAAACCAGAGAAAATGAAACTAGCTGAAAAGTTCAACATACATCCTTCTATGCTGAGTCTGATCTTGGAAGAGAGGAGAACACTTTCAGTAAGAGTTGAAAATCTAGGACAATGTGTCTCTAAGAAATGGAAATTGCAAATCCTGTAGCTAGTTTGTTTCTCCAAACTGGGAAGCTATGTTATGCCTCTGCAGCTTTCCCAGGGGACTCACTCTACCTAGAGTGTCCTCTCTGGAGTGGCCTCCCTTTCCTTGTCTACCTAGCAAGCATCTACTTTCCTTTCAAGACTCAACTCAAGCCCCACTTCCTCTGAAAAACCCTCCAGTAATATTCAAAGATTGGCTTTCTTTTCATGTACCTGTAACAGTTTTACACTTTTCATTTTGAAATACGTTTATATTTACAAAAGAGTTGCAAAGATAGTACAGTTTCCATAAACCATTCACTTAGCTTCCTCTAATGTTAACATTTAACATCTCACAGAATCATTACACATTAATCAAAACTAAGAAATTAACATTGCTACAATACTACTAACTCAACTATAGAGCTTATTTGAATTTTACCAGTTTTTCCACCGATATTACTTTTCTCTTCCAGGATCCCACATTGCATTTAGCTGTCAATGTCTCCTTAGTTCTCTACAATCTATGACAGTTTCTCACTCTTTCCTTATTTTTAAACTTGACACTTCTGAAGAGTACTGGTCAGATATTTTTCAAAATGTCGTGTTTCTCCACTGTAAAGTTATTATCTTTCCTATTCATTAGAAGTGAGCACTAAGTCCAAACCACACAGAAGAGAGAAATGAAGTTACACTTCCTGGAAGAAAAAAACATCAAATAATTTGTGGAGGGCTTCCCTGGTGGCGCAGTGGTTGAGAGTCTGCCTGCTGATGCAGGGGACACGGGTTCGTGTCCCGGTCCGGGAAGATCCCACATGCCACGGAGCAGCTGGGCCCGTGAGCCATGGCCGCTGAGCCTGCGCGTCCGGAGCCTGTGCTCCGCAACGGGAGAGGCCACAATGGTGAGAGGCTCGCATATCGCAAAAATAATAATAATAATAATAATAATTTGTGGATGTTTGTTAAAACCACCACAGTAACTAATAAATATTTGGAGGAATACTTTGAGGCTGTACAATTATCCCATTTTGCCTTAAAGTTTCAGCTACTGACTTTAGCATTCATCATATCTTGCCTGCAGTACTTATCACTATAGTGTTCTAAGAGTGATTTTATATTTCTCTCATTCCTTCCGCATTTTATTTTATTTTATTTTATTTTATATATATTTTTTGTGGTACGTGGGCCTCTCACTGTTGTGGCCTCTCCTGTTGCAGAGCACAGGCTCAGGACGTGCAGGCTCAACGGCCATGGCTCACGGGCCCAGCCTCTCTGCGGCATGTGGGATCCTCCCGGACCGGGGCATGAACCTGCGTCCCCTGCATCGGCAGGCGGACTTTCAACCACTGCACCACCAGGGAAGCCCCCTTCCGCATTTTAATTGGAATTCTTCTGTAAGGAAGATTCGTCCCTTCTTCCCACTAATTTATTCATTTATTTATATCCATGTGGACTTATGGGAGTTGCTTTACACTTCGGGTTATAATTCAATACTACAACAATTTATTTTGGTGCTCAAATTTTCAAGTGTTAGATATAGGAGCAATTTTAGTTGGGTTCTTGTGTCATTTTAACATCACCTGTAATATTGTATTATGACTTGCCTGGGTATGTGTCCATCTCACCCAATTAGACTGTAAATCCTTGAGGACAGAAATGTTTTCTCACTTTGTAAAAGAATCTATCACTTCAGTCCCACACAAGCCCATATGAGGCCAAAGGAAACTTGGATCCGAGTTGTTTGCGAAGAGTTCATCATTTTTATTTGGATATCATCTAACACAGTTGTAGACCAATTTGTGGACAGAACTGCTGCAGCCAAAGAAGAAGGGGTGTGGTTGAATGGGTGAGCAGAGATAAAGTGTCTGAAATAGTGGGAGTGCTCCCAGAATCCTGGCCTCCCAGGTTGGCACTGCGCTTTGTAAAAGCACTTGGAAGTGGTCTGTTCCCTGACACCCCAGGCAGGAGCAGGAGAGCAGCACAGGTTTGAAAGTAAGGCTATTCAGGCAATCAGAATGTTTGGCCGAGCAACGTAATGCTTTAAGATAACATCTTCTATATCTCAGCGTTTTTGACATTTATTTTCATTTTTGGTTTATGTTATTCTGGGAGAAAAAGCCAGAAAGTGGCAGAATTTTAGAAAATCTCTGACTTTCACCCATTTTTGTCTTTGGTGGGGACCATCAATCCAAGATTCTTGACGGAAAGCCCAAAGCTCCTGCAGGCAAAGCTGTATGAAACTGTGCCTGGATGTTCTTGCTCTCTGCCCAGGTATCAGAGAGCTAGAAACGGCTGCCCTTAGGCCAACCATAGCAACTCTGGTCTTTCAATGTCCAGAAGAGGAAGATAACCAATGATCTTTGGGGCAGGGTGAAAACCTTTCTAGTAGCAGAGTTGGCTAAGGCGTCCATCAGACTTGAGTTGGAATCTTTTCAACATCTTTCTTGCTATATTAACTTGAACAAATTACTTAGCTTTCCAAACCTCAGTTTCTTCATCTGTAAAACGGTGATGATAATAGTGCCAACCGGATAGGTGGGTATAATGATATCATAGATGTAAAGCCCCTAATGGAGTGATTGACTCATAGAAGGTGCTCAAGAATGACACCTGTCATGAATGTATTCCCAAGGCTCCAAACACTAACATTCCCCAAGCACTTCCTCTTGCGCTTTCAGAGTTCTTACCTAGTCTGCGGTAAGTAAGTACCTGGTGCTGCTCTGTGCTGTCGCCAATGTGAAAACAATTAGCAAGACTTTCTCATGCAGCCCCCAGGCCCCCAGCCTGTAACCTTACCTTCTAAGCCTTTGATCATGTTTCTAGCTCTCCTCAAAATGGCTCCAAAAAGTTTTAAATGGTTACCAGCTTCCAAAGCCTCCAAAGTCAACCTCCTGCTTGTATTTATTGCCCTCTCTTCAGACCATCCTGTGGATCTCTTGACAATATACCATATTCCCATGGTTTGTTCTAGTAAAAGGAGATGAAGTCTCTTGTGTTTGTCCCTAGGTAGCCATGTTGCTTCCTGATCAAGTGTTACAAGCTTTTTTTGTTTTTCAGTAAGACTAGAGATGTGGAAAAATTCACTCCTTGTCAGTCAGAATTCCAAGAAAAATCCTCTGATCATCACCTGGAAGCCCTGATTAGAATGCAGTGATTAGTTTGGATTGTTGCCTGACTTCTGAGTAGCACGCATCTAAAAACACAGAGCTCTAGCATGCATCTCAGCTTCGTCTGCAGCCAGGCTTCCCATCAGGCTGATGGAGATGAATCTTTGAGAACAAGCCTTTAGGTCAGACTCTGGCCAGCACAGCACTGAACATTCTATAAGCTGACAATAAATAGTAGAAACATGTCATAAGCACCTATAAAAATTATATGGCCTGACCTCATGCAGTGCAACATATAACTCCTATAATCAGGAGCTACTTGGCCATTTTTAGGACACTGGTTCCCTACCATCAGTCTCCTGCCTCCAGGACTGTGATTTGATCTGTGCAGTTGAGAAGAAAGTTGGTAACTGGGCAGGATGTTTGTCTCTAAATATCTGAGGAGAAACCATAAAAGGAAGAGCTGAAAATTATTCACTGTGGTCAGTGGGGCAAGAAAGAGATTACGAAGCTTATATTGTGTTTTTCCAAGCATCAGGCTAGCTGCATCATTAATGAAAACAGCATGTAACCAAAGGTGAAACAGAGGGCATTCTTGAGACTCATCATTAAAATAATTTTACTGCCTTATATTTGTAGGCAAATTAGTCAGGGATAGAAGGCTACGAGCCTCCTTATGAGCCTCCAGAACTGGGGGACAAGGTCAGACAGTGTCATTCTGATTGAGATAATAAGAATTGAAAATGAAATAGATGGGGTTAGCCATCTGTGGAAATCTTTTCAGAAGCAACCAACCCTAAGAGATAACTTGAAAATGTGTTGCTAATGAAATGAAGGCAAGTCCCTAAAATTTCCTCAGGAAGCTGCCAATCAAAATGTCACCCATTTAGGAGCTGCTGTGATCTCAGAATTGTTAATTAGATTGGGAGTCAATAACAGCTGGCATCTTACACTTACTTGCTGAGTGACCTTGGGAGAGTTCTTTGACCTCTCTGAGACTTGGTTTCTTCATCTGCAACATGGTAAAGGCTAATACCTACCTGATAGAATTGCTGTATTATATGAAAACATTCATTAGAAAGTGTTTTGTAAATGATACAAACCCTAAAATATTAGTTTGATGATGATGATGAAAGTGACAAAAATGCAAATGGGTGTGGGATATAGAAAAAGGACCACTGCCTTGTATATTTCTTTTAAGTGATTGTGACTAGGACTTTCTGTCTGCTTTAGTAATATCTTAGGATGGAATTGTCCCCTGCCTATCTCCTTTAACCGTCAAATTGCTACAATTACCAGGATTTGTCCTCCAAAGCCCCCACTCATCTCAGAGTCATTCTTTCCACCTGGAGGCATGTATCTGCCCTTATTTTGCTGAGCATCCCCCTTTCCTTCTTTCCTTTTTTCCTACCACTTTTCTTTTGCTTATTACTCTCTCAAATATATATATATATATATATATATATATATATATATATATATATATATATATAATAAGTTAAGTCAAAAGTATGTGCCTTTGATAAGGTCAATAACCTTAGCCTTTGATCTAAAGTCCCCTCATCCCCCAGTGGGGTAGGGACCATATTGGTTGATTTATTTTGTTTAGAATCTAGCTCAGAACTCCCCAAGTATTCCAAAATATTTTGGGGTCAATGGTGCGACAGTCCCAAGAGATCACCAAGTCTCTATACAATGTGATATTTTATCATGTCATTCTGCTGTTGATTTCAACTATATACATATCTTCTACCCACGCCTCCATCCATCTCCACCAGTTTTTTTGTAAGTTCTGCTCTACTGTTGACATGTCAACATTGTGTTCTACATTGGCTATTCATTGTCAATACACATAATATCATTTGATTGTTTAGGAAAGCATTGGAGATAGACTTTTGCAGTGGAAGGAACATTATAGCAAAGAATCAGGAAAACTGGGTTCAAGTTCTCAGGCTACCATTTTTTTTTTTTTTTTTTTTTCTTTTTGCGGTATGCGGGCCTCTCACTGTTGTGGCCTCCCCCGTTGCGGAGCACAGGCTCCGGACACGCAGGCCCAGCGGCCATGGCTCACGGGCCCAGCCGCTCCGCGGCATATGGGATCCTCCCAGACCGGGGCACGAACCCGTATCCCCTGCATCGGCAGGCGGACTCTCAACCACTTGCGCCACCAGGGAGGCCCTCTCAGGCTACCATTAACTGGCTATGTGACCTTGGACAAGTCACTTTATTTGTTGAACCTCAGTTTCCTCATTGATAAAACTGAGATGATCACTGCTTGGTGTGCTTGTTTTACAAGCCATTGTAAGGATTTCACACTTATGCTTCTCATAACATCTATTACATTGCGCTTTAACTGTTTGTTTACTTTTCTATGTCCTCCATCAGAGTAACAAGTTTCCTGAGAGCAGGACCATCTGTATCCCCAGAATTTGGCAGAAAGCCAGGCACATAGTAGGTTCTCAGTAATATTTGTGGAAAGAATGAGCACATGAATAAATAAGGTCATGATTGTGAAAGTGCTCTGCAAATATGAAAACATGTGCAAAATTATTTCAGAATGTTCTAGTGAGGCAAGTATTTTAGTATTTGCATACCCATTTTACAGGTAGAGAATACTTATAGGGATAAAGTGCACTGTCCAAGGTGATACAATGAATTGGTCAAGGGGAAAAGAAAAGCTCCCTGTCTCTTGACACCTTGACCAGCTCATTTCCCACCATAGTACACTGTCTCTAATTTTGCTATCAGTACTGTTATTCTTATTGTTTGGAGTTTTCAGGTATTCTACCTTGGGCTGTGTGGGATGAAGTTGTGGTAGTGCCCAGTTTGGCTTGGACCTTTCAGAGATATTACAGGGTGTAAAAAGTAGTTGGTTGTATATAAATCCCATTCTGCAGCTTTGTGTTTTTTGGGGGGTTTTTTTGTTTTTGTTTTTGTATTTTTTGTGGTATGCGGGCCTCTCACTGTTGTGACCTCTCCCATTGCGGAGCACAGGCTCTGGACGCACAGCCTCAGTGGCCATGGCTCACAGGCCCAGCCGCTCCGCGGCATGTGGGATCTTCCCGGACCGGGGTATGAACCTGTGTCTACTGCATCGGCAGGCGGACTCTCAACCACTGAGCCACCAGGGAAGCCCGAGCTGAGGTATCTTTACACGCCCTTCTCGCTGTGCCACGAACAATAAGCTCAGCGCGCCCAAGGCTCTCCTCCAGGAAGTGAAAGGTGACATTATTTAAGCTTTGTTTTTTATCAGTTTGGTTGTAAGGTAATCTCTTAGGCCAGTAAATTCAGTGCAAAAGTACACAACTTTTGAGCAGTCCAGCTCAGTAAGAAACTGGTACTGAAGAAATGGAGTTAAAAATATTCCCAGGAGTGATTATTTGCAGAATATCAGAAAATTGATAGGAAGCCAGGCTCTCCTAAAGCTCTTTAAACCACTTTTTTTTTTCCTCAGGAAACAAAACAACTTGCCTTTACTTTATTAAGAAATTGTTACCCTAGGATTTTTCCAGCTAGAATGGATGCTAAAGGAGTAGCAATCACCTTTGTGAAACAAGTGTAGGACAGCTTTCAGGAGCCCTGCGATTGCAATGTGGTGTCTCAATCAATTACACTGAAATAGCAGCAGCTGCAGAGGCGTTGTTACCATAGAAACACAATAAGCATAGCTTATAGAAATGGACAACTGGACCTAAGCACCCCACACACTTCTATGTGAAGACGGTTCAGACCATAATTATGCCAACTCATGCCACACACAAATACCCATTTTAATATGTAGAGCACAGTCCCTGGAATCTTCCCTAAATTTCCCTTTGGGGATTGTATTACAGCAAATATACTGAGTAACCAAACCTAGATGCACTCCAAGAAAACCCTGTGTTTTGATTCAGTTCCACGCTACAATAATCATCCTTTCTGCTGCACTGTCATCCTCCTGCCCCAAGCAGGCCCTTAACTTTTCTCATCTGGGCTCTTGCAATTACCCCTTAGATGGTCCCCCTGCCCTGTTTTTGGATCACCTACAACTCTTCCTTTACATTGTTCCTGGAGTGGTCTCTCTAAATTTCAGATATTTGATTGTGTTACTATCCTATGAAAATCCTTTCCAGTGGTTTCCCATAACCTCAGCTGTGTTTCCAAAAATGTATTCTGGGGTTCCACTGTCAAATAAGTTTGAGAAGTGCTTCTGAAAATACCCCTGCTTCTGGGCATTCACTGTGCATTCTGGTGTATTGAGAGCTCTGAGAAGAGTATTATAGGAAAACTGATTTGTATAATCCTACTGCTTCCATACTTATTTGCCCACAGAATCCTCTTTTGTACCACCTTTGTCAATGTGTCCAGAGCACTGATTTACCAATTTGACGCTGAAGACAGTGTCAAAGCCATGTACCACTTTCCAAAATATGCTTTGATAAGATGTGTTCTCTTTTAGTTACAAGTTACCCAGAAAACCTTGAGTTCTTTTTTTAAAGCTCATTGACTTGGATATTTTATTAATTCATAAACTTTATTTTATAGAGAAGTTTTAGATTCACAGCAAAATTGACTGGTAAGTACAGAGAGTTCCCACGTACTCCTTCCCCAACACATGCACAGCCTCCTCCACTACTGACATCCTGCACCTCAGTGATATATATGTTACAATCAATGAGCATTATCACCCAAAGTCCATCTTTTACATTAAGGTTCACTCTTGGTGTATACCTTAAACTTTCACTATAAATTAAGTTCCTTATCAATTTCTAACTTCTATTGAGGTGGCTCTTTTTTTTTAAAATGGGAGCACCAAGCAACCTATTTTTAAGAATGAAGTTTTCCAGTATGGAGGTTCCTCAAAAAACTAAAAATAAAACTACATATGATCCAGCAATTCCACTCCTGTATACATATCCTGGGAAAAAAAATGAAAACACTAATTCAAAAAGATACATGCACCCCAATGTTTACAGCAGCACTATTTACAATAGCCAAGATGTGAAAGCAACCCAAGCTATATTTTTTTTAATTTTTTAAATTTATATGCATATATATAATGGAATATTACTTATATATATAAAATAAAATATTACTTAGCCATTAAAAGAATGGGATTCTGCCATTTGCAGCAATGTGGATAAACCTAGAGAATACTATGCTTACTGAAATGTCAGAGAAAAACAAATACTGTATGATATTTATATGTGGAACCTAAAAAATAATACAAGTGAATGTATTTTAGCCATTATCTTGTAATAACTTATAATGGAGTAATATCTGCAAAAATACTGAATCACTATACGCTGTACACCTGACACTAATACTATATTGTATTATAAATCAACTATACTTCAATTTCAAAAAAGAATCAGGTTTTCAAGATTCAATAAAGGTCCTTTATATAGAACTACACTATACCATGAACTTGTTTATACATTAACACTTTAGGAAATCAGTTGTTTTCATTAGCAAGTTTTCCCATAGAGCTAAAGGCTAATCCTTGGAGATTGGTTCAAGATGGCGGAGTAGAAGGACATGCTCTCACTCCCTCTTTCAAGAACACCAGAATCACAACTAACTGCTGAATAATCATTGACAGGAAGACGCTGGAACTCACCAAAAAAGATACCCCGCATGCAAAGACAAAGGAGAAGCCGCAATGAGATGGTAAGAGGGGCGCTATTGCAATAAAATCAAATCCCATAACCACTGGGTGGGTGACTCACAAGCCGGAGAACACTTATACCACAGAAGCCCACCCACTGGAGTGAAGGTTCTGAGCCACACATCAGGATTCCCAACCTGGGGGTCTGGCAACGGGAGGAGGAATTCCTAGAGAATCAGACTTTGAAGTTTAGTGGGATTTGACTGCAGGATTTCGGCAGGACTGGGGGAAACAGAGACTCCACTCGTGGAGGGCACACACAAAGTAGTGTGCACATCGGGACCCAGGGGAAGGAGCAGTGACCCCATAGAAGACTGAACCAGACCTACCTGCTAGTGTTGGAGGGTCTCCTTCAGAGGCAGGGGGCAACTGTGGCTCACCAAGGGACAAGGACACTGGCAGCAGAAGTTCTGGGAAGTACTCCTTGGCGTGAGCCCTCCCAGAGTCCGCCATTAACCCCACCAAAGAGCCCGGGTAGGCTCCAGTGTTGGGTCACCTCAGGCCAAACAACCAACAGGGAGGGAACCCAGCCCCACCCATCAGCAGACAAGCGGATTAAAGTTTTCCTGAGCTCTGCCCACCAGAACAACAGCCAGCTGTACCAACCACCAGTCCCTCCCATCAGGAAACTTCCACAAGCCTCTTAGATTGCCTCATCCACCAGAGGGCAGACAGCAGAAGCAAGAAGAACTACAGTCCTGCAGCCTGTGGAACAAAAACCACATTCACAGAAAGATAGACAAGATGAAAAGGCAGAGGGTTATGTACCAGATGAAGGAACAAGATAAAACCCCAGAAAAACCACTAAATGAAATGGAGATAGGCAATCTTCCAGAAAAAGAATTCAGAATAATGATAGTGAAGATGATCCAGGACCTCGGAAAAAGAATGGAGGCAAAGATCGAGAAGATGCAAGAAATGTTTAAAAAAGACCTAGAAGAATTAAAGAACAAACAAACAGAGATGAACAATACAATAACTGAAATGAAAACTACACTAGAAGGAATCAATAACAGAATAACTGAGGCACAAGAATGGATAAGTGACCTGGAAGACAGAATGATGGAATTCAATGCTGCAGAACAGAATAAAGCAAAAGAATGTAAAGAAATGAAGGCAGCCTAAGAGACTTCTGGGACAACACTAAATGCAAAAACATTCACATTATAGGGGTCCCAGAAGAGAAGAGAGAAAGCACCTGAGAAAATATTTGAAGAGATTATAGTCAAAAACTTCCCTAACATGGGAAAGGAAATAGCCACCCAAGTCCAGGAAGTGCAGAGAGTCCCATACAGGATAAACCCAAGGAGAAACATGCCAAGACACATACTGATCAAATTGGCAAAAATTAAAGACAAAGAAAAATTATTGAAAGCAGCAAGGGAAAAATGACAAATAACATACAAGGGAACTCCCATAAGGTTAACAGCTGATTTCTCAGCAGAAACTCTACAAGCCAGAAGGGAGTGGCATGATATACTTAAAGTGACGAAAGGGAAGAACCTACAACCAAGATTACTCTACCTGGCAAGGATCTCATTCAGATTCGATGGAGAAATCAAAAGCTTTACAGACAAGCAAAAGCTAACAGAATTCAGCACCACCAAACCAGCTCTAAAACAAATACTAAAGGAATTTCTCTAAGTGGGAAACACAAGAGAAGAAAAGGACCTACAAAAACAAACCCAAAACCATTAAGAAAATGGTAATAGGAACAGACATATCAATAATTACCTTAAACGTGAATGGATTAAATGCTCCAGCCAAAAGACACAGGCTTGCTGAATGGATACAAAAACAAGACCCATATATATTCTGTCTAAAAGAGACCCACTTCAGACCTAGGGACACATACAGACTGAAAGTGAGGGGATGGAAAAAGATATTCTATGCAAATGGAAATCAAAAGAAAGCTGGAGTAGCAATACGCATATCAGATAAAATGAGTTTAAAATAAAGACTACTAGAAGAGACAAAGAAGGACACTACATAATGATCAAGGGATCAATCCAAGAAGAAGATATAACAATTGTAAATATTTATGCACCCAACATAGGAGCATCTCAATACATAAGGCAAATACTAACAGCCATAAAAGAGGAAATCGACAGTAACACAATCATAGTAGGGGACTTTAACACCCCACTTTCACCAATGGACAGATCATCCAAAATGAAAATAAATAAGGAAACACAAGCTTTAAATGATACATTAAACAAGATGGACTTAATTGATACTTATAGGACATTCCATCCAAAAACAACAGAATACACTTTCTTCTCAAGTGCTCATGGAACATTCTCCAGGATAGATCATATCTTGGGTCACAAATCAAGCCTTGGTAAATTTGAAAGAAAATTGAAATAGTATCAGAAGAGGTGTGTGCTGAATTTTGAAGGAGGCATAGAAGTTTGCCAGTTGAGAAGTGAAGAATTGGCATTTGCTATGGACTGAATTGTGTCCTCCCCAAATTCATATGCTGAAGCCCTAACTCTCCCCCCCAACAATGTGACTATATTGAAGAGAGGGTCTTTAAGGAGGTGATTAAGGTTAAATAAGGTCAAAAGTATGAAGCCCTAACCCAACAGAACTGGTACCTTAATAAGAAGAGGAAGAGTCACCAGCACTCTCTCCCACAGAGAGAAGGTGGCTGTCTGCAAGACAGGAAGAGATTCCTCACCAGAACCCAACCATGCTGGTACTTTGATCTCAAACTTCCAGCTTCCAGAACTGTGAGAAATAAATTTCTGTTGTTTAAGCTGCCCTGTCTATGATATTATATAGTCTGTGGCAGCTCCACCAGACTAAGGCAGCATCCAAGCAGGGAGAATAGCGTCATAAGAAAAGAGTATGCATAGAGTAGTAGGGAATGAAGCCAGATTGCGAAAGTCCTTTATATCATGCTAAGAGTTTTCAGAAGCACTAGGCTATAGGATTAAGTCCAATGTGTGTTTTCTTCAGCAGTAGTTATGGTGTTTTAGGAAAAATGTACAAGAAAAGTGAAACCATTCCAGAAATAGGGCTGGAAACACTGAAAGTTCTGGGAACTGATTTTTTTAAAAAAGCAAGATTGATAAAGGATGATCTGACTTTCAGGAGTGGAATCTTCAGCACCCACATCATTTCTGAACTGAATTATCATAATAACTTCTTAACCATTCTCCCCACATCCAGTCTTGTCCCCTCCCACCTCCGACAACCCATTTTTTCTATTGCAGCTAGAGTCATAGATCAGTGGTTCTCAAAATTGAGTGTGTGTCAGAATGGCCAGGAGGGCTTGTTAAAACAGATTGCTGGGCCCACTCCCAGAGGCTCTGCATCAGCAGGTCCAGGTTAGGGCCCGAGAATTTGCACATATGAGTGCTCCCAGATGATAACTTTTGCTGCAAAATCTTGGACCATACTTGGAAGGCCAATGATAGACAAATCAGATCAGTCTTGCTAAAGCTCCTCAATATCTCCTTAGTGCCTCAGGATAAATTTCTTAATCTGGCTAACAAAGTTCTAGATTGTCTGGCCTTCATTGTTGCCTTCTGCCTCATATCTCATCCCTTCCCTTGTTGAACTGTGTGATGCTCCCTATTCTTGCTTTCTGTTTAATCTTCTATGACTGAGCATGTATTTCTCCATCTGTCTGGAACTCACAATAGAACCCTTCCTCCATCCAACTACATCATATTTATCTTTAAAAACTTAATATGCCTATAACCTACAGGAATCCTCCATTCAACAACTAATCTGAAGGAGATGCCCTTTATCTGTGCTGCTAAAGCATCCTGTACCAACACCCACTGTTGTACTCACCACGTGGTATTGTAAGAATCTATTTGCGTGTTTGTTTTTCTCCTTTAGAACATAGCATGTTGAAGGACAGGATCTTGTATTTCGTTCATTTATCTGTTTTCCACGTGCCTAGCACAGTGCCTCCACATACAGTAAGTTCAATTAGTGTAGGATAAATAAGAAAATAAATGAGTGCACGGGCTCTGGCTTTGGTAAAGACCACAAGTCACTGCTGCAATTTATCTCTTTAACAACCTCGGAGGTAGGTACTAATAGAACAGCCATTGTACAGATGAGGAAACTGAGTCTCAGAAGTCAAGTAGTCTGCCCACAGTCACACAACTAGTGAATGATGAACCATGAGAGGAACCCACATATGTCTGACTCCAAAGTTTGCTCTTTTAACCATTCTCCTATTCCATCCAAATGACTGGCTATATAGAAATCAAACATCCTGTAAGCTGTACCTACTTGAAAACATGTAGGAAGTAGAATGTGCCATTCTGGAAGCCATATATGAGAAGTCATGTTACTGCTAATAGGCCCTTGCAACAGGTCTGAGAGATGCTCCTTTCCACCATCCTTTAATATAGTGTTTGAGGAATATGTGTCCATCCATGAGACTCCACAGCAAATCAGGGGAAGAGACTCAGCTTACCCTTGTAGGACATCAAAATCTAATGTACACACACACACACACACACACACACACACACACACACAGTGGAAATGTTCCACATAGTTTCTGTTGGTCAGAATTGGAGGCTTGTAGAGAATTTTAGGTAGTTTTTTTCCCAGAGCTCTGATTATTGCATTCAGAGAAACCTAGTTTGTGGATACATTGCTGTTTATATTTGTAAATACCAAATATGTAAAGGTGGGCATGAATTTAATCAATCAGTCAGTTAGTTTTGGGCAGGAAATAAGTCAGATCTCTGGCTCATTAATTCAATTAAAATATTTCAACTGTAGCATATTATAGCCCCTGGATATGTGTGGGCATTTTCTGTAATGCTGAAACACAGCTATTTTAGAAAATAAATTTTATAGATAGTGTTCAGAATTGGCAATGCAAACCTAAGACCACATACTTGAGGAATCTGCCACTTCTTTTTGGTATCATGAGCCATTCCATGAGGACTAAAAGAGCGTCATGTCAATTTGCCTCTTGCCACCCTCCCACTGCCACCCAACCAACTTACACAGCCAAGTTAAAGATGGAGGTGAGGGTCAGGAGAACAGGGAGGCCAAATATTTGGTCAGCCCACATTCTGTTTTTTAATATTGTCCCTAACCAGTAAATAGCAACAGCAATTCTGGAACATGTCAAGTAGGAAGCAGGTAGCACTAAAACCCTAGTTCTAGCGAGCACTTTATCATGGTGGCTCTAATTGCCACTCCCCTACTTGGCACTGGTCTGTGAGAAGGTATTCATTTGGGCAGTGGGAAAAGGTAAAATAAGTACACACACACACACACACACACACACACACACAGCTCTCCAGAAGCATACTATGAGACAGTATCTATTGCGAATGATGTCTAGGCTTAGCACTTTTGGAAGGAAAGGGGAGAAAGTGGGATTGTGCAGAGGAAGAAGTTGAACAGCAGGTCCCGCAAAGCCCCAGCCAACCTGATGGGGAGCTCTGGAGTGCAAATTCCCTGAGAGTGGTATCCCCGGTTGGTCTGGAATGTCCAGGCTCTTCTACTCTCACCTTGTTCAGTCATCGTGAGCCACCTCACATTCGATTTCTCCACTGTCTAATCTAAATAGATTCCTCTTATCTCCAGCCACCACACGTGCTGGTCTTGGTGGCTTTCCTGATGGTGTAATCTTGACCCTCATGGTATAACCTAAGCCCCTGATCGCCATATCTTTCTCAGGCTGGGGTTGCTGCTCTTGCACATTGAGAATTACAATGGGCAAACAGGGGAATCGAGAGATGCCCAAGTTGACCACCTGTGTCCCATAAGTGTTCACCCTGTTTCCATTGTGTAGCAACAGCCCTACCTCTTCCTGTTGATTAGAGTGAATGACTCCTGCCAAGATGGTAACTTCTTTTCTTGCTTGTGGTCCCAGAACACAAGGAGCCCCAGGTGCTCTACTGGTAGTTGTAGGTTATAATTCAGTGTTACTTCCACTGTGTGCCCTGGTAAAAACAGGCTTCCTTTGGTGACAAGGACTTCTACTCTACCTCTGTTGAGCTCATAGTTCCAGGGACAAGAAACACAAGGTCTCCCATTAGGTGACAGGGAGGAATAGTAAGTGGGGGCACTCCTGCTTTTGTATCCATTGTTCCCCAGACCATGTCTTCATCCTATTATGTCACAGAACCATATATAAGTCTTTGATTTTATTCATACACTGCATCCTAAAAAAGGGAATCCCATACTTTCAGAGTATTGCCTTCAAGGTAGCCCTACAGCTGGGACTTCAGCAGGCCTACTGACATACTATCAGGCTGGCAATTTCTGTGTGATACAATATGTGAAACAACCAGTGGAACTTGTGGTTTGGAGCCTACTCCCGTACTCCTTTTCCTGGAAATTGGGCTCTCTTTTCTGATGATATGTTATGTGGGATCCTACTTCGGTGGATCCTTTTATAAGCCTTCAGATAGTGGTGCTGGCTGAAGCCCTGCAGACAAGAAAGCTAATCTCATACCTGGGATACCTACCTGTTTCTGAGAACAAACCACTGCCCTTCTAGGATACAAAGGGACCGATTGGCCACACTCATGGCCAACTGATATCCTCAAGGAAGGGTAGCATATTGGAAGGGCAGTGCTGGCCTCTATTGCTGGCCCGTGGGCATTGGACACCCGAAGCTACATCAGCCTTGATGAATGGAAGTCCATGATGCTGGGCTCATGTATAGCCTCAATTTCTGCCTCTGTGTGTCTAGCATGCAGTTTTGGGGTAGCTGATGTCAAAGGTTAGCTAACATCAACTGATCAAGACATCTTAACAATTGGGTTGTTCAGTTCCCTCTCCCATAGTAGGTGCTCTCTGGTTAGTGTTAAAGTATGAAACAAAGACATTCACAGGTTATGCCCACTCTGATGTCTATCCACGTGGCTTTACTCCAGAGTTCCTTCTCCCAGACCTTTCGATTCTTTTACTTTTCAGCCCCCTACCAGCCAGACAAGCCATTTGCCACTGCTCATGAGCCTTTACATATATTCCAACCCCTAAACACTTCTCCTTCCACAAAATGTGGACAGTAAGGTGTACCGCCTGAAACTCCACCCATTGGGAGAATTTTCCCTCATTGTTGTCTTTCCTGGCCTCCCTTGAATGAGGTTATAACGCAGTTGCTATCCATTTTTGGTTTTATGCTAATCTACCAAGCTGGCCCATCTTTAAACCAAGCTTGGGATTTCTCAAAATCAGTTGATCACATGGGACTCCCAATATGGCCATAGGCATGGCTGAGGGAGAGGAGATGGTGCAAATGTGGTAGATGACACTGGAGTCTGGGCTACTATTTCATTCAGCTTTCTGGTACCCTCTGGTTTTCCTTGCACTCAGTCTCAGGTGTAGCACTTCCATCTTATGATGGGTTATTTCTGGGCTCACCAGACCTTACAACTGATTGATCTGACAGAACCCAACTCATAGTGGGGAATTCCAGATGCATGGTCACTTGGTTTCCTATAGTTAGATAATCTCTCACTCTACCAGTATCCAGTACCATAACAAGAGTTGTTTTTCAAAAGGTTTTAATTCTCTAATGCGTATGGCATGGCCTTACTCCAGAACTCTAGGGGCTCATGTTATGATTCTCCCTCCAAGCTTTCCACAAACTCAGTGTAACTTCTTCTTCCCCTTCCCCAATATCTGTAAAATCATAGAGTCTGCAGAAGTCATATGGCTCAAGCAGCAGGGCTGCTTGTACCTTGACCTGCTGCAAAGCTCTTTCTTGCTCTATGCCCCACTCAAAGCTGATAGCTTTACTTTTTACCTGGTATATGGGCTGGAGCAGTATTGCAAGGTGTGAAATATGCAACTTGCATAACATAAAGAGGCCTACCAGGCACAAATGCTTCTTTCTTTGTGGTGGAGAAAGTGCAAAAATTGGTCTTTTCCTTTGATGAGAAGGTCCCAGCATTCTACTGATAGCTGGGCTCCTAAAAACTATAGTGATCTGGCAGACTCCTGAATCTTTTAGCATCTACCTCCTACTTCCTGTGTAGGAACCATGTGTCTTACCAAGGTCTCCAGCAGCTTCACCATTTTGTACTGCTACAGTCCAATTAGCATGAACTCATTGATTTAAAAGATCAATGTGATAGTCTACACTATGCGCAGATTGTCCAGATTCCTTCAGATTACTTTATATCCAAGGGTCAGACATTTTTCATAACCCAAGGGCAAAACTATCAATGGATATTGATTTCCATCCTTGAGAATATGAACTAGTTTTGATCCTCTTTGGGTAGAAAAGAAAGAATTTGCCAAATCTGCAGCCACATGTCACATACCTGAGACCATCTTAATCTCCTCTAATGAGCATATCTGACACTGTGGCTGTGATTTGAGCTACCACTTGCTTGAGTTTATGGTACTCTGTGGTCATCATCTAGGATCGATTCTTTTCTCCGGGGACCAGACTGCTGAATTAAATGGAGATATGATGGAAACTACAGCCTCTGCATCCTTCAGCTCCGTCCTTACTGTGGTACCAATTTCTCCCACTCCCAGACTGTGATATTGGTTTAAATTTACTACCTTCATCTGGGTCGGGGTCGGGGCAGCTCTAACCCTGTAGGCCAAGGTTCCAGTGTGTGTGTTATTCCAACTTCCAAGTATGCCAATCCAATTATACATATGGGACCAGGGAAATGACCAGTAGATGGGTTCATGGACCCAGTAGACCCACAGTAAGCAAATCTTGGCCAGGACTTTGCTTATTTTCTGGCCTCTAATATTTCTCCACTCTAACAGAGGAGTCATGACTTTTGATTATATCTCATTTTCCAGAACTGGGTCACATAGCCACTCTTAGCTGTAAGAGAGGCTAGGAAGATGAGCATTTTTAGTATGGTGAATGGCTGGGGAAGTTGTCAGTGCAAACAAAATGTGAGTTCTGTAGGTAAGGAAGAAGTGGAAAATGGATATTGAGTAGGTAACTAAGTAGCTGTGCCTGGAACAGCAATGCCTATTGGATCCAAGAGGTTTAATTTTTTTGATATGCCATATCCCTTTTACTCTTGAGGTTTACATAACCATTCTAGAAGAATTAAAACAGTGTTCAGTATTATTTCATTTAAGGTAATGTTTACAAAATACTGGGGTCTCCTGGCATCAGTGAGGCCATATCCTCAGAGTAAGTGCCCACATGACTCTGAACAATATCTCTGTCTCCAGCTTTCCAACTTTCCAGAATCACATTTTCCCCAAATTAATACGAATTATTAAAAACATTTTCTGTTTTCTGCTGTCTATAAGGGAGATAGAGAGGGCTAGTTGTTCATTAGTCTTTCCTGCTTTTTTAATGATAAAATTACCTCTGTTATGAAGATGATAAAAGCTGGTAATTAGATCGTAATTAATTTACCTAAAATCCTTATTTAGAAAAATTAATTTGTCAAACGTATGTAGGATCAGAATTTAACCCCTAAGAGTAAAGTAAAAATAAGAGTAAAAATAGAGAGTAAAGCAGACCTTAACCAAAGTGTCTGTCAGATAATACACAAATGCCTGAGTCCACAGAATATAAAAGTGTCCTCTACTTTTGGTTTAACTGTATATTTCAAATCATTTGACATCCATAGAATAAAGACTGTCTCCTGTATATCATTCAACTCATTCCAAGTTTCCTAATGGACATGAGGTCTTTTTTCTCTTCTCTCCGCTTACCCCATTTGACTAACCCTTCTCCGTCGGAGAGAAACCTCTTCCTTCTGAAACTACTCCAACTCGTTTCTCTCTTTTGCAGCCACTTAGACCCACTGATTTTTCCTCTTGCCTGTGAAAAGGGTAATCAAGCATTCTGCTCCTTGGACACTTGAAGCATTGCTTAGTGTATTAGAAAAAGGGGAATTTTCTATTCTGAGGAATAAAAAGGGAAAGTGTGAAAGAAGCTGTTACTTTCATCTGCCTTCAGAGTGGAGTATTTACAAAACAATCAGATATTTAACATGCCCAACATCAAACTACTCTCAGCACTTTCACTCTACATTATTCAGCTAAAAGAATTCTAGTTCTTTCTCAGCATGGAGTTGCAGAACCAGAGAACAATTTTAGTTATTCTGGCCTAGATATGCTTTGTGCACCGGTAAGGAAAACAGGAACAAAGATAAAAAAAAAACAAAAAACAAAAAAAAACACATCCCATTGCACCTATATTACTCTCTGCCTCAAATTGATTTTTGAAATTTGATGGGTCTAATGAACTCCAGATGTATGCCAGTTAAATTATAGACCTGCACCGTGTAGTTATAATCATCTCTTACATCTAATGCCACTTTAAAGTTAGAGAAGACATGCTTTTATACATTAGCTCATTTGATTTTTCCTTGAACTCCTATGATGGTACCTGAATATGGTAGTCATTAGCACTGATCACAGATGTTTAGGCTCTTTCTCCTTCTTGGCACATGGAAAGATTGTACTGTCCTGACCTCTTGAATTTATGTATAGTCACATAACTTGTTTTGGCCAATGAAATATGAGCAGATGCATCATTTCCAGGTGGAATTTTTTACAGCCTGTCTACACTTTGACACACCCTCTTTTCCCTCCATCAGAGCAACTAATCTCTATCTGGATTTTTATCTCTGTTTCTGCCTCTGTCTCCATCTCTATCTCACTCATTCTCTTGCTCTTACTGTCTCTCTCTTAGTCACACACACACACACACACACACACACACACACACACGCCACGTGTGTTTCTCTCTACATCTCTGCTTCATTCTTTACTGCTCACTTATCCATTAGAATATGGCCAGCATGCCTGCCTCCAGCAAATGGCAGCCCTGGGCCCCAGGTCTACATGATCAGCTTCCTGGAAAAGAAAAGCTGATTGCCCAAGCTTGAGACAGGTTTTCATCCCTGGATCACTCAGCTGTAGCTAAGGGGTACAGGGTCATACGGGAAGTAGCTGCTCGCTTTATGCTAAAGGCAAGGCACATTCTCTAAGAAAAGGGAATAGGCACAGTGAAATGATGGGCTTTTAAAGCACACCAGTCAAAGCTAGTAGGCTTCAGAACAAGAAAGAGAACTCAGGTGTTCTGACTTATAGTTCAGGATTATTTTCTACCACACTCTCTGCTGCAGCTTCAAACTCTCGTATTTGGAAGAAATGATTGGGCCTAAACCCTATCTAAACCCATGCAATAATACTGTTTATAACAGGACACTACTATACTTTTTAAAAATAGGCATATACAGCAACACAAAAATAAACTGGTATCTGACAGAAGACATTCATTTTTCATTGAACAAAAAAGCATAACTTCCTTGGATTTATAGCTGTAGAATATTTTAAAGACTCTTTTCCCTTGCCTTTTCCCAATGTTTCTGTATTGAATGATCTGTTTTTGTCCTAAATGCATCTAAAAGAACTTGTCTTTGATTCTCTTCTCCAACTTTCATAGTTATATGTATTTTATATCCAGATAGTTTTGGCTTAATTTATATTTTCCTAAGTTAACATTAACTCTAACTGTTAGTGTTCCCTAGGAATTTGTAACAGCATGAAGATGAACTTAGTAACTTGTGCTTCCCTCAGATTAATAAATATATTATTTTATGACTTCTCTGATGTTACTGTCACCATATGCATAGTCTTTACAAGTTCAACATGCAAAACTCAATTTCCTCTGAAGGATTTTTGTGTAATTTGGGTAAGCTACCATTACAACAAATGAGCAGTGGCAACTTAGTCATGGTTCTATGAATAGAACTTCTCCTCATAGGGTTAGTTCATCCAGAGGAAAGATGATAATTCTTCTATCCTCAGTAAAGAAATAAGATATATCTTCTTCACTCACTTGTCCTCACCTGATGTATCATATATCTATACCTGACTATAGTGTAAAATATTTTTATCATATGTTCTCTTTAACAACCAATAATTGGGCTATGTTTCTTAAATCCAGAGCTTAAAGTTATCCAGATATCTGCTTAACCTTAACTTTGTTTTTGAGGCAGAATGATGTGGTAGAAAGAGCTCAATCCAGGATTGAGAAACATGGATTCTAACCTACTAGCTTTGTTCCTTTATTAACAGCAGAGAACCTTCTACAAGCCATCCAAACTCTGAACTTCTATTTCCTCAATTGGAAAGGATTTGTTATAATACTGTTCAACCCATTTCTCAGGCTCACTGAAGGCTCAAAGTCGATGCATGTGGGAATTGTTTTAGAAACTGAGGCACAATATATAAATGTGGTTTGCCATTAGTATTATTTTCCATAGGAGTCTACCTCTTAACAAACCCTTCAAGATCAACATTCAAAGAGAAAACTTAAGAATAATCTTAAATAGAAAGATAAGCAATCCCTGACTTAGCAGCATCTGAGTCATAAATGATTCATATATGCAGTTTGCCACAGTTATCCCAACTGTTGCTGTCAATGTAAAAACAATGGAAACTTTTAGACAAATGGAAGGAGGGAAGACACTGTTTAATAAAGAAATCACTTTAAGAAGAGACCCAATGACAGATTCATAGTCACACCATGTAGCTGATGCCTAAATCTAAAATTTCACACACACCCTCAAATTTTTCACTGCAAGAAACCCTACCAGTTATAGACTCCATTGTGTTAATACGTATCTTCCTTGAAAATGTGAAAACTTCCTCTTAACCCCTGCTCTGTAAGGATGGAGATTTGGGTTGAGATGAGGAAGAAGGTAGTTTTGTGGCCTGCTATACTTTGTGGAGTGACTTTCCCTAGTGGAGGTCTAGGGGAGCATGAAGGTATTGGGCTCCAACTGTAAGGACAGGAGGAAAGCAGTGAGAGGATCATGAAGATAACCTTCATTTATTGAAACAAAGCACCTAATGATAGCTCTGTCATTGGAAATGGAGGAAACTCTCCCTCCACTACTTTCTCCTCCTCCTCCTCCTTCTTCCCCTCCACTCCCCCTCCTTCTTCCTCTTCCTCTTCTTCCCCTCCTTCCTCTCCTCCTTCTCCTTCTAACAATGAGCCCTGTAGGGCTATAGAAAGTACATGGTTCTTAATACCTAAGGAGCTGCCTCACCCCTACATTTTAGGAACACAGCTCTCAGGATCCAGATATCAGACCAGTGACATTATCTAAAGTTCCATTTCCAACTATAGTTTGATCTCTGCCACGTTTCAGATCAATCCCCTTAGACTGGTCAGTCTGCTGCCTCTTAGATCCATCTGCCTGTCTTATCACTCTCTGACTGTGTATATGGGAAGGATGCAAGTGGGTTATGCCAATGGTTACATTTACATGAGGCAACTGAAGGAAATGACCCTGCTTTTCCATTTAAGATTCTATTTTTATTGAGGGCAAATTAGACTCTTTATCTTGAACTATATGCAAAAGGTTAATCCCTCCAATAAACATTTATTGAGCACCTGCTGTGTGCCAAGCACTGTGTTAGATAATGTGGTATATGTAGAGAAGAGTAAGCCACTATCAACATCTTCAGAAAGCTTACTGTCTAATGGGAAAAGGGGTATCAAATTACAATGAAATATGATAAATACTGTGCTGAGGAGTATACAGGGTTCTATGAGATATCAGGAAAGACTTTCTGGAGGACAAGTTTTTAGAGAGGTGAGGAGGAAGTTGGAAGAGTGCTCCAAACAGAGGGAATAGAGTATGCAAAGTTCAACATTGAGATAAGGCATGACATATTTGAAGAAGTGCAAAGAGTTCAGTGTAGCTATACGATAGAGTTAGCTGAGAAGGTGGGAAGATTAGCAAGAGGCCAGGCTGTGACAGAGAGCTTTATAGGTTTTAGTAACATATTACTGTGGTTTCCCAATTATGTGTGATAGGAATTCTGAGAAATCTTGGAGTTGAATGAGGTCAATAAAAAATAGGTGGTTGCCAAGGGGGAGGGTGGTGGGAGAGGGTTGGATTGGGAGTCTGGGATTAGCAGATGCAAACTGGTATATATAGAATAGATAAATATCAAGGTCCTACTTTATAGCACAGGGAACTACATTCAATATCCTGTGATAAGCCATAATGGAAAAGAATATGAAAACGAATGTACATATATGTATAACTGAGTCACTTTGCTGTACACCAGTAATTAACATAACATTGTAATTCAACTATACTTCAATAAAAAATAAATTTTAAAAAATACCCCTCTACCACATCTAAGATCAGAACGTGCTAAGGGAGAAAACACAAGTCAGGCAAACAGAGGTAAAAATATCAACTTTATGTTGGAGAGCATGACTTTACATCTGTCAGTCCAGTAGACTTGTTAATATTGCATCCTTAATTTGAATCTATTCCCCCAACCCCAGGCACCACTGGAAAGTCATAGGTTTCTCTTGTAGCAGGTCAGCCCCTATAAATTTTACAGCATTGAGGACCAAAGAATGCATACTTCCTGAAGGCAAACTGTCTCTCAGAGAAAGAGCCCAGGAACTAAAGGACACAAGTTGTCAGATGCCCTGTAATAAACAATCATGACCACAATAACAACAATAAAGCTCATCGAGACGCACCATAGTAAAATATATGATAATACAGACACAGAAGATCCTAGAACTTCCAAAAGGAAAAGCAAGGGGGAAAAAGTTATACTACAAAGGAACAGTAATCAAACTGACATCAGACTATTGACCATCAATCTGCACCTCTGCATCTACTGCTCAGCATTGTGTGCCCTGTCCCTGAACATCATGCACGCTGGATGATGACTGTATCATCGGCGAACTTCCATCACCAGGGTCCTAGTCTGACCACTATTTCCTAGACTCTGTATTCTTCCTTCTTAGGGGACTACCTCATTTTTCTGGATCACGCAAATAAATAATATTTTAAGGAGGAATGAATGAGGGAATATTTGGGCCCTTGCATATTTGAAAAGATCTTTATTCTGTACTCAAACCCGATTGGTAATTTATGAGAAGAATTCTAGAATGCAGATTATTTTCCCTTAGAATTTTGAAGGTGTCATATCATTGCATCTTCTAGCATCTAGTTTGCTGTCTATATAATTTTTCAATGCCTTTTTGAAACTCCAAATATTCACATAGTGGAACTCTTGGATCAATTCTCCATGTCTCTTATTTCCCTTATATATTTGTTTCTTTTTCTACCTGTCTAAATTGTGTGAAATCCCCACAACTTTTTCTTCTATTGTTTGCTAAGAGCTCTTTTTAGGTCTTTGATTGTTCTTGCTTCTCTGGGTCTTGTTTTTCACATTGCTGACTGTCCTCAAAAACCTTGTTATTGTTTGTCCTTCATATTTTAAGATTTAGCAATATAAAAGGTGACCAGAAGCTTTGCACATGCAAGAAGCTCGTTCAGTCACAGATTTTGCTTTAAGGAGAGAAGACTAATTCACAAGGCGACTCACCGAAGCCACATTATTTTGGAGGTGCTAATTGCTACACTAGCTGCCCTAGTACCCTCAATACACAGCATTTAACTTCTTTAGGAAAGACCCTTATCACTTTGTTTCCTTGTTTGTTTCCCTGAGCGATAAATCCCTGGCGTTTGGTGGTGGAGATTTAATAAGCTTCAGTTTTTTGAGATCACATTTCTCTTTACTGACTTATTAGTACTAAAAGTGTCTCTCAGTGATTCTGCAATTTCCTCCACAGCTGTGGACAACAACTTCCTCTGTCTCATTCATCAGTCATTCCTCTCCCATCTACCCTAGAATATCTTTTAGAGAGTTCTTGAAATCTCTTTTTGCTAGTGGCCTCCTCTAGTTATCTTTATGATTCTGTATTAAATGGGACCTCAGGAGAAAGGGGTAAAAAGTGTGCATTCTTCATGCAGCTTAAAACCAATGCACAAACAAAAAAACCCAAACAATCTGATTAAAAAATAGGCAGAGGACTTGAACAGACATTTTTCCAAAGAAGACATGCAGATGGCCAACAGGCACATGAAAAGTTGCTCTACATCCCTAATCATCAGGGAAATGCAAATCAAAATCACAATAAGATGTCACTTCACACCTTAGAACAAGGGACAAATTAGGAGTATGGGATTAAGAGATACAAACTTACTATGTCTAAAATAGATAAGCAACAAGGATTTTACTGTATAGCACAGGGAATTATAGTCAATATCTTGAAATAATCTATAATGGAATATAATCTGCAAAAAAACCCTGAATCACTATGCTGTACACCGAAAACTAATGCAATATTGTACATCAATTATACTTCAGTTTAAAAAACAAGAGATAAGTGCTGGCGAAGCTGTGGAGAACTGGGAACTCTGGCACACTTTTGGTGAGATTGTAAGCTGCTGTGGCCACTATGGAAAACCATATGGAGGTTCCTCACAAAATTAAAAATAGAACTGCAACACATATATATGGCATCTAAAAAAAAAGGTTCTGAAGAACCTAGGGGCAGGATAGGAATAAAGATGCAGACATAGAGAATGGACTTGAGGACACGGGGACGAGGAAGGGTAAGCTGGGATGAAGAGAGAGAGTGGCATGGACATATATACACTACGAAATGTAAAATAGATAGCTAGTGGGAAGCAGCTGCATAGCACAGGGAGATCAGCTCGGTGCTTTGTGACCACCTAGAGGGGTGGGGTAGTGAGGGTGGGAGGGAGGCTCAAGAGGGAGAGGATATGGGGATATATGTATACATATAGCTGATTCACTTTGTTATAAAGCAGAGACTAACACACCATTGTAAAGCAACCAATAAAGATGTTAAAAAAAATCGAACTACGCTATGATCCAGCAATTGCACTTCTGTGTATATATCTAAAGGAGAAGAAATCACTATCTCAAAGAGATATCTGCACTCCTATGTTCATTGCAGCATTATTCATGATAGCTAAGATGTGGGAACATCCTAAATGTCCATTAACACATGAAACATGTTGAGTGAAAAGGCAAGTTTCAGAAGAATACATACACATTAGTTCCTTTATATTAAGGTCAAAAACTGGTAAAACTATATAATATGTTGTTAAGAGATACATACATAAGTGATAAACTCTAAGAAACACAAAAGAGTGTTGTTTTCAATTCATAAAGGCAAATCTGGGGAGATAAAGGTGGACGCCGTGGGGCAGGAGTACACAGGTGACATCTAAAGTTTTGGTAATTTCCTTAGTAGTCTTTCCACTGTATCTACCAGTATATAGGCTCTGTGTGTAGATGATGTAGTTCATAATTTTAAAATGTAAAGGAATGAAATTTACTTTATTTAGCAAATATTTAGTAAATGCCGGCCATATGCTAGGTGCTGGGAATGCGGTAGTGAACAACAGGACAAAAGTCCCTGTTCTCATGGTGCTGACAGTTTAGTGGAGGAAGACAAACAATACATAAGATGACAGTACTCAGTAATATTGTTTGTATTGTAGAGAGGGATAAGTGCTAAGGATAAAACATAAATCAGGGAAGGAGCTATGGAATGTTGTGGAGGATAAGTGACAAGGAAACCCTCACCAAAGAGTGAGGGGCTAGAAGATGAGGTCTGAGAAGTGGTGGGGATCAGATAAGGTAAGGCCTTATGTTAAGGACTTTGGCCTTGACTGTACGTGAGAAGGGAAGCCATTGGAGGGTGTTGAGCAGAGGAGTGGATATGATCTGACTTATATTTTAACAGGATCATGATTAATTAATGCCCCATCATTTGCATAACATAAAATGGGTGTCATACTTGTTCTCCTGCAGTGTTACCATGAGGATTAGAAATAAACTATTAAATACAACGAGGCCAAAGCCTTAAAACATGGTAACTATTATTACTTTTAAAAGTTTTTGAGCATAATAGTAATATAAGAGGAACAGTAAAATATTTAAGAAAGACATACTGGTGTGGAGGCTAAAGTCAGGGGAACCAGTTTGGCAGCTGTTATAATAGACTCGGTGCGAGATGGTGCTGACCCTGTCATCAGTGGTACAGCGTGGCTTCGGGGCATTTGCTGTTCGAGCCTATCTTCATGTTTGCATCAAGTTTCTCACTCACCCTTTCCTGTAAAGCTTTCCTTTCATCTCCAAATAATTCCAAAAAGAAATGACTGTCAGGAATCCAGGTAGGAGCTACATATTGTCATGTAGAGATCCTAGTTTCTAAAGTGACATTATCTGACAAACCACACAGCTACTCATTACTCAGGCCCTGAGAATTCTTTCTATAGCTGAGACACTAAAAAAAGAACACACCTGAAGTGTATGAACCAAACAAAGATGTCCTTGCAGAGAAGTTTGAAAAATAAGTGCAAAAACATGGTACCGTTGTCTGCTCATATTTCAGTCATCCTGCCTTATTGCTTTCCCAGGCCCATGGAGGGAATGAACCCACAAGCAGATACTGAGATTTATATGCTGAACTACTTGTTTACTTCCATTTTAGAGGATATAAATATGTGAAATTTTATATGTGGGAAATGTGTGAAAAATAAAAATATTCAAAGTACGAGTTCACAAAATATAGTAATTCATATTAACGAGCATATACTTTGCTATGCTTAATTGCTATACCAATCGACCCTGTTTACTTTCCTTTAGAAAGTTTTGTAAACTATATCATTAGACATAGACAACACAGGGATTTGGCATTTTCAAAGGCAAGTCTGATTCTGATAAATGATAAGATGCAATGAAATGACACATGGGAAATATCAAATATGTGGAGGGAAATTTAAAGAGTCATTTTCATTACTTTGTTTTATGCATATCTAAACTCAGGTACTGGGTTCAGAAAGCAGGGGAATTGACACTGAGATGTTAGGGCAAAGTAAATATAAATGAGATATCTATTCATGCCCCAGGAAATTGCTACCTACATAAAGGAGATTTTGTCTCTGGCCATCAGTTAAAATCAAGCTGGTACTAGTCAATACTGCTACTAGGGCACTGGCCACACTCCTTTCTTGCACAAGAATTTGAATGCACTTAACATTACTTAGAATACGTGGGAGCCAGAATCTGGGCTTTGTCGTCTTGTTACAGAGGTTTATATTGTGTGTCTCTGTGTGTGCGTGTGAGTGTGTGTGGCAGCGGCGGGGGAGGGGTGAAAAAAACCCTGAGCGTTCTGTTTTTTGGGGTTTTTTTGCAGTACGCAGGCTTCTCACTGTTGTGGCCTCTCCCGTTGAGGAGCACAGGCTCAGTGGCCATGGTTCACGGGCCTAGCCGCTCCGTGGCATGTGGGATCCTCCCGGACTGGGGCACGAACCCACGTCCCCTGCATCGGCAGGTGGACTCTCAACCACTGCGCCAGGGAAGCCCTGAGCGTTCTATTTTTTACTTGTGGTATGGATTAATTAGGTTGAACATGTTTCAATATAGACTTTCTTTTCAAAACAGAATAATTCACTCAGAAGTGAGTCAGTCAGAAGCACTTTATGACAGATAGCCCTTCAGTATATAGAAGTGGCAAAAGAGCCAGGAAAAATGGATGAATATTGGGTCTATGCAAAGGCCAGTCCTCCTCCTTAAGGGAGACTTCTCCCAGAGACCAGAAGCCATGGATCTCACAGTGTTATGAAAGTGTCCATTAGGGGAAATTCAGCAAAAGGAGTCTCTGAGTAAATGAGTGAGCAGTGAAATAATGTAAGCCTGACACTGAATGCTGCTGAGACTTAAGAGTGCTTAAATTGACAAAGAATTGGCTGGGGGAGTAGGTCAAGGCCACCTATGTCAAATAAGTTTAAAAAAAGAAATTACCATTCCTTTTTTTGTATTTATTTTGGTTCTTGAGTTGGCTACTTTATTATATTAAACACATAGCACTGTGCTGAGCATTTTGTTTGTCCATTCTACAAATCTTTATTGAGCAACTATTAGGTGGCAGATACATTGCTCAGTGCAGGTATAAAGTGAGGGACAAAATAGATATTGTCTCTGTACTCACCAATTTAACAGTCTAGCAAGATAGGCAAATATTCAGCAAATTAATCTATAAATATATGAATGAATGTATACATACCAATTGAGATAAGTGCTCTAAAGGAAAATAATTGTGTGCAACAAGGAAACATTACAGTTGATTGTGTTAGGGAAGGCTTCTCAGAGAAAGTGACGCATTTCATTTAAAACTCAAATAACTGTAAGTAAAAAGTGTTATTACCTCTATTTTACAACAAGAAAGGGGAGATTTGTAGTGAGTAAGGAAAGTGCCAGCAGGTAACTAAGCTAGTAATTGAAAGAAATGGAATGAAACTGGGCCTGCCTGATACTGCAGTTCATACTCTGCACTCCTAGCCTACACTGAGCACCAGGTTGAGGAGCAGGTGTCTGTGAGTTTCTCTCAGCTGCTTGTTCAGGTTCATGCGTGTTATCAGCAACAATCCTGTCCTTACCACTCACTTAACCACCAGTACTACTCTCCCTTCTGGCAGTGAGCAGGGCACATGGCGTGGTCCCAAGTAACAAAGAGACAACAGACCTAAGCACGGAGCAGTGCTCATGGATTCAGAGTAGCATGCATTGTAACAGCATTTGATTGCTGTGAAGTAGTCACTCCATATTTTGGGTTAAACTGGTTTCTTTCTACATAAATCTGTTTCCAAATTGAAGTTCAGTTATCATTGTAGAGTTGTGGAACTCTCTCCAACTTTTCCAGAAAATTGGTTAAAGATAGTGTCAGGCTAGGCACCTTATAGAACTGTTGTTGTTATAAAGCACCTAGCTATGTATAGATCAAGTATTTGATCTAAAGAGTCAGGAGAACAACCGAGGAAAATCAAATAACAGAGAAAAAATTAACAGAAGGACAAGAGCAAAAAATGAATAAACTGACACCAAAATCATAGAGAATATTAACAAAAGCAAAAGCTGATTCTTTGGAGGGGAAAAAAGATAGACAAACAGGTAGCAAGAGCCAGTGTCAGGTCCAGGAAACATTCTTCTATATTTTTCATTGTCAAATGTGCCATATTAGACTAATTTCATTTCTCTCACCACAAGCAGAAGGTAGCTACACTGTTATTTCACACAATGCCAGGCTTTTCTGTTTGTATTGAAACAATATATATTTTCTTTCCTCTGCAGTTTCCTAATACAATTTATGTAGAGCTGGCTACATCATTACTCTGGACCCAGACCCCATGGCTGAGAACCCATCTCGACCAGGTGGAATGGTGGGACCACAGGTGAGCTGAGACTCCACTGTGCCATCTGAATTCACTTACAAAACACAATGTCAAAGGGAAAATTATTAAGAATTTCAAAAAGAGTGGATATATGTATATGTGTGGCTGATTCACTTTGCTATACAGCAGAAACTAACACAAAGTTGTAAATCAACTATACTCCGATAAAAATTAATTTAAAAAAATAATGAATTTCAAGACTGCAGCCAAACAGCTTCAATCCCCAACTGCAAGTTCCTTCCGAGCACAGGGCACTATAGGGCTACAATGATAACATGCTCACGAAGCCAGCTCTGGTGGATCACATGATTGTTCATTACATTGGGACTTTTGCCAATTCAGCTCTTATAGATTTAATAAGCAGACATACAGATCTAATTCCACCAGATGGTACATTCTCGCGACTGTACCAGTAGAATAACTCTTCCAACTAAAGGCTGCTTGTTTTACTTTTTAAAAAATGGACTTCCGGGGAAGATGGCAGAAGAGTAAGATGCAGAGATCACCTTCCTCCTCACAGATACATCAGAAATACAGCTAAACATGGAACAACTCCTACAGAACACCTACTGAATGTTGGCAGAAGACCTCAGACCTCCCAAAAGGCAATAAACTCCCCACGTACCTGGGTAGGGCAAAGCAGAGAGATTCCCGCACAGAGGATCGGTGCCAACCGGCACTCAACAGCCCGAGAGGCTTGTCTGCTTGCCGCCAGGGCGGGCGGCACTGGGAGCTGAGACTCGGGCTTCAGTTGGAGCACAGGGAGAGGACTGGGGCTGGCGGCATGAACACAGCCTGAAGGGGCTAGTGCGGCACGGCTGGCCGGAAGGGAGTCCGGGGAAAAGTCTGGAGCTGCCGAAGAGGCAAGAGACTTTTTCTTCCCTCTTTGTTTCCTGGTGCGTGAGGAGAGGGGATTAAGAGTGCTGCTTAAAGGAGCTCCAGAGACGGGCGTGAGCCACGGCTGAAAGCGCGGACCTCAGAGATGGGCGTGGGACGCTGGGGCTGGTGCCGCCACCAAGAGGCCTGTGTGCAAGCGCAGGTCACTGTCCACGCCCCCCTTCTGGGGAGCCTGTTCAGCCTGTCACTGCCAGGGTCCCGGGATCCAGGGATGGCTTCCCTGGGAGAACGCATGGTGCGCCTCGGGCTGGTGCAACATCACGCCGGCCTCTGCCACTGCAGGCTCGCCCCGCACTCCATGCCCCTCCCTCCCTCCCGGCCTGAATGAGCCAGAGTCCCCGAAGTGGCTGCTCCTTTAACCCTGTCCTGTCTGAGCGAAGAACAGACGCCCTCCAGCGACCTACACGCAGAGGCGGGGACAAATCCAAAGCTGAGACCCGGGAGCTGTGAGAACAAAGAAGAGAAAGGGAAATCTCTCCCAGCAGCCTCAGAAGCAGCGGATTAAAGCTCCACAATCAACTTGATGTACCCTGCATATGTGGAATACATGAATAGACAACAAATCATTCCAAATTGAGGAGCCAGGAGTCAGTGCTGTGCCTCTGAGGTGGGAGAGCCAACTTCAGGACACTGGTCCACAAGAGACTTCCCAGCTCCACATAATATCAAACGGAGAAAATCTTCCAGAGATCTCCATCTCAACACCAGCACCCAGCTTCACGCAACGACCAGCAAGCTGCAGTGCTGGACATCCTATGCCAAACAACTAGCAAGACAGGAACACAACGCCACCCATTAGCAGAGAGGCTGCCTAAAACCATAAAAAGTCCATAGACACTCCAAAAAACACCACCAGACGTGGACATGCCCACCAGAAAGACAAGATCCAGCCTCATCCACCAGAACACAGGCACTAGTCCCCTCCACCAGGAAGCCTACACAACCCACTGAACCAACCTTAGACACTGGGGACAGACACCGAAAACAACGGGAACTATGAACCTATAGCCTGCAAAAAGGAGACCCCAAACACAGTAAGATAAGCAAAATGAGAAGACAGAAGAACACACAGCAGGAGAAGGAGCAAGATAAAACCCCACCAGACCTAACAAATGAAGAGGAAATAGGCAGTCTACCTGAAAAAGAATTCAGAATAATGATAGTAAAGATGATCCAAAATCTTGGAAATAGAATAGACAAAATGCAAGAAACAGTTAACAAGGACCTAGAAGAACTAAAGACGAATCAAGCAATGATTAAAAACACAATACATGAAATGAACATTACTCTAGATGGGATCAATAGCAGAATAACTGAGGCAGAAGAAGGGATAAGTGACCTGGAACATAAAATAGTGGAAATAACTACTGCAGAGTAGAAGAAAGAAAAAAGAATGAAAAGAACTGAGGACAGTCTCAGAGACCTCTGGGACAACATTAAACGCACCAACATTCGAATTACAGGGGTTCCAGAAGAAGAAGAGAAAAAGAAAGGGACTGAGAAAATATTTGAAGAGATTATAGTTGAAAACTTGCCTAATATGGGAAAGGAAATAGTCAACTCCAAAAGGCACAGAGTCCCATACAGGATAAATCCAAGGAGAACTATGCCAAGACACATATTAATCAAACTGTCAAAAATTAAATACAAAGAAAACATATTAAAAGCAGCAAGGGGAAAACAACAAATAACACACAAGGGAATCCCCATAAGGTTAACAGCTGATCTTTCAGCAGAAACTCTGCAAGCCAGAAGGGACTGGCAGGACATATTTAAAGTGATGAAGGAGAAAAACCTGCAACCAAGATTACTCTACCCAGCAAGGATCTCATTCAGATTTGATGGAAAAATTAAAACGTTTACAGACAAGCAAAAGCTGAGAGAGTTCAGCACCACCAAAGCAGCTTTAAAACAAATACTAAAGGAACTTCTCTAGGCAAGAAACACAACAGAAGGAAAAGACCTACAATAAAGAACCCAAAACAATTAAGAAAATGGGAATAGGAACATACATATCAATAATTACCATAAATGTAAATGGACTAAATGCTCCCACCAAAAGACACAGATTGGCTGAATGGATACAAAAACAAGACCCATATATATGCTGTCTACAAGAGACCCACTTCAGACCTAGAGACACATACAGACTGAAAGTAAGGGGTTGGAAAAAGACATTCCATGCAAATGGAAACCAAAAGAAAGCTGGAGTAGCAATTCTCATATCAGACAAAATAGATTTTAAAATAAAGACTACTAGAAGAGACAAAGAAGGACACTACATAATGATCAAGGGATCTATCCAAGAAGAAAATATAACAATTGTAAATTTTTATGCACCCAACATAGGAACACCTCAATACATAAGGCAAAAACTAACAGCCATAAAAGGGGAAATCGACAGTAACACATTCATAGTAGGGGACTTTAACACCCCACTTTCACCAATGGACAGATCATCCAAAATGAAAATAAATAAAGAAACACAAGCTTTAAATGATACATTAAACAAGATGGACTTAATTGATATTTATCAGACATTCCATCCAAAAACAACAGAATACACATTTTTCTCAAGTGCTCATGGAACATTCTCCAGGATAGATCATATCTTGGGTCACAAATCAAGCCTTGGTAAATTTAAGAAAAATGAAATTGTATCAAGTATCTTTTCCGACCACAATGCTATGAGACTAGATATCAATTACAGGAAAAGATCTGTAAAAAATAACATGGAGGCTAAACAATATGCTACTTAATAACAAAGTGATCACTGAAGAAATCAAAGAGGAAATAAAAAAATACCTAGAAACAAATGACAATGGAGACACAACGACCCAAAACCTATGGGGTGCAGCAAAAGCAGTTCTAAGAGGGAAGTTTATAGCAATACAATCCCACCTTAGGAAACAGGAAACATCTCGAATAAACAACTTAACCTTGCACCTAAAGCAATTAGAGAAAGAAGAACAAAAACACCCCAAAGTTAGCAGAAGGAAAGAAATCATAAAAATCAGATCAGGAATAAATGAAAAAGAAATGAAGGAAATGATAGCAAAGATCAATAAAACTAAAAGCTGGTTCTTTGAGAAGATAAACAAAATTGATAGACCATTAGCCAGACTCATCAAGAAAAAAAGGGAGAAGACTCAAATCAATAGAATTAGAAATGAAAAAGGAGAAGTAACAACTGACACTGCAGAAATACAAAAGATCATGAGAGATTACTACAAGCAACTCTATGCCAATAAAATGGACAACCTGGAAGAAATGGACAAATTCTTAGAGATGCACAACCTGCAAAGACTGAATCAGGAAGAAATAGAAAATATGAACAGACCAATCACAAGCACTGAAATTGAAACTGTGATAAAAAAACCTTCCAGCAAACAAAAGCCCAGGACCAGATGGCTTCACAGGCAAATTCTATCAAGCATTTAGGGAAGAGCTAACACCTATCCTTCTCAAACTCTTCCAAAATATAGCAGAGGGAGGAACACTCCCAAACTCATTCTACGAGGCCACCATCACCTTGATACCAAAACCAGACAAGGATGTCACAAAGAAAGAAAACTACAGGCCAATATCACTGATGAACATAGATGCAAAAATCCTCAACAAAATACTAGCAAACAGAATCCAACAGCACATTAAAAGGATCATACACCATGATCAAGTGGGGTTTATTCCAGGAATGCAAGGATTCTTCAATATATGCAAATCAATCAATGTGATACACCATATTAACAAATTGAAGGAGAAAAACCATATGATCATCTCAATAGATGCAGAGAAAGCTTTCGACAAAATTCAACACCCATTTATGATAAAAACCCTGCAGAAAGTAGGCATAGAGGGAACTTTCCTCAACATAATAAAGGCCATATATGACAAACCCACAGCCAGCATCCTCCTCAATGGTGAAAAACTGAAACCATTTCCACTAAGATCAGGAACAAGACAAGGTTGCCCGCTCTCACCACTCTTATTCAACATAGTTTTAGAAGTTTTAGCCACAGCAATCAGAGAAGAAAAGGAAATAAAAGGAATCCAAATCGGAAAAGAAGAAGTAAAGCTGTCACTGTTTGCAGATGACATGATACTATACATAGAGAATCCTAAAGATGCTACCAGAAAACTACTAGATCTAATCAGTGAATTTGGTAAAGTAGCAGGATACAAAATTAATGCACAGAAATCTCTGGCATTCCTATACACTAATGATGAAAAACCTGAAAGTGAAATCAAGAGAACACTCCCATTTACCATTGCAAGAAAACGAATAAAATATCTAGGAATAAACCTACCTAAGGAGACAAAATAGCTGTATGCAGAAAATTATAAGACACTGATGAAAGAAATTACAGATGATACAAATAGATGGAGAGATATACCATGTTTCTGGATTGGAAGAATCAACATTGTGAAAATGACTCTACTACCCAAAGCAATCTACAGATTCAATGCCATCCCTATCAAACTACCACTGGCAATTTTCACAGAACTAGAACAAAAAATTTCACAATTTGCATGGAAACACAAAAAGACCCCAAATAGCCAAAGCAATCTTGAGAACGAAAAATGGAGCTGGAGGAATCAGGCTCCCTGACTTCAGACTATACTCCAAAGCTACAGTAATCAAGAGAGTATGGTACTGGCACAAAAACAGAAAGATAGATCAATGGAACAGGATAGAAAGCCCAGAGATAAACCCACGGACATATGGTCACCTTATCTTTGATAAAGGAGTTAGGAATGTACAGTGGAGAAAGGAAAGTCTCTTCAATAAGTGGTGCTGGGAAAACTGGACAAGGACATGTAAAAGTATGAGATTAGATCACTCCCTAACACCATACACAAAAATAAGCTCAAACTGGATTAAAGACCTAAATGTAAGGCCAGACACTATCAAACTCTTAGAGGAAAACATAGGCAGAACATTCTATGACATAAATCACAGCAAGATCCTTTTGGACCCACCTCCTAGAGAAATGGAAATAAAGACAAAAATAAACATATGGGACCTAATGAAACTTCAAAGCTTTTGCACAGCAAAGGAAACCATAAACAAGACCAAAAGACAACCCTCAGAATGGGAGAAAATATTTGCAAATGAAGCAACTGACAAAGGATTAATCTCCAAAATTTATAAGCAGCTCATGCAGCTCAATAACAAAAAAACAAACAACCCAATCCAAAAACGGGCAGAAGACCTAAATAGACATTTCTCCACAGAAGATATACAGACTGCCAACAAACACATGAAAGGATGCTCAACATCTTTAATCATTAGAGAAATGCAAATGAAAACTACAATGAGATATCATCTCACACCAGTTAGAATGGCCATCACCAAAAAATCTAGAAACAATGAATGCTGGAGAGAGTGTGGAAAAAAGGGAACACTCTTGCACTGCTTGTGGGAATGTGAATTGGTACAGCCACTATAGACAACAGTATGGGGGTTCCTTAAAAAACTACAAATAGAACTGCCATATGACCCAGCAATCCCACTACTGCGCATATACCGTGAGAAAACCATTATTCAAAAATAGTCATGTACCAAAATGTTCATAGCAGCCCTATTTACAATAGCCCAGAGATGGAAACAACCTAAGAGTCCATCATCAGATGAATGGATAAAGAAGATGTGGCACATATATACAATGGAATATTACTCAGCCATAAAAAGAAATGAAATTGAGCTGTTTGTAATGAGGTGGATGGACCTTGAGTTTGTCATACAGAGTGAAGTAAGTCAGAAAGAGAAAGACAAATACTGTATGCTGACACATATATATGGAATTTAAGAAAAAAATTGTCATGAAGAACATAGGGGTAAGACAGGAATAAAGACACAGTCCTACTAGAGAATGGACTTGAGGATATGGGGAGGGGGAAGGGTAAGCTGTGACAAAGCAAAAGAGAGGCATGGACATATATGCACTACCAAACGTAAGGTAGATAGCTAGTGGGAAGTAGCCGCATAGCACAGGGAGATCAGCTCGGTGCTTTGTGACCGCCTGGACGGGTGGGATAGGGAGGGTGGGAGGGAGACACAAGAGGGAGGGGATATGGGAACATATGTATATGTATAACTGATTCATTTTGTTATTAAGCAAAAACTAACACACCATTGTTAAGCAATTATACTCCAATAAAGATGTAAAAGAAAAAAAAAGCCAGTGGGCCAGATTTGCCCAACAGTCAGTTTGTCAACCCTTGGTCTAGTGGCTGCAGTGAGTCACCACTAACTCCAGTGGTTGATTTATCTCTTCAAGGAGAAGTGGAAGGCACCTGCTATGGTCTGAATATTTGTGTCCACCCCAAATTCTTATGTTGAAATCTTAACCCCCCAAAGGTGATGGTATTACTAGGTGGGACACTTGAGTGGTGATTAGGTTATGAGGATGGAGCTCTGAAGAATGAGATTAGTGCCCTTATAAAAGAGGCCCTACAGAGCTCCCTAGCCCTTTCAGCCACATGGCAATTCAAGGAGAAGTAAAAAAAAAAAAAAATGGAGCCAATGAGCAATCAAACCAATCAGCAAATACTTGAGCTCCCACTGTGCTGTGGAGGAAATCAGTGAAGGTAGAGAGAGACAAGGTTCCTGTCCTCCAAGAGCTCAGAATCTAGTTGGAAACAGAAACAAAAGATGACTAACAGATGCATATCTAACTTATTTTTCTTAGTAGCCGCATAATGTCTCATAATATGCCACCATTTATTCAAGTGTTCCCCTACTAATGGGCTCATATTGTTGCCAGTTATATGTTTGCTTTTTTAAAAAATAGATCAGTTAACTCTTGCTGTGTTACTAACGACTCTCCCAAATTTAGTGGCTTAAACAGCAATCATTTACTAATTCCTATGATGCTATGGATTGACTGGGAAGTTTTCCTCATCTGGGTCAACTCAGCTCATCTCTGCTGAACTCACTCTTATTTCTATGATGTACTGGCACATTACAGAAGGTTGGATGTTCAGGATGGCCTCAATCATATCGCTGACAGTTGGCAAGCTGTTGGCCACAGTGACAGGACTGACAAGTGCACACGTCTCTTGTCACCAGCATTCTGGCTAGGTTTATTCACGTGGCAGGCTTAAGCTTCCAAGAAAGCAAACAATCAAGTTTCAATGCACAGGCAGTTTTGAAGCCTGTTTGTATCATAATGGCTAATGTCTTATTGGCCAAACAAGTCACATGGTCAATCCAGATTAAAGGAATAGAGAAATAGAATCTACCTCTTAATGGAAGGATTTGATCACTTTTACAATATATCACATCAGTTTCTTTACACTGAATAATTTCTACAATAAATATATCTATATGAGTATGGTGGCTTTATTTCTATGAGATAGATTTCCTGAAATGGAATCATCAGGCTAAAGGGTATGTGAATTTATTTTTCTTTTTTTTTTTTAAATTTTTTGCTTTATAACAAATTTAATCAGTTATACATATACATATGTTTCCATATCCCCTCCCTTTTGCGTCTCCCACCCACCCTCCCTATCCCACCCCTCCAGGCAGTCACAAAGCACCGAGCTGATCTCCCTGTGCTATGCGGCTGCTTCCCACTAGCTATCTGTTTTACGTTTGGTACTGTATATATGTCCATGCCGCTCTTTCACTTTGTCACAGCTTACCCTTCCCCCTCCCCATATCCTCAAGTCCATTCTCTAGTAGGTCTGTGTCTTTATTCCTGTCTTACCCCTATGTTCTTCATGACATTTTTTTTTCTTAAATTCCATATATATGTGTTAGCATACAGTATTTGTGAATTTTTAACTTTAATAGCTATTACAAAATTGTTTCTAGAAGACTAGTAATTTATAGTTGAACAGCAATTCATCAGTGTTCTTTATTCTGCCTCCTCACCAAGAAAAGGTGTTATCATTATGTTTTTTTGACAATCGAATGAGTGAAAAACAGTATCTTCCTCTTGTTTAATTTGTGTTATCTTGATGACTAATGTGTAGTAACGTTCAGAAGACAGTTATATCTATTGAAAGGTGATGTGTTAAGGTGACTGAGGACAAGTAAAGAGGAATGCTCAAGTGATTTACACTCGGTGCCTGCTGGTAGTTTAGTTGTTGAGATAAGTCATGCATAGAAGTCCAACATTTGGACTTATTGTGAAACACCATAACAGAAGTACAGGTAGAGTACATGTAATAGAAGTACTGAGCGAGTTTTGTCTGACTGGGGAGATCAGGGTGGTTCCTCAATGAGGTGATATAGGAAGTGCCATTTCTTGAGTCATGGGCATATTTTATCACATGTTTTGCATATCTGTCTTCATAGCTCTATTTTGCTTTCTCTATTAGAATGAGGAATGAGAGAATATAACATATGCCAGGGAGTGGTTGGACAAAGCTAAACATAATGAAAATTTCACCGGAAAAAAATGTACACATAGATGACAGAGATGATTAGGTGTTTCAGTAGTATGGAAATTAGTCTTTTGGGGATTGATCCTGGAAAAGATAATTCGGTCATTTCTTATTTTTTACACCAAACCCTGGGTTCTTTCTGATTTAGGTGGTGGGGTAATCATTTGTTTATGAGTTTCCTCTCATCCTCAACCTTGTGGTTGAGTTGTTGATGCTAAGTTTTAAATTCAGGTATCAGAGAAAAACACAAGCCAGCTCCAGGCAGTCTGGAAGGAGAAAGAGAGAATGCACCCAGAACTGGAACTAGCTGAAGGAGCACTCCTGGGCACCAACAAGGGGAGGGCATGTCCTCACAGGTGCCCAGAGGCCTCGCCCCACGACATGGGATGTGCTCACACACTCACTCAGGCCTGACTGCTGCCGGATGGACCCTCCCACCAGCCACTGGACCTATGCACTGCACCCTAGATGGGGGAGTGTTCTGGAGAAGTCCACTTAGGCATCTTACCAACCCATGGCAGACAAGTGACTCTTAAAGATCTTTAAACCTCTGCCTTGGGCTATGCTTGGTACTTGGATTGGAGGTGAGTGGGCAAGTGGCTTCCCGCAACCAAGATGCAGACCCAGGCTGGCCACTCACTAGACACGCCATTGTGCTGCTAGCCTGGAGTGGGCATGGCTACCACCAAGCGCCATCCCAAGATGCCCTGGGGCATGCACAGCCAACTCCAACTCTCCCCATAAGGTTCCTGCTCAGAGCAGAGGACAGCAGGGCCCAGGCAGAGAGGACAGACCTAGCAGGGCCTAGGGTGCCAGAGGGTGGGAGAGCAGGTGGCTAAGAACCGGTCCTGGGAAGTGGCAGGATATGAGACCTCATGCAAGCCAAGACTCCAAGCCTCTGGTGCACGCTCCAATGTCTCATCTGACTTAACTTACAAAACACAATTTTTAAGATAAAATCACTTTTGAAATTTAAGACAGCAACTGCAGAGCATTTCTGAACCTGGAGCCCTCTGCAACTGCACTAATCACACGGTTTGAAGCTGGTCCTTGTGGCAGGAAGGTAAAAGGTAGATGCAAAGGATGGGTGAAGTTAAAAAGTGGATACAACTGTGAGGCTATTGTAATAGTTTGAAAGTGCTGGCCCTTCACATTCCTACTTCACACTTCTCACTAACACCTGCCACTTCCCTCTGCACACTTCACAAGTATAATAATCTCACAACAACCTAATCCCATTTACTCACCTCTTACCACTTCTGCTACTGGTGGCATATTTATTACTTCTACACACATTATGAACCTCATCTTATGGTATTATTACTTTTACTTTAATCAGTCAGTTGTGTTTTAATTGTATTTGATAAGAAAAGTAAAACCTATTATTTCATACCTGTAATTTCTGATATTCTTCTTTCTTTTTTTAGATGCTGTTTTCCATCTGGTATCATTTCCCTTCAGCTTGATAAGAATCATTTAGCATTTCTTGTATTACAAGTCAGCTGATGACAAATAATATTAGTTTTTATTCATCTGAGAATGTCTTTATTTTACCCTCATTCTTAAACAATATTTTTGTTGGATATAGACAGGTTGACAAGGTTTTTTTTCCTTTTAAATACTTTAAAAATGCTGTTTCACAATCTTCTAGTCTACAAATTTTTCTTTTTTTTTTTTTTTGTGGTACGCAGGCCTCTCACTGTTGTGGCCTCTCCCGTTGCGGAGCACAGGCTCCAGATACGCAGGCTCAGCGGCCATGGCTCACGGGCCCAGCCTCTCTGTGGCATGTGGGATCCTCCCAGACCGGGGCATGAACCCATGTCCCCTGCATTGGCAGGCGGACTCTCAACCACTGCGCCACCAGGGAAGCCCTAGTCTACACTATTTTTGATGAGAAGCCAGTAGGCATTCTTACCATTGTTTACGATATGCAGTTGCACTCCCTGTTATAGCTGTCCTCAAGATTTTCTCTATTTTTGGCTCGGTAATTTGATTATGATGAAACCAATTTTGATTTATTTTTTGTGGCTTTGCTTGGGGCTTTTTGAGATTTTGGGGTCCATAAGTTAATATTTTCTATCTTATTTGGGACGTTTTTGACCATTACTTTTATATTCTTTCTGCTCTATTACTACTCTCTTCTATTCCTGTGATTCTAGTTGTAAGTACAGTGTATCTCTCAGTATTCCACAAGCCTGTGAGGCTTTTTTCATTTTTGTCAATTTTTTCCCTCCATCTTTCAGATTGGATAACATCTATTGTTTTGTCTTCAAGATCGCTGACTCATTATTCTGCCAGCTGCCATCTACAATCTGATATTAAGCCCATTTAGTAAATTATTCCTTCCAATTATTGTACTTTTCATTTCTAAAAATTCCATTTTTATACTTTCACTTTATCTGCTAAGGTTCTTTCTCCTTCAGTCATTAAGGCCAGGCTTTACTTTAATTCTTTAAGGACATCTTCTTTTGGTTCTTTGAACATTTTTATAATGGCTGCTTTAAAGTCTTTATCTGCTGAATGTGAAGTCTGGACCATCAGTGGGTCAGTTGCTATAGACATTTTGTTCTTTACTGTGAGTCACACTTTCCTGTTTATTTGCATGTCTACTAATTTGTTTTAATTCTCTTTATGGATACTGTTATGACACAATTTAAATACTTTAGATTCTTGTATCTTTGTCTGGAGAGTGTTGATCTTTTAAATTACTGGCCCATCATCTTAAACTTGTGTCAGCTTAAGTTTGTACTTTGGTAGTTAAAATGTATGGAAATTCCACAGTGTTTTTCAAGCTCCTCTTATTTGGTGGACTCAACTTTCAAACTTTGTATCCCCTCCAAATTTTGTCTGGGTTTGGTTTTAGTCTTTGTTAGGGTAGATCTAGAGTCAGCTATAGCGTAGTTCTTAATCTTAAGGCACACACTTTCTGGTGACTCACCTCAGGATGTTATTGATTTTTCTTTCTTTTCTTTTTTTTTTGGCCCTGCCGCGTGGCTTGTGGCATCTTAGTTCGCCGACCGGGGATTGAACCTGGTCCTGAAGCAGTGAAAGCTCTGAGTCTTAACCACTGGACTACCAGGGAATTCCTTTTTTTTTCTTTTTTTAGGATGTTATTGAATTTTTAATGAGAACTTTATACAGGCATGCCTCATTTTGTTGCACTTCGCAGATAATGTTTTTTTTACAAATTGAAGATTTGTGGTAACTCTGCATTGTCAGATGATGATTAACATTTTTAGCAATAAACTATTTTTAATTAAGGTATGTACATTGTTTTCTAGACATAATACTATCACACACTTAATAGACTACAGTATAGTGTAAACATAACTTTTATATGCACTGGGAGACCAAATACTTCATGTGACTTGCTTTATTGTGATATTCGTTTTATTGTGGTGATCTGGAACCAAACGTGTAGTATCTCTGAGGTCTGCCTCTACTGTGGCTAGGTCAGACTTCCAATGTTCCCCAATGCCAACCGACCTCTAGTATCTCTGTTCTCTTCTCAACCTCATAGTAGCTGCTCTCTAGTGAGCATCATGCACTCTCAACCAGCACTTGCACAGGTCAGTCTAGAACTCATGGGGTACTTCTGACTCAGACTCCTGAGCACCCCCCCCTTTGCAGCTCCTTTCTCTTCAAGTGCCCTGCCCTGCAGGTTCTAGCCATTTCTGATTCCTTGAACTCTCATTTCCTCCTTTTCATTTCAGTGAGACCACTGTGCTTGGATTCCAGTCCTCTGCACCATGTTTGGAAAATTGTCCTTGGGCAGAGAGCCATCTGTTGTCCAAAGTCTGAAAACTGTTGCTTTATGTATTTTATCCAGTTTTATGGTTCTTATGGTGAGGAGGTTTATCTGGTACCAGTTACTCCATCATGTTTGGAAACCATATTATTTTTTAGTCAACTCCTTTCCTACTGGTGGTTGCTTGCAATAATCAGGCCTTTGGCCAGAGACATGGGGTATAATTCTGGGTCTTTAAGTGGCCTACTTCTAATATACTGAATACTTATATAATTATATATAATTTATATAATTACATTTAAAAAGCCAGAATTAGTGAGTTGATGGTAAGGAGACAGTGTTGTTAAAGTAAGTATAGCATCATTTGTGCTGCTGTTTAATACTTCATCAATTAGCAGTTATTTTTAAGATTGGTTACTTGTTTTTCATTATGCCTCCCATTTGCCTTCACATTAATGAGCTTTCTAGTTTTTCATACAAGTAATATTTATTGAACCTTTACTATGTAATACACACACATGCACACACACACACTATACTGTGTACTGTGGATACAGAGATTAAATGCAGTCCTACAAGAAAATTACTGTCTGTGTGCCAGTACCATACTGTCTTAATTACTATAGCTTTGTAGTATAGTCTGAAGTCAGGGAGCCTGATTCCTCCAGCTCCATTTTTTTTTTCTCAAGATCGCTTTGGCTATTCGGGGTCTTTTAGATCAATGGAACAGGATAGAAACCCCAAGATAAACCCACACACCTATGGTCAACTAATCTATGACAAAGGAGGCAAGAATATACAATGGAGGAAAGCCAGTCTCTTCAGTAAATGGTGCTGGGAAAACTGGACAGCTACATGTAAAAAAATGAAATTAGAACACTTTGACACCACACACACAAAAAAATTCAAAATGGATTAAAGACTTAAATGTAAGACTGGACACTATAAAACCCTTAGAGGAAAACATAGGAAGAACACTCTTTGACATAAATCTCAGCAAGATCTTTTTTGACCCACCTCCTAGAGAAATGGAAATAAAAACAAAAATAAGCAAATGGGACCTAGTGAAACTTAAAAGCTTCTGCACAGCCAAGGAAACCATAAAAAGACAAAAAGACAACCCTCAGAATGGGAGAAAATATTTGCAAATGAATCAACTGACAAAGGATTAATCTCCAAAATATACAAAGAGCTCATGCAGCTCAATACCAAAAAAAAAAAAAAACCATCCAAAAATGGATGGAAGACCTAAATAGACATTTCTCCAAAGAAGACATACAGATGGCCAAGAGGAACATGAAAAGTTGCTCAACATCACTAATTATTAGAGTAATGCAAATCAAAACTACAATGAGGTATCACCTCACAATGGGCAGAATGGCCATTATCAAAAAATCTACAAACAATAAATGCTGGAGAGAATATGCAGAAAAGGGAACCCTCTTGCACTGTTGGTGGGAATATAAATTGATACAGCCACTATGGAGAACAGTATGGAGGTTCCTTAAAAACCTAAAAATAGAATTATCATATGACCCAACAATCCCACTAATGGGCATATACCCAGAGAAAGCCATAACTCAAAAAGACACATGCACCCCAATGTTCATAGCAGCACTATTTACAATAGCCAAGACATGGAAGCAACCTAAATGCCCATCAACAGATGAATGGATAAAGAAGATATGGTACATATATACAATGGAATATTACTCAACCATAAAAAGGAACGAAGTTGGGTCATTTGTAGAGATGTGGATGGACCTAGAGACTGTCATACAGAGTGAAGTAAGTCAGAAAAACAAATATTGTATATTAACGCATATATATGGAATCTAGAAAAATGGTACAGATGAACCTGTTTGCAAGGCAAAAATAGAGACACAGATGTAGAGAACAAACTTATGGACACCAAACGGGGGAAGGGGGGGTGGGATGAATTGGGAGATTGGGATTGACATATATACACTAACTAATATGTATAAAATAGATAACTAATGAGAACCTGCTTATAGCACTGAGAACTCCACTTCACTGTACAGTAGAAACTAACACAACATTATAAGACAACTATACCCCAATTAAAAAAAAAAGAAAAGGAAAGAAAAGTACTGTCTAGTGAGGGAGGCAAACAAGTAAATAGATCATTAACATAATGCCTAACTTGTTGGAATATTTAGTAAAATATCTGGGAAATGACAAATAGGGAAGTGTTGATACCTTTCTCACTGATCTGTCATAAATGACCCATTCATTTGATTGAGCCCATGCTCAAATTTGTGTGTCATTCAAAAATCTTCCTGTGTTTTACTTTAGCAGCTACAAAGTTAGTCTCCTTAATTCTGGCTACATCGAGTAACATGATATAAATGTTTTCATATATAGCATTTTAGACACAAATATAAATTAAGTTTTAAATAGGTGTTTTGATTAAACCTTATAAATATGAAATTACATTAGTAGAAAAAATGAAATACAATTTTATTGCTCCTTTTTCTATGTTAGAAAAATAATAAAGCCATTCATTCAATATACTGTATATTTTATGATTAATCCACAATTGAGGATACTATACTTGGCTTCTCCAAATGTATGGTGACACAGAAGGGATTGAGAGGAAGCACATGAAACACCTATCCCCTCTTTATTAAAAGGCTAAGAGTTGTAATAGTTCTTTTTGATGGGTTAAGTACTGACCTATAAAAGTAAAGAAAATTGGCCAAGGAAGAAGGGGTAAGCCTGGTGGAAAGAAGCTGAAGTGTGGTTGCGTTGCTATAGAGTTATAAAACTCCTAGACCTGATCAAAGAGAGGAAAGCCAAAGGGGTTCTTTCATGTGCTAGAATAGGAGGTCTCAGAACATTCTTATGGAAAATAAGCAATGATCTTGCTTAACTGCTAACTGGGTTTCCTGGAGACTTTTTCTGTCCTTTTATTCCAACATCAGCAGTTTAATCAGGTTTATGAAGAGAGAGAAGAGCTGGTTAAAACTCCTTCTTTGTCTTTTCTTTTTTTCCCTCTTTCCTGCACACTGTTCAAAATCAACCAATAAATGAAAAACCTACATGGTAATGTCTCAGCTCATTAATGTGAAGAAAAATGGGAGGCATACTGGATAACAAATAAGTAACCAATCTTAAAAATAACTAATTGATGAAGTGCAAATGATGGCCCTTTCATAGTGCTATATTTAGTATGACTGAGATTCTTCCATAAAAACTTCATTTCAGAGGAGATGGGAAATTTAAGCTTTAGAAGAGCAAAAAGTTGGTTTTCAAAAATGAGGAGGAAATGAATGCAGAATATCCCAATGCTTAGGAAGATGGAAAGACTATAATCTCAGCGATAATCTATTCGTTTCTCTTGTTTCCCTCAATTTTTATCTTAGAGTGTCCAGGCTCTTAATACATTGAACATAAAATTTGCATTAGATCAGTGGCAAATATTTAGCCTCAGCGAAAATAAAAATTACCAATCACTTCTTGGTGTTTGTGGCATGGGATAAGAGAAAAAGGAAGAAAATGAATGTCTTCTCTATTTTGATTGCTAAATTTCAATGCAAACAACAAAACTAGTATATATGTTTGTGGACAGAAATGCAAACATTTTTAGAAATGCCATGAGTCACTGCTTAATCAAAAGGTCAAAGTAGACTTTTTAGATATAGGTTTCTATATGGCCTTTTAAGATTGATTCTGTGTGAAAATTTGTGTTCTGTGGAGCCAAACTACTTGGGGTCACATCACATCTCTCCGGTTCGTTAATTTAATCTTTCTATGCCTCAGTTTTTGTTTTTTAATGGGCAGGGAATAATATCTTCCCTTCAATGTTGTAAAGATTTAATGAAATTATGTATGTAAAGTGCCTAAGATAAATTTTGGCATAAAAATAGATGGTAAATGAGTGGAAGTTATGTTATTCACCAGAATTGAAACTCCATGAGGGTATAAACTATGCATTATTTGTGATTGTATCTGCAATATTTTCATAAGTGCCAAGCACAAAATAAGCACAATAAATAAATGTTGGATGAATGCATGAACTCCATCCCCCACTGCATAAAATCATATGTAAATTGGTCATATCAATGATAGTGTTGGCTGCTATTAGTGAATTCTCACTGACCACAACCAATGTAGTCAATAACAGGGTCCTTGTAGGAAATGGTTATTCTGGCTCTGCTTCTATGTAATGCAGGTGCTTGAACTACAATACGGGACCACTAGAGGGCAGAGAGACAGCAGCTGGCTCTCTGACAGTATACAGTTGGAATAAATGAAGGGCATATGGTTTGGGTTTTAACCTTTGGGTATTTCTTCTTTAAATTATTTCATCCAGGGGACTTCCCTGGTGGCACAGTGTTTAAGAATCTGCCTGCCAATGCAGGGGACTTGGGTTCGAGTCCTGGTTCAGGAAGATCCCACATGCCACAGAGCAACAAAGCCCGTGCGCCACAACTACTGAGCCCACGTGCCACAGCTACTGAAGCCCACGTGCCTAGAGCCCATGCTCTGCAATAAGAGAAGCCACTGCAATGAGAAGCCCATGCACCGCAACGAAGAGTAGCCCCTGCTCTCCACAACTAGAGAAAGCCTGTGCACAGCAACGAAGACCCAACACAGCCAAAATTTAAAATTAATTAATTAATTAATTTTTAATAAAGTACTAGTAAAATAAGAAGAAATAATACCCAGATAATACAAGTTTAAAGTGTTATCTTTAGGATTTTCCATATATAGTATCATGTCATCTGCAAACAGTGACAGTTCTACTTCTTCCTTTCCAATTTGGATTCCTTTTATTTCTTTTTCTTCTCTGATTGCTGTGGCTAGGACTTCTAAAACTATGTTGAATAAAAGTGGCGAGAGTGGGCATCCTTGTCTTGTTCCTGATCGCAGAGGAAATGCTTTCAGCTTTTTCACTGAGTTGAGTATGATGTGAACTGTGGGTTTGTCATATATGGCCTTTATTATGTTGAGGTATGTTCCTCTATGCCCACTTTCTGGAGAGTTTTTATCATAAATGGATGTTGAATGTTGAATTTTATCAAAAGCTTTTTTTGCATCTATTGAGATGATCATATGGTTCCTATTCTTCAATTTGTTAATGTGGTGTATCACATTGATTGATGTGTGAATATGGAAAAATCCTTGCATTCCTGGGTTGAATTCCACTTGATCATGGTGTATGATCCTTTTAATGTATTGTTGGATTCAGTTTGCTAGTATTTTTTGAGGATTTTTGCATCCATGTTCATCAGTGATATTAGCCTGTGATTTTCTTTTTTTTGTGATAACTTTGTCTGGTTCTGGTATCAGGGTAATGCTGGCCTCATGTAATGAGTATCACCTCACACCTGTCAGAATGGCTATCACCAAAAAGAATGCAAATAACAAATGTTGGCAAGGATATGGAGAAACAGGAGCCCTCGTACTCTGTTGGAGGAAATGTAAATCGGTACAACCACTGTGGAAAACGGTATGGAGGTTTCTCAAAAAACTAAAAATAGAACTACCATATGACCCAGGAATTACACTCCTTGGTATATATCCAAACAAAACAAAACAAAACAAAACACTAATTTGAAAAGATACACGCACCTGAATGTTCATAACAGCATTATTTATAATTGCCAAGATATGGAAGCAACCTAAGTGTCCATCAACAGATGAATAGATAAAGAAGATGTGGCATACATATACACACACACACACACACACACAAACACAGTGGAATACTACTCAGCCATAAAAAAGAATGGAATTTTGCCATTTTCAGCAACATGGATGGACTTGGAGAGCATTATGCTAAGTGAAGTAAGTCAGACAGAGAAAGACAAATACTGTATAATATCACTTATATGTGGAATCTTAAAACTACAACAAGCTAGTGAGTATAACAAAAAAGAAGCTAAATCACAGATATAGAGAACAAACTAGTGTTTACCAGTGGGGAGAGGGAAGGGGGGAGGGGCAGAATAGGGGTGGGAGACTGGGAGGTACAAAGTATTGGGAGTAAGGTAGGCTACAAGGATGTATTGTACAACATGGGGAATATAGCCAATATTTTGTAATAACTGTAAATGGAAAGTAACATTTAAAATTGTATTAAAAAATTTAAAAATTAAGTGTTAAGTGTCAAATCCTCTTTTTTTTTTTTTTTTTTTTTTTTTTTTCTTTTTGCGGTATGCGGGCCTCTCACTGTTGTGGCCTCTCCCGTTGCGGAGCACAGGCTCCGGATGCGCAGGCCCAGCGGCCATGGCTCACGGGCCCAGCCGCTCCACGGCATATGGGATCCTCCCAGACCGGGGCACGAACCCGTATCCCCTGCATCGGCAGGCGGACTCTCAACCACTGCGCCACCAGGGAGGCCCAAAATCCTCTTTTTTATCCATTCTAAACTTATTATATAAAGTTAAGAGTCAGAGAGAGGTGCAGTTTACAGATATTTTTGAGTTTTAGATATGCAAATTTTTATATTCTTTTGTTGGTTGCTAGTCAGTATAATTAATTACATTTCACTGCATACATGGGACTTTTCCAAAACAGTAAAGAAGGTACTGAGCATTGTCATTGCATTTCAGGAGAAAAGTAACACACTATAAAAAATGTTTGCCAAAATGATGAAATGTTCTTTCTCATTGCAATATAAGTAATATACTTAAGTAGCTTTCAGTGAGTAGAAAATCTAGCTGTGTCACTTGGTTTAAAGAATTATAGCTATCTTATTTTAGATTAGAAGTGTGGTAGCTAGGATGTTATCCTGCCTTTCAAAACTATGCCATCTATGTGTAAGGGAAATGGGAATGACTAAGCTCATTTAGATAGGCACACAGATGCCTGTCAATCAGTGACCCACGTCTTCCCTCAGAACGAGTACAGTTGGAGAAACTGACCTCTTTCATTTTAGGCTGCATTACGAACAAGAAGCAAATATGGAATTATAAAATGTACAAGTGAAATTGGGCTAAACTGGGGGAAAAGGCAAAAACTGAAAGGTTAAAAAAAATCCAGAAAATTGCTATCCCCTTATAGAGGTAAGAACAATGCAAGCAACTTAATTTTTAACAGTTTTATTGAAGAATAATTCATGTCATAAAAATCACCAATATAACATAGAGAATTCAATGGGTTTTAGTATATTCATAGTGTTGTGCAACCATCATCATTATCCAGTTTTAGAACTTTTGCATCACCCCAAATACCAACTCTGTACTCATTAAGCTGTCAATCCCCATTCTCCCCTTCCACTTTCAGACCCTGAAAACCACTAACCTACTTTCTGTTTCTATAAATTTACCTATTCTAAACATTTCATAAAAGTGGGGCCATACAATATATGGCCTTCTGTATCTGCTTATTTCATTTAGAGTGATGTGTTGAAAGGTTTATCTGTGTTGAAGCATATATCAGTACATATTCCATGTTATTGCCTAATAATATTTAATTGTATAGATATATTAAGTTTTATTTATCATTCATCATGTGATAGACATTTGGGTTATTTCCACTTTTAGGCTTTTATGAATTGTGCTGCTATGAACACTCATATACAAGTATTTGTGTGGACATATGTTTTCATTACACCTGGATATATACCTAGGACTAGAATTCCTGGGCCCTATGATTCCCATATGCTTACCCTTTTGAGGAATTGTCAGAATGTTTCCCAAAGCAGCTACACCATTTTACATTCCCATGATCAGTGCTTGAGGTTTCCAGTTTCTCCACATCTTTGCCAACACTTGCTATTACTTGTCTTTTTAATTATAGGTATCCTGATGGGTGTGAAGTGGTACCTCATTATGATTTTGATTTGCATTTCCAGGATGAATAATAATATTGAGCATCTTTCCCTGTGCTTATAGGACATTTGTGTTTCTTCTCTGGAGAAATGTTTAAGACACTTTGACCAATTTTTAGTTTTTAATATTTGTCATTTTATGAGTTCTTATATTCTGAAAATAAGTCTCTTATGAGATGTATAAATTGCAAACATTTCATCCCATTCTGTGGGTTATTTTTCACTTTATTTATTTATTTATTTATTTATTTGCAGTACGCGGGCCTCTCACTGTTCTGGCCTCTCCTGTTGCGGAGCACAGGCTCCAGACGCGCAGGCTCAGCGGCCATGGCTCACGGGCCTAGCCGCTCCATGGCATGTGGGATCTTCCTGGACAGGGGCACGAAACCGTGTCCCCTGCATTGGCAGGTGGACTCTCAACAACTGTGCCACCAGGGAAGCCCCTATTTTTCACTTTTTTGAAGATATCCCTTGACACACAATTTTTAAAATTTTGGTGAAGTCCAATTCATTTATTTTTTCTTTTGTTGCCTGTGCTTATGTCATGTCTAAGAAACTGTTGCCTGATCCAAGACCATATGATTTATTCTTAGGGTTTTTTTTAATATAAATTTATTTATTTATGGCTGCATTGGGTCTTCATTGCTGCGTGAGGGCTTTCTCTAGTTGCAGTAAGTGGGGGCTACTCTTCCTTGTGGTGTGTGTGGGCTTCTCATTGGGGTGGCTTGCTTTTGTTGTGGAGCACGGGCTCTAGGTGCACGGTCTTCAGTAGCTGTGGCACGTGGGCTCAGTAGTTGTGGCTTGCGGACTCTAGAGCACAGGCTCAGTAGTTGTGGTGCACGGACTTAGCTGCTCCGCAGCATGTGGGATCTTCCCGGACCAGGGCTCAAACCCATGTCCCCTGCATTGGCCGGCGGATCCTTAACCACTGTGCCACCAGGGAAGTCCAATTCTTAGGTTTTCTTCTAATAGTTGTATAGTTTTAGCTGTTACATTTAGGTCACTGATCCATTTTGGGTTCAATTCTTTTTAATATGGTATAAGGTAGATATCCAACTACATTCTCTTGCATGTGGGTATCCAGTTGTCCCAGCACCATTTGTTGAAAAGACTATTATTTTCCCATTAGATGATCTTGGCACCATTGTCAAAAATCAATTGTTCAATGGATTATATATACTACCAATTGTAAAATAGATAGCTGGTGGGAAGCAGCCGCATAGTACAGGGAGATCAGCTTGGTGGTTTGTGACTACCTAGAGGGGTGGGATAGGGAGGGTGGGAGGGAGACACAAGAGGGAGGAGATATGGGGATATATGTATATGTATAGCTGATTCACTTTGTTATAAAGCAGAAACTAACACACCATTGTAAAGCAATTATGCTCCAATAAAGATGTTAAAAAAATCAATTGCTCATAATCATAGATTTCTTTATTATCCAATAACCTTTAAAATTTATTTTTTACTAGAGTCTTGATTTTTTAGGCAATCAGTTATGTCAACTACAAATAGATATTATTTTTTTCCTGAATATTTATAATGATTATTTTATTATTCTTATTGTAATAGAAATAATTTCCAGAATAAGATTTAGGATTAGTGGCGATAGCAGGCATCTAGTTGTTTTTCCCAACTTAATGGAAATCACTTAGCATAATGTTTGCTCTATGTTTGAGGTAAACAGACATTGTGTGGTTCACTTGTTTCCTTCAGTCCCTACTTAACTTTTTTTTTATTAAAAATGCCTACTGGATATTGTCAGATGCCTTTTGGCACATTGATACATTTTTCTTCTTGAATTTGTTAATGTGATAAGGTGTACTTTTGTCATTAAGGCAACATGGTACCAATGCAAAATGAACAAGTAGACCAATAGAACAAAATAAAGAGCTCTGAAATAGAAAAAAAGAAATCAATTGCTCATGGATATATGAGTTTATTTATAGATTCTCAATTTGATTACATTGATTTATATGTCTACCTTTAGGCCAGTAGTACACTATCTTTATTACTGTGGCTTTGTAGTAAGTCTTTACAGATTGTTTTGCCTATTCTGGGTCCCTTACATTTCCATATGAAATTTAAGATCAGCTTGTTAATCTCTGCAGAAAAAGCAACCAGGATTTTGATAGGGATTGCATTGAATCTGTAGATCAATTTGAAGATTATTGCCATCTTAACAATATTGTCTTGCATTTCATAAACATGAGATATAATTCCATTTATTTAGCTTTTCTTTAATTTATTTCAACCTAATAATCTTTAATAACTTAATTTTGTAGAAGGAACTTTTTTATGGGGTGGGCTTTGGCAGTCATCCATCTCCTATCACACTGTGATGCCTCTTTCTGGCATTCGTATTGTCTTATGCTTTAGGTATTTTCTTGGAAAATATAATAGACTTGATATGCAATTGGACTCGGGTTTAATACAATCTCTGTCACTTAAGAACTGTGGGATCATAGGAAAATTAAATCATTTTTGGTGTCCCAATATCCTCTTCTTTAAAATGGAGAAAATGCCAGCTTCAGGATTACTGTAGGGAATCAATAAGTATTGGAAAGTGTCTGCATCCTTCTGGCACATCATGCTCACTCAATAAATGCTACTCTCCTTTATACCCCTTGCTGACATACAGAAGAAATCTTTCCTTAAGATGAGTGCTAAGGGATAATGGGAAAACCAATCACTGATACTGTGGTACCCTTGCAGGTAGTAGATACAACTTTCTTAAAATAAGAGTCATCTCAAGAATCTTTGGGGGGAGATTTTAGGACATGTACCTTTCAAATCACACACTATAGACTACTCTCCCACAATTGTATTAAGCATTTACTACACACATAATTTTGTTAAGAATCACAGTCTTGTGAAAGGGAAAAATAACACTTTGCCTAAAGGTACTGCCATTTGAGGTGAGGAGACAAGAAATAAAAAGTAAATAAGTTAGAGCTGTCATGGAGATCATACCTGTTAGTATCTTCTCAAGAGAATTATCCCAAATAAGCGATATGAGGCTTCAGAGGAAGGAATGATCGAATATGGACTGGACTGATCTACAAGGCTTCAAGTAAACGAGGTGAACTTCGCCTTGGACTTGGGTAGCCTTAGATAGGAAGAGTAATGGGGGAGGCATGAGTAAGAGAAAATTTGTGTGATTTTTCAGGCCCAATCATAGGCAATTACAAAGCTTTCCCTGGCTTTGTGGGGTAAAGCTGTCCTGCCCATGCTAGACTGGGGTCTCAGTCGCAGCACTGCAGCCTCTGAGGGGAACTGCACTCAAGGACTCTGATCCCTCTGACCAGTCACCCACTTCACATATTTGTATTCCTAACTCCTGTGCCTTCATTCCTAGATCTCGTTATCTGAGGTCTTGGACAGAAGTCCTCTTCAGGGGCCCTTGCCTAGGCCTCCTTTTCAGGAGAGGAGGGGAAAACCTTAAAGACACTTGTACACTCTGATTTAGTACCCAGTGCTTTTCCACACCAGCTCAGGGTCTGTAAAAATATCAGAGCCCTTTTGTTCCAGACTCTCTCAACAGTGAGATGACCCTCCCATCTGTACAGATCACCTGACCCTCAATGGGTATGCAGTTCCACAGAGCAAAATGGAACAGGGGCTATCAGCACTTGCTTCGGTTTTAGCCTCTTGCTTATATTATCACAGAGAGTGATTAAAGGCTTAACTCTTTCATTTTTGGCTCATGCCTTTAATGGGCTACTCCAACAGCTGACAGCTCATCAATCTCTCCAAGCTCAGCTGAGCTCTTGATAATAAGAGCAACTTGCCCTGACTATGCGAAAGAACACATTTCTTGGAAGAATATGAGATAGCTTAGAAAATTGAAGGAAAAGCTAAGGAAGCAAACTTCAGAAAGGACAGAGGGCAGAGAATCCTAGGGAGTAATATCTAATTAACAATACTTCAAGGATCACTTTCTAAGTGAATCAGGCCCAAGCCTTGTGTTTAGTACTTATATAACTTCATTCTGAGTGAAAATTCCAGACAGAGAGAGTTTGGCCCAATTAGAGTCACATTCCCACTTTGGGTACCTTGCTTGATGGTCCACCAAGCTTGTATCCAGTAGGGGTTGGGTTGTTCCCAAGAGAAACATTTGCTACGGGAAGAGGATGACTGCATACTGGTAGAGGAAAAAAAAAATGACACATAAATTGTAGGGAAGCATTTGGAGGAATAGTAAGGATCCCAGCTTCCCAGGGCCACAGGGTTTATGTAGAATAAATAGTAGGGGATACACTAGGAATAGTGTGTGTTGTGGGGAATCTTAAAAGTCAGACTAAGGAGTTTATTCTTTATCCTACAGCCACAGAGAGACATTTAAATATTTTGTCAGTGAAGAAAATGATAAAAGTAATCATTTAGGAACGTTGCCCTGGTAACATGAAGATGAATTGGGGAAGGAAGGGGAGCAAGCTAGGAGGTTACTATAAGAGAACAGGCATGAAGTATTAGCTCCTGAAGGAGGATGAATGGAAGGAAATGGTTAGCCTTTGCAAAGGTAGGTTTTGGCAATTGACTTGTTGGATGAGAGTTAGGAGAGTCAAGATGGAACCTGACCAAGAGATATATTGGGAAGTGAGGAAGAGCACCTGGTTTTAGGTGAAAAGAAAACCTCAGCTTCTCCATCCATCAGAGTAAGAACTAGATATCTAAGGTGACTTCTAGCTCTCAATTTTTCTGATTATGTGAGTTTTGTTTTAGACACATTTGTATGTATATTAGGCTTGTGCGTGCATTGTTTAAACACATAGGCCTGTTCTCTGGGGCTTAGGGCTGGATCTATTATTCAGTCATTCATTTTACTTTCTGTCCCTAGACACGTCAGGAGACAGTTGTGCCATTCCCTGCCATCCCACAGCAACAGGGGCACAGTTCCTTATATTTGCGTATCTCTTTGCAGATGGAGTATTCTTCACACCCATGATGGAGGATGCATTTCACTCTGTGAGGTAAGCAGTATGGTAATATAACCATTTTATTGATGAATAAATTGAGGCCTAATAAGATGAAGAGACTTGTCCAGAGCCACACAGCTAGGAGGTGGAGTTAGGACTAAGATTTGGTTATTCTGCTTTAGTCCAGGACTCTTACACTATACTAGCTATGAAAAAGTCCTGGCCTTTGAAGAAATTAAGACAGCATACAAAGGACTAGCTGACAGGGTGCTTGCTATAGCAAATGAAAATATTATAAGCATTTGGGTCCTTGAAAATCAGGTCTGCCTGCTTTCTTTCCAAAAGTCAGAATATGGATTGAACAGAAAAGGGAGATCTGTGTGTTATAGAATGATTTCTGTGAGCTGGTTTCAATAATTTACTTTCTATTTCACTTCTGCCTAACATAACCACATAGTTCAATGAAATTAAGTACCCTTCAAAATTGGGCATTTAAAAAGAAGCTTATTGTTGAAAGGACTGATAAAAATAGAAAGATATAAGAAATGAGACCAACCACTCAGTATTTCCACCTCTCATTCATTGTCCTTTGGCTGAAGTATGGAACACTCTTATGGTTTGGGCATGCGTCACCGCAGGGATGAATGTCTCTCCTGGTGGACAATGTTAATGGCCCCTCCTGGACCATGGCTCAGCTGCATGAGTACCCTGATAGCCCCCGTTCCGCATTTTTTCCTATTCCAGGGAGCACTAGTGAATAGTAAAGTTGACTCTTAGGGAATCGTCCTGAGAGGCAGGGATGTTTGTAATGGCTTTTACCATTCTTGCCTATCACAGTAGAACCACCTTCCTACTGGATTTTCTCCCCCAAGCCTGCAACTCTCTAGAAGTGGAGAAAGGCGCTTATGATTCATTGATTTATTGCTTCCTAAAATACAGACAAAGGAGAGGGAGGTCTAGCAATATTGGTTCAGCTACATTATCTTCTTTAAGGAGAAAATTTTAAAAACTCAAAACACTCCTCTGATTGGGTCATGCTGACCGGTACAAAGTTATCTTTTGAACCCTGAGGTATTTTGAAAGGATGTTTAAAAAAGCCATACTAATAAAATCTAAGCATCAGTTTGGCCTTTATTTGTTACAAAAAGAGGAAACCTCACGTACAGAATCTCAAATCTGCTTCCCCATTCTTTAGCCCAACCCCTAAGATCAGATAATCACAAATAGAACTTTCAGAACTGTCCTCTGCTGTCCATCAGTCCATCTGTCTCATAAAGGCAGAGGCAGAGAAATCATCCTTTTGAGCCATTGCTTTTATCTTCAAACCTGACAAATTCTGGCTAAGAAAAAGGCCAACATAGCAAACTAGGTTTCACGGAATACTGATTAGACCTGTTTACCATTAAGTTGTCTGTCTTTGTGTGTGTGGCGGAGGGGGAAGGGCTAGGGCGGGTAAGTCAATAGATATAATTCTTTTCTATTTTAATTATTTCTTCCCATAAATATTTTTTTCTTAAACCTCTAGCTCTTGTTACAATATGTCTGCTAGTGAGTACTCACAGATAACAAAAATGAATTAGCAAAAATGTAAAACAGGTACCAAAAAAAAAAAAAGCTACCAAAATCTTATCCACACCCTGTCAAATGCGTACAGCTTTAAAGTGGTTGGTAAAATTTTTCAAGTTAATTTTTCAGGCAAGTTTTTCCTCAACGTATATACGTTCATGATCACTCTTAGCTTGGGACCCTTTTGAGAACTTTCATCTAAGTCATTGTTTTATCTTCTGTTGAAGCTCTACCCTAAAAGAAATGAGTCAGTATCTTGTCCTAAATATTAGCAATTTGAATCTGATGAACTAATTTGAGGAGTAGAAATGACACTTCAGTTAAACTAGGCTTCTACATTTCTTTTTAAATTTACTTACACCTATCCCCAGAACTTGAGTTCCAATGAACTGAGCCCACATGAAGTGCCAGGCATTTTGCTCGTTGATGGAGATAGAACCCCAGATAAAGCTTGGCCCTTACACTCAAGACCCTCAGAGTCTACTAGGAAATACAGAAATAAAAGCAAATAATTCTAATACAATGCAGAGTGATACCTGTGAGAACAGAGATTTGTTCCAAGCACTATATGTACCAAACAGAAAAGGTACAAATCTACATAGGTGTAAGGAGGGGCTTTCCTGAAGAGGGGATATTTACTTAGGGTGCTGAAATATGATTAGGAGCTTTTCAGACAAAGCAAAATGAGTAAAGGCAATGTGAAAAGAGTAAAAACTGATAGGAAGCTAAGATGACTGTTAGAGCCAAATATATGGGGCAAAATAAAAAATTCAAAAAAGCCCACTGATTTACAGCTTAATCATATGAGCACAATGAATATTTAGAGACTGTATGATATAAAAAGAACAATCAGAATAAGCTATTATATCTTCCTGAATCTCATTTAAAACCTAATTAGATCTGGGGGGAAGCTGGCAGAATCCTGTCTGGGTGGAAGGAAATAGATCTGTCAGTGTAAAAAAAAATAATGAAAAGTCAGCTTATTTCTCTACAAGCCCAGCATTTATCTTTAAACTCTATTTTGCAATGCTAGAAGAGTAGACACTCGTGTTTGAAGAGACATTCTGGTTTATAAATTTTTTAATATATTTTCATCTGATCCATACAACCACCCTTTGGGGTATGGACAAATAGAACAAGTATTCTTATCCATTTTACCCATATATAAACTAAGCTCAAAGAAGTAAAATCCTTGTCTGAAGTCACAAAGCATGTCAGTTTGCAGAGTCAGAACCAAAACCCAGATCTTCTGATGCTAAGTTCTCTGTTCTCTACTATGCCGCATACTTTATTTACCAAAATCTGCAACCAATGTACAGAACAAATTATGCCATAAAATTGTAATTGTACTCAAATTGTTCTATGGTAATCTTCAATTATATTAATTAATTAAAATGAATTAATTCACTTCTTCACAGTAAACCTATTTATAATCATATCCACCTTGAGAGACATGTAGGCATGAGGTAACTTTTTTCCAGAAAGCCTTACAAGTGGAAAACTGTATTTTTCTGCACCTTGCTTATTGCCCTGGGAGGCTGACTTACGTAGACTTACATCAATAAGGTCCCTTGCCTTCAACTTCTTGTTGGGTTTGGCCAGTGGGAGACAATGACAGGTGACAGAAAAAGATGAAAGTGAGATTGGGGTATATATTCCCCTGCCTTGCCCCCTGCTGTTCTACAATGGGATGACAATGTCCCTCTACTAAAGGCCACAGCTCCTGTCCTGTGGCCCTCTCCATATTACTATAGGCACACCTCGTTTTATCGTGCTTCAACTTATTGTGCTTCACAGATAATGCATTTTTTACAAGTTGAAGGTGTGTGGCCACCCCGCATCCAGCATGTATATCAGTGCCGTTTTTCCAACAACATTGGCTCACTTTGTGTCTCTGGGTCACATTTTGGTAATTCTCACATTATTTCAAACTTTTCATTATTATTATGTTTGTTATGGTGATCTGTGATCAGTGATCTTTGATGTTACTATTGTCATTGTTTTGAGGCCACGAACTGTGCCCGTATAAGATGGTGAACTTAAGCTATCCATGTAGCTGCAAATGGCATGTCTCTCACTTCACATCAAAACCTAGAAATGATTAAGCTTAATGAGGAGGGCAGGTTGAAAGCCAAGACAGGCCAAAAGTTTGGTGTCTGTGCTCGATAGTTAGCCAAGTTGTGAATGCAAAGGAGGGTTCTTAAAGGAAATTAAAAGTGCTACTCCAGTAAACAAATGAATGATAAGAAAGCAAAACAGCCTTATTGCTGATATGGAGAGTTCTACTGGTCTGGATAGAAGATCAAACCAGCCACAACATTCCCTTAAGCCAAAGCCTAATCCAGAGCAAGGTCCTAACTCTCTTCAATTCTATAAAAGCTAAGAAGAAAAGTTTGAAACTAGCTGAGGTTGGTTTATGAGGTTTAAGGGAAGAAGCCATCTCCATAACATAAAAGTACCAGGTGAAGCAGCAAATGCTGATGTAGAATCTGCAGCAAGTTATCCAGAAGATCTAGCTAATGTCATTAATGAAGATGGCTACATTAACAATAGATTTTCAATGGAGGTGAAACAACCTTCCACTGGAAGAAGACGCCATGTAAGACTTTCATAGCTAGAGAGGAGAAGTCAATGCCTGGTTTCAAAGCTTCAAAGGACAGGATGACTCTCTTGTTAGAGGCTAATGCAGCTGGTGGCTTTCAGTTGAAGCCAATGCTCATTTACCATTCTGAAAATCTCAGGGCCCTTAAGAATTATGTTACATCTACTCTGCCTGTGCTCTATAAGTGGAACAACAGAGTCTGGATGACAGCACTTCTGTTTACAACATGGTTTACTGAATATTTTAAGCCTACCATTGAGACCTACTGCTCAGAAAAGAAGATTCTTCTCAAAATATTACTGCTCATTGATTAAGTATCTGCTCACGCAAAAGCTCTGATGGAGATGTACAATGAGATTAATGTTTTTTTCACACCTGCTTACACAGCATCCATTCTGCAGCCCATGGATCAAGGAGTAATTTTGGCTTTCAAGTCTTATTATTTAAGAAATACATTTCATAAGGTGATAGCTACCATAGATAGTAATTTTCTGATGGATCTGGACAAAGTACACTGAATAACTTCTGGAAAGAATTCACCATTCTAGATGCCATTAAGAACATTTGTGGTTCGTGGGAAGAGGTTAAAATAGCAATATTCACAGGAGTTTGGAAGAAGTTGATTCCAACCCTCATGGATGACTCTGTGGGGTTCAAGACTTCAGTGGAGGCAGTAACTGCATTTGTGGTGGAAATAGCAAGAGAACTATTAGAATTAGAAGTGGAGGCTGAAGATGTGACTGGATTGCTGCAATCTCATGATAAAACTTTAAGGGATGAGGAGTTGCTTCTTAAGGATGAGCAAAGAAAGTGGTTTCTTGAGATGGAACTACTAGTGAAGAAGCTGTGAAGATTGTTGAAATGGCAACACAGGATTTAGAATATGATATCAACTTAGTTGATAAAGCAGTGGCAGGACTTAAGAGGATTGACTCCAATTTTGAAAGAAGTTCTACTTTGTGTAAAATGCTATCAAATAGCATTGCATGCTACAGAGAAACTGTTTGTGAGAGGAAGTGTCAATCAATACAGCAAACTTCATTGTTGTCTTATTTTAAGAAAGTGCCATGGCCACTCCAGCCTTCTGCAACCATCATCCTGATTGGTCAGCAGCCCTCAACATCAAAGCAAGACCCTCTGCCAGCAAAAAGATTACAACTCTCTGAAGGCCCAGATGATGGTTAGCATTTTTAGCAATGAAATATTTTTAATTCAGGTATGTACTTTTTTTTAGACATAGTGCTATTGCTACAATATAACTTTCACATGCACTGGGAAACCAAAAAATTCATGACTCACGTTATTGCTATATTTGCTTTATGGCAGTGGTGTGGAATCAAACCCACAATATCTCTGAGCTATTTCTGTATGCTTTCTGGGTACCAATAATCATTCTCTCCTTTGCCCCTTCAAGCCTAGCGTTGGTAACAGCTCCTGTTGTTATCCCTGGGGTACTTCACAATTCCTTGTTGCTTTTCCTAAACCCTCCCATGCTTTTGCATAGTCCCTATGCTAATTCCTCCTCAAATTATCCAAGAAGAGTGTGCCATCCATTTCCCGCTTGGACCCTGGCTGATAAAGCCCCTAACGTTTTGTTTCCTTGTATCCGTCTTCTCATACAAGCTCCTGGTTTTCTAGTAACCATCATATATTCACTGAAACATTCTCATTCTCACTGTTTCCCCAAATCCCCATGTTCTGGTCAGTGCTAGCTCTTAGTTGTGAAAGCATTCATATGAATATCTCTGTCAGATGTGTTTAGTGTTTAAGGAAGAAACCCTTTAGTCCCTAAAGGGCTATGGAGTTGTTGGTGCTTAAAATGTAATTGCACTAGAGTCATGGCAAGACTCACGCCACATTTCACAAATATGACATATGTATATCTATCTCAGCTGGATGTAGGTTTGTTAAAATTTTTCAGCTTTAAGCGGTTGATAGTGCAGTAGTAAATGCAAGCTGAACTATTTAATTATGATGACCATGCATCCTAGAAACTGTTTTTGTAACTTGGACACAGTGCCTTTCTCAACACAGTTTATTTTCTTGAAAGAAAGAAAAGTAAGAAAACCAACAATGGATTCTTATGCAAAGAATATTTTCTAATGGGAAGAGAGCTGTTATTTTAGGTATTAACATTGCCATGGACACACAGCATAAACTGGCTTCTCTGTGACTACATTTTTCTTCCTACATTTAAAATGGGAACCCTTTGAATATGGGTTACTGTGTTGCAAGTTAGCACCTGCAGCTCAGGCAAGAGTCTCTACAAAAATCAGAGAGCTACCGGGAACAATTATCCATATGTCAGAGCAAAGCCTGTATATGTGCATGCCCATGGAAGAGCTCAAATGAACATGAACATTTGAGATTCTGCAGAGCTGTTTTACTGAGTAGTATTTTCTTATTGAAGTATAATTTATTTACAATGTTGTGTTAGTTTCTGGTGTACAGCAAAGTGATTCAGTTATATATATTCTTATTCATATTCTTTTCCATTATAGGTTATTACAAGATATTAAATATAGTTAGTTCCCTTTGCTATACAGAAGGACCTTGTTTTTTATCTATTTTATATATAGTAGGGTGTTAATCCCAAACTCCTCATTTATTCCCCCACCTTTGGTTACCATAAATTTGTTTTCTATGTCCGTGGGTCTGTTTCTGTTTTGTATATAAGTTCATTTGTATCATATTTTAGATTCCACATGTAAGTGATATCATGTCATATTTGTCTTTCTCTGTCTGGCTTACTTCACTTAGTATAATCTCTAGGTCCATCCATGTAGCTGCAAATGGCATGATTTCATTCTTTTTTATGGCTGAGTAGTGTTCTATTGTATATATATATATATATATATATATATATATATATATATATATATATATATATATATATATATATATATACCACATCTTCTTTATCCATTTATCTGTTGATGGATACTTAGGCTGCTTCCATGTCTTGGCTAATGTAAATAGTGCTGCTGTGAACATTTAGGTGCATGTATCTTTTTGAATTAGAGTTTTCTCTGGATATATGCTCAGGTGTGGGATTGCTGGATCATATGTTAGCTCTATTTTTAGTTTTTTAAGGAACCTCCATACTGTTGTCTATAGTGGCTGTACCAATTTACATCCCCACCAACAGTGCAGGAGGGTTCCCTTTTCTCCACACCCTCTCCAGCATTTATTGTTTGTAGATTTTTTGATGATGGCCATTCTGACAGTGTGAGGTGATACCTCATTGTAGTTTTGATTTGCATTTCTTTAGTAATTAGTGATGTTGAGCATCTTTTCATGTGCCTCTTGGCCATCTGTATGTCTTCCTGAGTAGTATTTCTGAAGTCCTACCTCAGAATACTATAGTACAGAGAAAGTTCGAGCAAATATGTCAACAGCAAACATGCTTGTTTGGTGTTAGACAACTGCATCAGTTCATTTTGTTGTATTTACTGATCTGATTTGTGAAACAAACTCTCAGCTGATTCACATAACTCTTGTGTTTTGCTGTTATTGCCCACTAAATTGACCATTTGACCAAATTATTAGTTGCTGTGGTTTTCTGTAGAAGAGGGTAAGTTCTGACAAACTGTAGGGGATGGAGGAAAGCACTTTAGTTAGCTTTGTAATGAACATCCACAAATGATCCCCAGAAACAAAGCATCTAGTATGGGATGGCAAAGAGATTCCTAAACCATCATCACAACCTGATTCTTTAAAATAGCACAACAATGCAAACAATCTGGTGATAACTTCTAAAGCTGTACTTGAAATAGGGAAACTTCCACGCACAGAAATAGAGAATTTGTTGCCAGGATGTTTGTAGTGTCTGTGGATTTTTAAAATAAGTCCCAGTTTTACTCTCGATCTGGAACATCTCATTATCATCATCAAAAGGTATATTTGGTTCTGATGTCTTACATGTTTACTATCTTTAAAATATAGCCAGGGGATTGCAGTCCCTGACGTTTACATTTATCTAATTTATTGTCCACAGGCTTTGAATTGCTTATTTAATTTAAATTAATGGGCCATGTTCAAATCAAAGAAAGCTAAACAAATTAAGTCAGAATAGTCTAATCTGGCACTTTAAACTCTAAGATTTATTGCAGACATTCAAGATTTGAATTTGATTGCATTTATTGAATCAAGCCAGGAAGCTATTTGACTCTAATGGTTGGGCTAGGTTAATCTATAATGAAGTCCAACCTAAGATTAGAGGTGGGAGTTCAACTCAGGTCAACATCTGAGCACTGCATGCACTATAGGTTCTGGGTACTGGGGAGAGAGAGAGGCTAGGCCTCATACCTCACCTTCAAGGAGGCCACAGTTTATTGAGAAGAATCAAAGGGAGGGATAATATCACAAAGGATGAATTTTCCTATCTTCTCTCAATTTGAAGCCTACCCTCTGAAGACGATATAACTTCCAGAGATACATTCACTTCAAAAATTTTTTCCTAAGCACCTACTACTATGTGTCAGAAACTGGTACCAGTGCTAGCGACTGGGAATACATAGATGATTTTTTGTTTTTGTAACTGAGATGTACATGGAGAAGACAGAGAAAAGAGACAAATATTTACAATAGAGTAGGACTTAGGAATATACATGGACCCTGTGAAGAGAAGCACAATTTGTTCTGGAAGAATTAGGGGTTATGAGATGTTGCTAGCTGATACATTCAATAAGCATTTAATAAGTGCCCACTATGTGCCAGGCCATGAGGGTAAAAAGATGAATAAGAAATACTTCTTTCCCTGGAGGAGCTGATGATTTAGTGGACCTATGTATTGCAAAGTTCTAAAAATGTCTGCATCAGACGGGTTGTTGTTCTTAACAACAACAAAAAATTTAGAAGGCTTGACCTTCTGAAAGTATAACTGGCTTAAGGTTAAAAGCAAATAGAAAGGTATCCCCCAGACTTCCGGGTAAGATGGCGGAAGAGTAAGATGCGAAGATCACCTTCCTCCCCACGGATACACCAGAAATACAGCTACACGTGGAACAACTCCTACAGAACACCTACTGAATGCTGGCAGAAGACCCCAGACCTCCCAAAAGGCAAGAAACTCCCCACATACCTGGGTAGGGCAAAGCGGAGAGATTCCCGCACAGAGGATCGGTGCCGACCGACACTCACCAGCCCAAGAGACTTGTATCGGGCGGCGCTGGAAGCTGAGGCTCGGGCTTCGGTCAGAGTGCAGGGAGAGGACTGGGGCTGGCGGCAAGAACTCAGCCTGAAGGGGGCTAATGTGCCACAGCTAGCCGGGAGGGAGTCCGGGAAAACTCTGGAGCTGCCGAAGAGGCAAGAGACTTTTTCTTCCCTCTTGGTTTCCTGGTGCGCGAGGAGAGGGGATTAAGAGTGCTGCTTAAAGGAGCTCCACAGACGGGCACGAGTTGCGGCTGAAAGCACAGAGCCCAGTGACAGGCGTGGGATGCTGGGGCTGCTGCTGCCGCCGGCAAGAAGCCTGTGTGCGAGCGCAGGTCACTGTCCACACCGCCCTTCCGGGAGCCTGTGCAGCCCGCCACTGCCGGGGTCCCGGGATCCAGGGGCGGTTTCCCTGGGAGAACGCACAGCACGCCTCGGGCTGGTGCAATGTCACGCCGGCCTCTGCGACTGCAGGCTCGCCCCGCACTCCGTGCCCCTCCCTCCCGCCCGGCCTGAGTGAGCCAGAGTCCCCGAAGAGGCTGCTCCTTTAACCCTGTCCTGACTGAGCGAAGAACAGACGCCCTCCGGCAACCTACACGCAGAGGCAGGGCCAAATCCAAAGCTGAGACGCAGGAGCTGTGAGAACAAAGAAGAGAAAGGGAAACCTCTCCCAGCAGCCTCAGAAGCAGCGGATTAAAGCTCCACAATCAACTAGATGTACCCTGCATATGTGGAATACATGAATAGACAACAAATCATTCCAAATTGAGGAGCCAGGAGTCAGTGCTGTGCCTCTGAGGTGGGAGAGCCAACTTCAGGACACTGGTCCACAAGAGACCTCCCAGCTCCACATAATATCAAACAGCGAAAATCTTCCAGAGATCTCCATCTCAACACCAGCACCCAGCTTCACTCAACGACCAGCAAGCTACAGTGCTGGACACCCTGAGCCAAACAACTAGCAAGACAGGAACACAATGCCACCCATTAGAAGAGAGGTGGCCTAAAATCATAAAGAGTCCGCAGACACCCCAAAACACACCACCAGACGTGGACCTGCCCACCAGAAAGACAAGATCAAGCCTCATCCACCAGAACACAGGCACTAGTCCCCTCCACCAGGAAGCCTACACAACCCACTAAACCAACCTTAGCCACTAGGGACAGACACCAAAAACAACGGGAACTATGAACCTACAGCCTGCAAAAAGGAGACCCCAAACACAGTAAGATAAGCAAAATGAGAAGACAGAAAAACACACAGCAGGAGAAGGGGCAAGATAAAAACGCACCAGACCTAACAAATGAAGAGGTAATAGGCAGTCTACCTGAAAAAGAATTCAGAATAATGATGGTAAAGATGATCCAATATTCTATTTCCAAGATCCAAAATCTTGGAAATAGAATAGACAAAATGCAAGAAACAGTTAACAAGGACCTAGAAGAACTAAAGATGAATCAAGCATCAATTAAAAACACAATAAATGAAATAAAAAATACTCTAGATGGGATCAATAGCAGAATAACTGAGGCAGAAGAACGGATAAGTGAGGTGGAAGATAAAATAGTGGAGATAACTGATGCAGAGCAAAATAAAGAAAAAAGAATGAAAAGAACAGAGGACCGTCTCAGAGACCTCTGGGACAACATTAAACGCACCAACATTCGAATTATAGGGGTTCCAGAAGAAGAAGAGAAAAAGAAAGGGACTGAGAAAATATTTGAAGAGATTATAGTTGAAAACTTCCCTAATACGGGAAAGGAAATAGTTAATCAAGTCCAGCAGGCACAGAGAGTCACATACAGAATAAATCCAAGGAGAAATACGCCAAGACACATATTAATCAAACTGTCAAACATTAAACACAAAGAAATCATATTAAAAGCAGCAAGGGGAAAACAACAAATAACACACAAGGGAATCCTCATCAGGATAACAGCTGATCTCTCAGCAGAAACTCTACAATCCAGAAGGGAGTGGCAGGACATAATTAAAGTGATGAAGGAGAAAAACCTGCAACCAAGATTACTCTACCCAGCAAGGATCTCATTCAGATTTGAAGGAGAAATTAAAACATTTACAGACAAGCAAAAGCTGAGAGAGTTCAGCACCACCAAACCAGCTTTACAAAAAATGCTAAAGGAACTTCTCTAGGCAAGAAACACAACAGAAGGAAAAGACCTACAATAACGAACCCAAAACAATTAAGAAAATGGGAATAGGAACATCCATATCGATAATTACCTTAAATGTAAATGGACTAAATGCTCCCACCAAAAGACACAGATTGGCTGAATGGATACAAAAACAAGACCCATATATATGCTGTCTACAAGAGACCCACTTCAGACCTAGAGACACATACAGACTGAAAGTAAGGGGATGGAAAAAGATATTCCATGCAAATGAAAACCAAAAGAAAGCTGGAGTAGCAATTCTCATATCAGACAAAATAGACTTTAAAATAAAGACTACTAGAAGAGACAAAGAAGGACACTACATAATGATCAAGGGATCGATACAAGAAGAAGATATAACAATTGTAAATATTTATGCACCCAACATAAGAGCACCTCAATACGTAAGGCAAATACTAACAGCCATAAAATGAGAAATCGACAGTAACACAATCATAGTAGGGGACTTTAACACCCCACTTTCACCAATGGACAGATCATCCAAAATGAAAATAAATAAGGAAACACAAGCTTTAAATGGTACATTAAAAAAGATGGACTTAATTGATATTTAGAGGACATTCCATCCCAAAACAACAGAATACACATTTTTCTCAAGTGCTCATGGAACATTCTCCAGGATAGATCATATCTTGGGTCACAAATCAAGCCTTGGTAAATTTAAGAAAATTGAAATTGTATCAACTATCTTTTCCGACCACAATGCTATGAGACTAGATATCAATTACAGGAAAAGAGCTGTAAAAAATACAAACACATGGAGGCTAAACAATACACTACTTAATAACGAAGTGATCACTGAAGAAATCAAAGAGGAAATTAAAAAAATACCTAGAAACAAATGACAATGGAGACACGATGACCCAAAACCTATGGGATGCAGCAAAAGCAGTTCTAAGAGGGAAGTTTATAGCAATACAATCCCACCTTAAGAAACAGGAAACATCTCGAATAAACAACCTAACCTTGCACCTAAAGCAATTAGAGAAAGAAGAACAAAAACATCCCAAAGTTAACAGAAGGAAAGAAATCATAAAAATCAGATCAGAAATAAATGAAATAGAAATGAAGGAAACGATAGCAAAGATCAATAAAACTAAAAGCTGGTTCTTTGATAAGATAAACAAAATTGATAAACCATTAGCCAGACTCATCAAGAAAAAAAGGGAGAAGACTCAAATCAATAGAATTAGAAATGAAAAAGGAGAAGTAACAACTGACACTGCAGAAATACAAAAGATCATGAGAGATTACTACAAGAAACTCTATGCCAATAAAATGGACATCCTGGAAGAAATGGACAAATTCTTAGAGATGCACAACCTGCCAAGACTGAATCAGGAAGAAATAGAAAATATGAACAGACCAATCACAAGCACTGAAATTGAAACTGTGATAAAAAATCTTCCAACAAACAAAAGCCCAGGACCAGATGGCTTCACAGGCGAATTCTATCAAGCATTTAGAGAAGAGCTAACACCTATCCTTCTCAAACTCTTCCAAAATATAGCAGAGGGAGGAAAACTCCCAAACTCATTCTACGAGGCCACCATCACCTTGATACCAAAACCAGACAAGGATGTCACAAAGAAAGAAAACTACTGGCCTATATCACTGATGAACATAGATGCAAAAATCCTCAACAAAATACTAGCAAACAGAATCCAGCAGCACATTAAAAGGATCATACACCATGATCAAGTGGGGTTTATTCCAGGAATGCAAGGATTCTTCAATATACGCAAATCAATCAATGTGATACACCATATTAACAAATTGAAGGAGAAAAACCATATGATCATCTCAATAGATGCAGAGAAAGCTTTCGACAAAATTCAACACCCATTTATGATAAAAACCCTGCAGAAAGTAGGCATAGAGGGAACTTTCCTCAACATAATAAAGGTCATATATGACAAACCCACAGCCAGCATCGTCCTCAATGGTGAAAAACTGAAACCATTTCCACTAAGATCAGGAACAAGACAAGGTTGCCCACTCTCACCACTCTTATTCAACATAGTTTTGGAAGTTTTAGCCACAACAATCAGAGAAGAAAAGGAAATAAAAGGAATCCAAATCGGAAAAGAAGAAGTAAAGCTGTCACTGTTTGCAGATGACATGATACTATACATAGAGAATCCTAAAGATGCTACCAGAAAACTACTAGAGCTAATCAATGAATTTGGTAAAGTTGGAGGATACAAAATTAATGCACAGAAATCTCTGGCATTCCTATATACTGATGATGAAAAATCTGAAAGTGAAATCAAGGAAACACTCCCATTTACCATTGCAACAAAAAGAATAAAATATCTAGGAATAAACCTACCTAAGGAGACAAAAGACCTGTATGCAGAAAATTATAAGACACTGATGAAAGAAATTACAGATGATACAAATAGATGGAGAGATATACCATGTTTCTGGATTGGAAGAATCAACATTGTGAAAATGACTCTACTACCCAAAGCAATCTACAGATTCAATACAATCCCTACCAAACTACCACTGGCATTTTTCACAGAACTACAACAAAAAATTTCACAATTTGTATGGAAACACAAAAGACCCTGAATAGTCAAAGCAATCTTGAGAACGAAAAACGGAGCTGGAGGAATCAGGCTCCCTGACTTCAGACTATACTACAAAGCTACAGTAATCAAGACAGTATGGTACTGGCACAAAAACAGAAAGATAGATCAATGGAACAGGATAGAAAGCCCAGAGATAAACCCATGCACATATGGACACCTTATCTTTGATAAAGGAGTTAGGAATGTACAGTGGAGAAAGGACAGTCTCTTCAATAAGTGGTGCTGGGAAAACTGGATAGAGACATGTAAAAGTATGAGATTAGATCACTCCCTAACATCATTCACAAAAATAAGCTCAAACTGGATTAAAGACCTAAATGTAAGGCCAGACACTATCAAACTCTTAGAGGAAATCATAGGCAGAACACTCTATGACATAAATCACAGCAAGATTCTTTTTGATGCGGCTCCTAGAGAAATGGAAATAAAGACAAAAGTAAACACATGGGACCTAATGAAACTTAAAAGCTTTTGCACAGCAAAGGAAACCATAAATAAGGACAAAAGACAACCCTCAGAATGGGAGAAAATATTTGCAAATGAAGCAACTGACAAAGGATTAATCTCCAAAATTTATAAGCAGCTCATGCAGCTCAATAACAAAAAAACAAACAACCCAATCCAAAAATGGGCAGAAGACCTAAATAGACATTTCTCCACAGAAGATATACAGACTGCCAACAAACACATGAAAGGATGCTCAACATCTTTACTCATTAGAGAAATGAAAATCAAAACTACAATGAGATATCATCTTACACCAGTCAGAATGGCCATCATCAAGAAATCTAGAAACAATAAATGCTGGAGAGGGTGTGGAAAAAAAGGAACACTCTTGCACTGCTGGTGGGAATGTGATTTGGTACAGCCGCTATGGAGAACAGTATGGAGGTTCCTTAAAAAACTACAAATAGAACTACCATATGACCCAGCAATCCCACTACTGGGCATATACCCTGAGAAAACCAGAATTTAAAAAGAGACATGTACCAAAATGTTCATTGCAGCTCTATTCACAATAGCCCGGAGATGGAAACAACCTAAGTGTCCATCATCGGATGAATGGGTAAAGAAGATGTGGCACATATATACAATGGAATATTACTCAGCCATAAAAAGAAACGAAATTGAGCTATTTGTAATGAGGTGGATGGACCCAGAGCCTGTCATACAGAGTGAAGTAAGTCAGAAAGAGAAAGACAAATACTGTATGCTGACACATATATATGCAATTTAAGAAAAAAAAGTGTCATGAAGAACATAGGCGTAAGACAGGAATAAAGACACAGACCTACTAGAGAATGGACTTGAGGATATGGGGAGGGGGAAGGGTAAGCTGTGACAAAGTGAAAGAGCGGCATGGACATATATACACTACCAAACGTAAGGTAGATAGCTAGTGGGAAGCAGCCGCATAGCACAGGGAGATCAGCTCGGTGCTTTGTGACCGCCTGGAGGTGTGGGATAGGGAGAGTGGAAGGGAGACGCAAAAGGGAGGGGATATGGGAACATATGTATATGTATAACTGATTAAATTTGTTATAAAGCAAAAAAAAAAAAGAAAATGCTGTGGACAAAATAATGAACAATGTACATTTAAAGACTCAGAAATGTCTATTAGACAAAGATTAATAAACAATTTAGTTTACTGAGTTGTATTGTGTATAAAAAATAATTTGAAAGCTGAGGTTCAAAAATGACTGGCAATGCAATTATGATTTCCATAAATTAAATTACATCAAGTTGCATCAAATATTTTCCTTGGTTTAAATTCCAAGTTGTGACACTAGATTGTTTATATGATATTGAAGTCACTGGTTGAAATGTGTAAGACTTGGTCAACTAGCTTTTATCTACTTTACTCTAAATGATTTAAATGTAACAACAATACTTTTCTATAAATATAACAATGTTCAAACACTGATTCACAAAATTTTTGCCTTAGTATATTTCTGTATGATCAGGAGTTGTTGAATTGGTTGGGTACAGAACGTTTTGCAGTTACATAAAGCAGTTTGTTTGCATTTACAAATGACAATACTTTTCAGGTTTCAAAATTCACAAATATTAAGATTACATATAATTTCCTCCCTAAAACTTCTGTGTTATGGCTAAGAATAATACATTTTGGAGAATTTTTTTACATTCATCACCAACAGTGGACTTTCTTGTGGGGTCTGTTTTTACCCACACAAGTTTTTATCACTTAGAATTATGTGAGGTTGACTAGAGAACAATCATGCCCCTTGCAGAGGAAGTGCTTGCCAGTCCACCAGCCTTACCTGCCAGCTAAGTGACTCCTGAAGGTCGCTAACAGGGTGGGAGAGAGACAAATTATTACATCGTCAACCTTAAGGGTAACTTGAAATTATTTTAAACTTTCAGTATGAAATCTATAAATGCTATACTGTAGTATATAAAAAATCATATCCTTATATATTTAACGTATATACCTGGCATTATCTCTAACTCTTTCCAAGGAATACAGACATCTTAGATAACTCCAATCACCTCTCCTATCTTCCATGTTTTTGTTTTCTGGTATTATTCCCACCTTATTTTTTTTATCACATCACCCCAAAATTCGTCATTAATATAATTGTTTGTACCCAAATCAGTCATTAACATGATTAGTCATTGATTTGAAGTTAGCAAGCTTGTTCTGTAAAGATGAGATAGTAAATCTGTTCAGCTTTGCAGGCCATACAGTCCCTATCACTACTACTCAATTCTGCTGTAGTAGGAAAGTGGCCACTGACAGTAGGTAAATGAATGAGAATAGCTGTGTTTCAATAAAACTATAGGAACAAAAATAGGCAGTGGGCTGCATTTGGCCCAGAGGCCATAGTTTGCCAAATTCTGGTTTATACAGTCAGAGCTTTGTTCAGCTTTAGTTTCCCAGTCCCTCCTTCCTTTTTTTAACTTTTGCATCCTGCTCTTTGTAGGTTCAATTTCCTTCTTTCTGAAATGAATCCTCTTGTAGGTTTTTCAGAAGAGATCTCTAAAGTGTAACCACTCTTTGACAGTGAGGAATTCCTGAAGTCCTTCAGTCTAGAGTTCCTAATCACATTTGACTTGCAAGGATTTTAGGCTTTGTGTAAAAAAAAAAACAAGTTCTAAGTTTGGATTATTTTCTTTGAAAGGTCCTACTCTAAAACAAAATTTTATCTACCTTATATTTAAAACTATTTAATCATGATATAAATAGGGACAAGGACTGAAAAGGAATGTGAGAAAATAAAAATAATTTGATAGAATGGTAGGCTTAGTAGGTGATTTTTTTTCTAGTTATGTTTGTTCAATAAATAAAATTTTTAAGTACTTGTCTCAACTGATTCAACTTTCTTTTCCTTAGAGAAAAAAGATATTTCTAGCTTTCAAGTAAATTGGTATAATATCAATATCTAAATAGAATGACACTGATTCCCCTTTGTAAGCTCCCAGTTTCTCAAAGAATACCTTAGGGAAAGCTCCTGACAGCTCCCTGCAGTTGTGCTGTCTGGATGACACAAATGCTTTGAACACTGATTCCCAAAAGTGTATGCTGGATCCTTCCCCAGAGGCCTGTGTGCCCACCTCATGTGCTGGCAGTTGGCATCCTCTTGGCATAGGAGTTGTATTGCATAGTCAAACCCAGCTTCTATCAGTAGCATGTGAGTTGCTGATTTAATCTCAAATATATGTTGATTTTAATGCCCTTGGCCATGGTTGTTTGGAAAAAAAAAAAAAACCTGTTACTAACATTACAACTAGAATAACCTTAATCTTACACTCACAGCCTTTAATGATTACAGTTACAGTGTAATATAATATAATATTTTGTATCAGTTGTCGATCACTATATAATAAACTGCCTCAAAGCTTAATGGCTTAAATAAGCAACTATTTCTTTTTTTTTATTAGTTTCTGCTTTATGACAAAGTGAATCAGTCATACATATACATCAGTTCCCACATCCCTTACCTCTTGCGTCTCCCTCCCTCCCACCCTCCCTATCCCACCCCTCCAGGCGATCACAAAGCACAGAGCTGATCTCCCTGTGCCATGCGGCTGCTTCCCACTAGCTATCTACCTTACGTTTGGTAGTGTATATATGTCCATGCCTCTCTTTCGCTTTGTCACAGCTTACCCTTCCCCCTCCCCATATCCTCAAGTCCATTCTCAAGTAGGTCTGTGTCTTTATTCCTGTTTTACCCCTATGTTCTTCATGACATTTTTTTTCTTAAATTCCATATATATGTGTTAGCATACGGTATTTGTCTTTCTCTTTCTGACTTACTTCACTCTGTATGACAGACTCTAGGTCTATCCACCTCATTACAAATAGCTCAGTTTTGTTTCTTTTTATGACTGAGTAATATTCCATTGTATATATGTGCCACATCTTCTTTATCCATTCTTCCGATGATGGACACTTAGGTTGTTTTCATCTCCGGGCTATTGTGAATAGAGCTGCAATGAACATTTTGGTACATGTCTCTTTTTGAATTATGGTTTTCTCAGGGTATATGCCTAGTAGTGGGATTGCTGGGTCATATGGTAGTTCTATTTTTAGTTTTTTAGGGAACCTCCATACTGTTCTCCATAGCGGCTGTACCAATTCCCATTCCCACCAGCAGTGCAAGAGTGTTCCCTTTTTTCCACACCCTCTCCAGCATTTATTGTTTCTAGATTTCTTGATGATGGCCATTCTGACTGGTGTGAGATGATATCTCATTGTAGTTTTGATTTTCATTTCTCTAATGAGTAAAGATGTTGAGCATCCTTTCATGTGTTTGTTGGCAGTCTGTATATCTTCTTTGGAGAAATGTCTATTTAAGTCTTCTGCCCATTTTTGGATTGGGTTGTTTGTTTTTTTGCTATTGAGCTGCATGAGCTGCTTTTAAATTTTGGAGATTAATCCTTTGTCAGTTGCTTCATTTGCAAATATTTTCTCCCATTCTGAGGGTTGTCTTTTGTTCTTATTTATGGTTTCCTTTGCTGTGCAAAAGCTTTTAAGTTTCATTAGGTCCCATGTGTTTATCTTTGTTTTTATTTCCATTTCTCTAGGAGGTGGGTCCAAAAGGATCTTGCTGTGATTTATGTCATAGAGTGTTCTGCCTATGTTTTCCTCTAAGAGTTTGATAGTTTCTGGCCTTATATTTAGGCCTTTAATCCATTTTGAGCTTATTTTTGTGTATGGTGTTAGGGAGTGATCTATTCTCATACTTTTACATGTCCCTGTCCAGTTTCCCCAGCACCACTTATTGAAGAGGCTGTCCTTTCTCCACTGTACATTCCTGCTTCCTTTATCAAAGATAAGTTGACCATATGTGCGTGGGATTATCTCTGGGCTTTCTATCCTGTTCCATTGATCTATCTGTTTTTGTGCCAGTACCATACTGTCTTGATTACTGTAGCTTTGTAGTATAGTCTGATGTCAGGGAAGCTGATTCCTCCAGCTCCGTTTTTCGTTCTCAAGATTGCTTTGGCTATTTGGGGTCTTTTGTTTTTCCAAACAAATTTTGAAATTTTTTGTTGTAGTTCTGTGAAAAATGCCAGTGGTAGTTTGATAGGGATTGCATTGAATCTGTAGATTAAGCAACTATTTCTTATCTCTCAAGATTCTGTGAGTCACCTAGGATATTTTTCTGGTCTGGGCTGCTTTGATTTATGTCTGCTGGACTCACTGATGTGTGTGGTCAGGTAGTGGGTTGAATGGTACCCGGACGATCTAGGGTGGACTCACTCACATGTTTGGCACTTGCCAGGCTATTGAGTGGAACACTCAGATTCACCTCTGTAGTGAATAGTATGGCATGCAAGCCATATGCCCCTCTTCAAGGCCAAGACATTTTTCCCACAGTGACTAGAAGTGTTGCCTGTTGACAACTTACTGCTGAATCTCTACCCAAATAGTTGTCAAAAGCAGCTGCCTAGCCCAAGATCATACTCCCTCCTTAAGGGCAGCCCTCATCCAATGACTGGCTGATGCAGACATCAAAGTGCCTGGCCCTTTGCCTTAACTTGAAACAACTTTGAAGGAACCCTTCAAAACCCTAAGGGATCAGCTGAGACCTCTGTTTCAACTGTGCTGCAGCTAAACTTTCCCCATGACCAATCCTACATTTATTCCTGCCTCACAGTTGTTGCCAACAGCACTCCCCAGTAAACTTCCTGCTTGAAAAGCTCCACTCCAGAATCTGTCTTCTGGGGATCATGACCTAAGACATCCTGAACGTGGCCTCTCATCCTCCAGCAGGTCTTCTTGTGCTCACTCACGAAGGTGCTTACAGCATTCCCAAGACCATAAAAGTAAACTGCAAAGTCTTTTAAGGAATGGGCTCAGAACTTGCACAATTTCTTTTCTGTCACATAATTTTGGTCAAACATATCAGTTATTAAAATAAGTGAGAATGGGTTGAATAATATTAATAACATTGGTGGTGATGACAATGCCTTTTCAGTGCTTACTTTGTGCCAGGCACTGTTTTAAGCATTATATGTATAATAACATCTTTAATACCATAACTTTATGAGGTAAGTGCTGTTGTTATTCTTTTTTACAGATGAACAAAGAGTAGAGTTTCATCAAATATTTCCCCAAACAAGCTAATCTACTACATGAAATCTGTGAAATACCTCTGATCCTAAAATGGGGATGGGTGACACTGCTCTGTGATGTACAGAACGGTCATTCCAATCAGCTGATTTCACGCTGGGACTTTAAATCACTGAGCAGTGCTGATGCTAGTGAGAAGTTTCATTAATTTGAGAATTTTATCAAATGACTAAGACTTGGGTGAAGCAGGGACGTTCTGAACTTTTTTGGACTCTTCAAATGTTGTCTTCAGTTCACTTATGCTCATAGACCTTTACTGTATTTTATTCACTGAGGGATTCCTATGCCAAAAGAATTTCAGTTGAAGGATTAGTCTGGTGAAGTCAAACCCCCTGTCCTGCATCAGAGCAGACATTTTAAGCATCAGTCCAGCTCACATTTGAGAAGTGGATTTAGTTACTGATCCCATGTATTTATGCTGTCTGCCTTTTATTTTAATGATTGCTTTTCTCCAATCTCCTTTGATAATCAGAAACTCTGTATTTATGGCTACCCGAATACTACAGTGGCAGCACAGATTTAGCATAGAACTTTAGACAGCTAAGAACTAACTCACCATTCCCTCATTCCTCTAACTTAACCATTTCTAATGGAATGTAAGAGCAATGTTGTTGCACCCTTGTCTCCCCACTGATTGGCAGGATGTATGTTTGGTCTAGCTGGCTGGGTAGGGATACACTTTCTCCCTCACTACTTGACACAGACATGACAAAGAGGCTGATCTGGCCATGGGAATGCAAGTTGCTATCCTCTCATACTAGAATTTCTAGGCAAGCTTCTGGAGAACAAAAAGAACAGCTTAAATACCCTACATTTACAGCCTATGCATTTTCACCATTGTGATATTGTAAGTGGCCTAGTGTTGTCTCCGTGGATTCTCAACCTGAAGAGCTAACACTTCCTTGTCACTTTTACTGCAGCTAGAACACAACAGATATGATTCATGATACAAACACATGTACTTTTTCCCTTAATAAAATAAAATCTCCGAAGTCATTTTCCAAAGTGGGGCACTGTTCAGTTGTGTTTTTTAACAACTTGTCTATAATGCGTTATCAGAAAATTTTGGCTGAGAAGGGAAGATGTGATTACATCCTCTAAAATGTAGTCACTGACTTAAAAAAATCATAACCATGCCCTGGGACAGTTAGTAAAATCATTAATGAAAGGTGACTGAGTATCAATCAAGTTTGAAATGTTCCCCAATGAACAGTTGCTAGCCGAGTCAGAATAATAATTTTGATTTTATTGTATTTCCATTTGTTGAGTATATTAAATTAACAGAGCTCAATGTTAGGATTCTTGACCTCAGTGTTATTGATATTACTCATGGAGTAAGATTTTCACCCAGGGAAATTATTTTGATTAATTTCTCAGTGGACTAGGGAAAGATTTTATCTCATTTCTGACTCATAAAGTTACTATTTCATTCACTTCAGTTGGCAATGGAAAAGAGAATTCTCTGAAATTGCTGGGCTGCAAGAGGGAAGAGATATGGGGATATATGTATATGTATAGCTGATTCACTTTGTTATAAAGCAGAAACTAACACACCATTGTAAAAAAAATACATTTACTGAAGAGTTTATGTGCAAAGAGAATTTTAATTTCTGATGAAAAGATAAGTGGCTTTTTTCTTCCCTAGGAAAGAAACTTGAAAGTCTATATGCAAACTGGCTTTAGGAGACTGTACCTTCCTTAGATGCAAGGGGAATGTTTCAATGTTTAAACACTTTTGTATGTTTGTATATAAAATGTCAAGTGACATATAAAAATAGCACATTATAAATAAAACCTAAATGCTGATAGATATGGCAAAAAAAAAAAGAAAAAGAAATTGCCGGGCCACTCATGCCCTATTTTGTATTATATTTGGGGTTGTCTACTTCCATAATTAGGAGAGGACCATAACCTTGACAACAGAGTTCTCAGAGTTCCTGACTACTCTCCACAGACCACTGGGTATTGTGTGCACCTGACTCAGGGAAAGTCTCACCTCACTAAATATTAGGGCCAAACTTCTCAAAATGAGAGAACACTGGAATTTTCATTCATACAGTAATGTGCTAAAAATGCTTTCAGCAAATGGCTTGTTACAGCTGAGTTTAAAATGTATAGAACTCCCTAGTTTTTTCAGCTGGGTCTCTATTCATTCTTGCCTTACATGACTGAGATGTCAAATAAGAGGTAGGGAAATGATTTTTTTACTTGCCCCAAATAAGAATACATAAAGGCATTATTGCAGTTTGTTTTCTTTTCTTAGGTCTTCCCAATTCCACAGAAGACATCCTGTTCCAAGAGAATTAAAATCAAATCATCAGTTAATTTTATCTATATACACAGATAGTTTCTTCAATGTTCAAATCCCTTTGAAATTGTCTTCCCTTTAGCTCTTAACTTCTTATTAAGTATGTTTTTGGTGCAAGCCTGAACTCATCATTAAATTGCCACAGATGGTTCTGCTTTGATCACATTTTTCCTCAGTCAGTCTTTCCCTTGATGTAGCTAAGGGCTAGCTTTCTGCTTTGATTTTCCTGAGATTTTGAAAACTAGAAATGTAAATGTCATTTTACACCATAAACTGGACTAAATTCTGTTTCCTCCTCATAATTCCTTGGAGGATCTTTGTTAACGTTGGTTTAAGTCTTGTGGCTATTTCTAACCATGTAGCATGTGGATTATTTCCCTGAACTTTGTTTGATTTAATTTAGTCTTCCTGATCAACTGAAGCCTTTATCAAAATCACTAAAATAAACCCACTTTTCATTCATTCATCTCTCTGGATGTTGTAGAAAAATGTGTTTAGGATCAACATTTCAAGCCACTTCCCCTAGCTTTCCACTTTCTTATGCCACCATAAACCCAAATACTGATAGTCCCTAGTAATAGCCAATTGTCCACCTGCACCCCACTCCCCCGCCAAAATAATGGACTTGCAGATGCCAGTGATGATTTTTCTAACCAGTTTTCCCAAATCCATCTGCAAAACTTTGTTTTATGTGCTGGATAGATAGTAGAATTCCCCTCCAAATATCTGTAGACAAAGAGCCACCTCTTAATTCAAGTTTTGAGTTCTTTAAGGATGGAGACCTCATTAACCTTGATTATGGACCTCAAGAGCCAGCCTAGTGCTGGGCTCTGAGAAGATTCTTGGTGAATTACAGACTGATTACCTGAAAATCACAGGCTGTTAAAAGACTGCTAATTAGGAACTGTAGAATTGATTAAGTAATATTTTATACATTCTATGAAATTAAATTGAATCTAAAAGATATACTAGAACCCTTTAAAAAGGATCAACACTATAGAAACCATAATTGGAGGTAAACATGAATGCAAACAGTCCAAAAAGAATAAAAGGCAGCATCAGATTGTTGCTTGAACCGCCCCTACACACACACATACACCTAAAGTGTTCCCCTCCTTCTTTCTCCTTTCCCATTATCTGGAGAAGAGTTAAAGACGGGAAATCATATGGGAGGTGATACTGTGCTTATCTTTCTTGTTCACTTAATGTGCTTATAATTCTTGTCACTTCTGGTTTACTTTGTTCCTTATAAGTGTTTGTATTTGTATATGTGGGAAGTAAATAGTAGTAACAACATAGAAATCAATTGTAGCTTGAGACAACATAACTAAATTTCTATTACTGTGACCCCAAACAATTGCAGAAAGTGGGTGGGTCTGCTTAATGTCCAACTTGAATCTCCGCCTGAATATCCAAGTACTGATGTTAAAATAAAGGAGATAGTTTATAGTAGTTAACTTTAACTTCCTCATCTCTTTAGCAACGCCATGTGAAGCAGGAAGAAGTGGTGTCCAATGACAATACCATATTTCTTTTCCCTCTCTCTGTGCAGGTCACCTCCAAGTTAGGATTGGCAAAAACTGCCTTTAGTGGCTTTCCACAGTCTGGTGACCGAAATGCATCTGTTCCTTTGTACCCTTCTGCTGAATCCCTGGTGAAATAGTTAACGGATTTTGTAGAAATATTATAGAATATTACCAATAAACCTTTTTCATTTTACAAGTGAGAAAAACAAGGTTCAGGGAGGTAAAGCTAGTTGGTTACACTCCGTGCAAATACAATTATGCCATATGACACATTATCATGAAAACAAAGGGTACTTAGGTTATAATTTCAGCATTGGGGGAAAATAAAAATAATCATACCTCCAATAATAATAATTCTCCTTATTTATTTTTGTCCTTTTCTTTTATCATCAAATTTACATACAGTGAATGCACATACAATATTTTAAGTGTACCATTGGTTTAATTTTGACAGTTACAAATACCTGTGTAAATACTACATAATCAAGAATATAAACTATACCCATCACCTCATAAAGTACACTTGTTCCCCGTTCCAACCCAACCCTAATACAACCATGTTTGGATTTTTACTACCACAGATTTATTTTCCCTGTTTTTGTACTTAATATAAATGGAATAATAAAGGGTTTACTTTTTTATTTTTCTGGCTTCTTTAACTCAACACACCGTGTGATTCATTTAAATTGTCCACATATACCAGTGTTCTTTTTTTTTTGGCTTAAAAAAAAACCCAGACATTTATTTTTCACAGTTCTAGAGGCTGGAAGTCCAAGATTAGGGTGCCAGCGTGATCTACCAGAAAACTACTAGAGCTAATCAATGAATTTGGTAAAGTAGCAGGATGAAAAATTAATGCACAGAAATTTCTTGCATTCCTATACACTAATGATGAAAAATCTGAAAGAGAAATTAAAGAAACACTCCTATTTACCATTGCAACCACAACAAAAAAATACCTAGGAATAAACCTACCTAAGGAGACAAAAGACCTGTATGCAGAAAACTATAAGACACTGATGAAACAAATTAAAGATATCACAAACAGATGGAGAGATAAACCATGTTCTTGTATTGGAAGAATCAACATTGTGAAATGATTATACTACCCAAAGCAATCTACAGATTCAATGCAATCCCTATCAAACTACCACTGGCACTTTTCACAGAACTAGAACAAAAAATTTCACAATTTGTATGGAAACACAAAAGACCCCAAATAGCCAAAGCAATCTTGAGTAGGAAAAATGGAGCTGGAGGAATCAGGCTCCCTGACTTCAGACTATACTACAAAGCTACAGTAATCAAGACAGTATGGTACTGGCACAAAAACAGATATATAGATCAATGGAACAGGATAGAAAGCCAAGAGATAAACCCATGCACATATGGTCACCCTATCTTTGATAAAGGAGGCAAGAATATACAATGGAGAAAAGAAAGCCTCTTCAATAAGTGGTGCTGGGAAAACTGGACAGCTACATGTAAAAGAATGAAATTAGAGCACTTCCTAACACCATACACAAAAATAAGCTCAAAATGGATTAAAGACCTAAATGTAAGACCAGACACTATCAAACTCTTACAGGAAGACATAAGCAGAACAATCTATGACATAAATCATAGCAAGATCCTTTTTGACCCACCTTCTAGGGAAATGGAAATAAAAATAAACAAATGGGGCCTAATGAAACTTAAAAGCATTTGCACAGCAAAGGAAACCATAAACAAGACAAAAAGACAACCCTGAGAATGGGAGAATGTATTTGCAAACGAAGCAACTGACAAGGGATTAATCTCCAAAATATACAAGCAGCTCATACAGCTCAATATCAAAAACCAAACAACCCAATCCAAAAATGGGCAGAAGACGTAAACAGACATTTCTCCAAAGAAGATATACAGACTGCCAACATACACATGAAAGGATGCTCAACATCATTAATCATTATGCAAATGCAAATCAAAACTACAATGAGGTATCACCTCACACCAGTCAGAATGGCCATCATGAAAAAATCTACAAACACTAAATTCTGGAGAGGGTGTGGAGAAAAGGGAACCCTCTTGCACTGTTGGTGGGAATGTAAATTGATACAGCCACTATGGAGAACAGTATGGAGGTTCCTTAAAAACCTAAACATAGAACTACCATATGACCCAGCAATTCCACTACTAGGCATATACCTTGAGAAAACCATAATTCAAAAAGAGTCATGTACCACAATGTTCATTGCAGCACTATTTACAATAGCCCAGAGATGGAAACAACCTAAGAGTCCATCATCGGATGAATGGATAAAGAAGATGTGGCACATATATACAATGGAATATTACTCAGCCATAAAAAGAAACAAAATTGAGTTATTTGTAGTTAGGTGGATGGACCTAGAGTCTGTCATACAGGGTGAGGTAACTCAGAAAGAGAAAAACAAATACTGTATGCTGACACATATATATGGAATCTTAAAAAAAATGGTTCTGAAGAACCTAGGGGCAGGACAGGAATAAAGATGCAGACGTAGAGAATGGACTTGAGGACACGGGGAGGGGGAAGGATAAGCTGGGACGAAGTGAGAGAGTGGCACTGACATATATACACTACCAAATGTCAAATAGATAGCTGGTGGGAAGCAGCCACCTAACACAGGGAGATCAGCTTGGTGCTTTTTGACCACCTAGAGGGGTGGGATAGGGAGGGTGGGAGCGAGACACAAGAGGAAGGAGATATGGGGATATATGTACACCTACAGAGGAATGGATAAAGAAGATGTGGTACATATATACAATGGAATATTACTCAGCCATAAAAAAGAATGAAATAATGCCATTTGCAGCAACATGGATGAACCTAGAGCTTGTCATACTGAGTGAAGTAAGTCAGACACAGATAGACAAATATCATATGTTATCACTTATATGTGGAGTCTAAAAACAGGGTACAAGTGAGCTTATCTACCAAACAGAAATAAAATTACAGATGTAGAAAACAAACTTATGGTTAGCAGGTGTAAGGGGGGGTGTATAAATTGTGAGACTGGGATGACATATACACACTACTATATATAAAGTAGATAACCAATAAGGACCCACTGTAAAGTACAGGGAACTCTACTCAGTACTTTGTAATGGCCTATATGGGAAAAGAATCTAAAAAAGAATGGATATATGTATAACTGATTCACTTTGCTGTACACCTGAAACTAACATGACATTGTAAATCAACTATACTCCAATAAAAATTTAAAGAGAGAGAGAGAAAATAAATAAATAAATTCTGGAGGATGTTGAGGTTTTGAGTAGGTTCACCATCCTGGTACTTCTTCTCTGAGCATATCCCAGTATAGAGTCTTCAAAATGTCAAAGCAAGAATAGGGTAAATTTTTCAGGTATCTTTTGATCTGTGGAAAATAGAGCAAGCCTGTTGCCTATTCTAGATATTAAGCATCTGTTAGTATAACCTCATAATGCTGTTGACTCATGGAACCTACTAAGACAGCTAGTCTTTTTTACAGGTCCCCCACTTTTTTAAGGTGTCACCCCAAAACTGCACTACTCTATTTATAGAGCTTGTTTTATAGACAAAAGCAGGACATTGAAATGTGTCACTATTAAATTTCATCTTTTTAAAATCAGAATCTAAAACCAAGAGGCTACAGAGATGGGAAAAATCTTTTTTTCATAATAAGTCATTATCCCTACTGGCTTTGTATCTACTAATGGTTGGGTAAGCATGTCAGCTATGCTCTCATTTAATTCATTAATATAAATGATTACTAGGACAAGGCATAAGATAGAGACTCATTAGAGATATGTTAATTTTGACCTATTAATTAGGACAAAGATAATTTAACCCAATATGTAGCAATACAATTGTCTGGTCACAATTTATCCCTCTTATGGATAGGATATGAGGAAAGGCTTTGTAAAATGCCACATAGAAATCCAGTTACACCATTTTCACAGAATACCCTTGATATGTCGGTCTGACAAAATTCAACATAGTCCATCTCATCACCTTACTCCATAACAGATCTGCTCCTTAATTTCCCTATTTCTGACAAAGAGGCCCTTTCTCCTTCAGGCCACCCAGGCTTGAGAGTTAAACCATTTTTGATACCTCCACCTTCCTCTCCTCCTGGTCAATTAATCACGAAACCAATTGTTTGCTCTTCATTATAATGCTCTGCAACTCTTATGTCTCCATTTTCCACTTTTACCACCCTAATCCAGGCCTTTATCACTTCAGACATGGACCACTGCAGAAACTGAACTGATTTCCCTCATTCTTTTATGTAGTGACAGTGTGAAGAATGGCTCCTTTTATTCCTGTCACTCCCATCTAAAATGCATTCACTCATTTCTTCTGTACACATTTATTAGACATGGGGGGGCGTGCTTTTTCTTGTCTCTTCAAGGAACAACCTCTTACAATCTTTGTAAGCAACTTGAAGGCAAAGATTACAGTATCAACTCCCCCATCATTGTCCACACAAATTTTACACAAATACTGTTTAATAGCTGTACAGTACACAAATACAGTAAATAGTTGTTAACTAGAGATCAAATCCATTGAATCGATTCAGTTATTTCACTTATTCTCTTATTTCATACTTATTAAAGATAGATAGGGAATTTTTTGTAGTACCATAGTTATGTGAAGATAATTATATGCAACTTTTTAGAACCAAGAACACCACATTGAATTCATCTGGGTGGTCTTGTGGTAAAGTATTAGAAATTCGTCATTTGAGAATATTCCAAATGTATAGGATACTACTCCAAGCAGAAATCTATTGGCAGACAAAACGCCCTGAGTTTGATGCTTCACTTGCAGTGTTAGGCTGAATGGTATTTGGCAGCAAGATCCATCCAGAGACCTCCAGAGACTCATTAAAAGCAGATAATGCTGAAGCATAGCAAAATGGTTTCCATTTGGACCATGGTGCCAACTTAATAGATGTATGAAAAATAAAATGATTAAGTAGCTCCTTGCAAGGACATTCATCTAACTAGGCAGTTCTTAAAAACAGTCAATGTGTGTACACTTATTAGGTCAATGTAGTTGACCCCTAACTTCTTTGAACTGTACAACCTAAACACAAGTTACAGGAGAGATGGCCTACTACCAGGCCATGTATGTGCTAGAAAAGTAAAAACAACTTATGTGACTTTAAAGTTGAAGTGCTAGTACATAAATATGCCTGATTTGTATGACATAAGAAATGAGAATAGTCACTCTATGAGAGAACAACTTACTGATGGGCACATAGCTCAGTGGTTCCCAGTCCTGTATATGATATACATTTATTTCAAACCTCAAAGCAAGTACAAATCTTTTTCTAGTCACTAGAGTAATTCATTGTCATTGTAGAGCATTTGGAAAGTATGTAAGCACAAAAGGAAAATGAAATTCACCTGGAATCCTACTACTCAGTTATGACTCCTGTTACCATTTGGTGAAACTGTAATTTTAGTATATTTTTATAAATAGGGATCTTATTGTACATATAGGCAAAAGAAATATTTTCTACAATCAAAAACATATTTCATTTTCTTATGTCATTGATGCTGCCCAATTAATATCCATACATCTGTTTTTGTCAATTTTAATTTTTTGTTGATTTTTATTAGTGCTTTAACGGGGAAAATCAAGAGCATGTGCATTATAAAGATAACTGTATGATATTTGTTTTGGCAATTTTGCCAGCTATTACAAAGCCTCTTTTTAAAAGACCTCACTGAAGACATAGTAACCTCCCATGAAATATGAAGCACTTTGGTAGCTGCCAACAAGTGCTGAGTAGGCCCCTTGCAGAGAAGACTGAGGGTCTTACTTCTTGGAGCCTGTATGGTAAGGAACATTGGAACACTGGACATTGTCTGGGAATTAAGGAGATCTGAGCTCTAATTTTGACTCTGCCACTAAATCACCACTAACCTCATTTTCTTATCTAGATATGGAATTGGGGGGGGTATTAGGAGAGGGAGAATATTTGAAATGATCCAAAAGCTCATCAAAAACCTATTCTGATCTAGACAGAAGGTACAGGAGCTCAATGTTTTACATATTGGATGTTGAATGATTGAACAGCATATCCAGGTCAAAAAGTTCATGATACTAAGCAGTTATAGCTATAGCATTCAGTTAACTGGAAATGTGGTAAAGGGTAAAGGAAAAAGAAATTGTGTCAGCCCTTCTAAAAATGCTCTTCAGTGAAAAACACAACATAAAGTTCTCCTTTACAACTATAAATATTTGTAAATAGTCATTAGATAACTCTAGGTCACTGGTTTGCTGAGGTTAGAGTCTTGACTCCCATTGGCCCCTTCCTATCAAAACATTCCTTTTTCTGTGCCTATTTTTTATTCTTTCTAATCTCATAGCAATGGGTCAACACAGGGCCATGGTAAATACCAAGTCTCAATTAGGGCAGTTCATTATATTAAGGCTTTGAATTATAATATCTTGTACCCAATTCATATTCTTATTAAAGTAGTTACAGTTAATCTTTCCTGAACTACATCTGCTGTTAATTCCTTTCAAAATGGACTAGGAGAACAATTGTTATGTACATTAATAAGGTTTACTAGTGAGACCTTTTTGGTTTGGTGGGGGCTCAATTTTATGGAATGAAAGTTGGAGAATGACATTATTTGGCTCTTCAAGGCCTCACAGACTAGATTATAAATGATACAAGGGACAGAGCTCTGACAAGGCCTCACAGTGATAAAGCACTAGGGCCAGAGGCAGGCAAAAAAATGTAAGAATCTCAAATCCCTGTCACAGAAATCTCTAAGTTTTCAAAACTAATCACATCCACACTTTCAGAATATGAGAGCGAAATTCCACTTTCTTAGCCACCTGCCATTTCCCCGTCACTGCTCCTGTGTTCACCTTCCTTAGATCTGGTTTCTCTTCCCTTCATTCAAACTATTTACTGGTTTGCTTTGACCACTTAGAACACAAAGTCAGCAAGAAGTCTTTGAGGGGTGGGAAGAGACAAGAACACTCTAGGGGAATCAGGGATTTTGCCTGAGAAGTGCATTGCCCTGCTATATTCCCTGTTGCTAGCCATAGGAAACTGGGGGAAAAGGATTGGGTGTCAGATGAAGAGCAGACTGAAAGCAAGGAAGCGTCAAGGCTCTTTTTTCTCTCTCTGGGATCTCTGGGGGCCTCTCTCTGAAAGATATGGTGAAATATGAGGGCAAGTGACAAAGCATTGTCACATGTAATTTGAAGTTTGCCGGCAGGAGAACAGGCCGAATGACATGTAAACCTTCCTCATTGGCACTTGGACCCACGTGCCACTTGTTCCCAAAAGCACAACCATAAACACCAACTGAGGACTTTTTAGAAAAGAACAGAGGACCAAGGACTTTACATGGAAGTAGTGGCCAGTTTATAGCATCTCCAGGGAATAAGGCACTGTGATAAGGGGGAAGGGCATTTAGAGAATCAGCCAAAAGCTCCATCTATTTTTTTTTTTTTTCAGTACGCGGGCCTCTCACTGTTGTGGCCTCTCCCGTTGCAGAGCACAGGCTCCGGACGCGCAGGCTCAGCAGCCATGGCTCACGGGCCCAGCCGCTCCGTGGCACGTGGGATCTTCCCAGACCGGGTCACAAACCTGCGCCACCAGGGAAGCCCATCCATCTCCTTTTATTAAGTGTTCTGCTCACACTCATGAAAGTTTCTCCAAGACAGCTCTTGGCAGAGCCTTGGGAGAAACAAAAATTCAAGTTTCTGTCTAATAATGGAAAACAAAGAGTTAACTAGATGACTGCTAAAGCATGTCTTCAATTGCTCTTGGTCATACATCCCTATGAGGAAAATAATAGCAACTCCCAACAGGGCTAATGTTCAGCTAGTACATTCTCGTGCGGCCCTACCTATTGTTTGCATCTGTTCTAACTGGCCAGTACCCATTTAGGCTATAGTACTTCTAAAGAGGATTTTTGAAAGAGTTTCCTCTCATGATTTTGCGCGAGATACACTGCTCATGGACAGGAAGGCCTCTTCCAGAGGGTCACTGGAGAGGTCTAGGGAGTCCACGTGAAGGAAACGTCTGTACTTTACATTTGACAGCCCATTGCTGCCGGTTCTTTAAGGGTTGACAAAGTTAATAAGCCACAGAAGACTTGGGGAATGTGTGCATATAAGTGAAAAAGACTAATATATACCAGCAGGTTTAGGACTCCCAGGAGGATCATATGCAGCCTCCCCTCATCACCTCTGTCTCCCCCTAGTGCTGGTTGAATGGAGTTCTCATGATTGCTCATCTCCACCAAAACCAGGAGACCCCAGAAGCTCTATGTCAAAAGCCACACAGCCAAAAGAAGTCTAGGAAACCTCAAATAGCTGCAGGGACATTCTGGGTGGCTCCCCTGAACAGCACCTATAGTAGGTAGAGCAGCTGAAGCAACAACAGCTGTGCAAAGTGGTTAGCAGTGACATCACTAAGTTTAACAAACCCCAGGGTGAGCCCCACATCGTACCTGGTTCCTTGAGATTTGGAAGCATTTAGTGTCTCTGGTCACATGGCTATAACTAGTTTCCTGCTGCCTTTGCATTCCAGCTCGTGGCTATTGGGTGAGGAGGAGAGCACCAGAGAACAAAGCCAACACCAGTCATTCACCCGTTCAATCTGAGGGGTGAGTGTGAGAAAAGAATCATGAAAATGCAAGCGTTCTGATTCTAAAAGTGAAGATTAAATCCATTCCTATAAGCAAGTATAGGAGGATCTTGGAGGTTCATGATTCCTGCATGTCATCTCACAGTGTACGTGCAGCCTTACGAAGAGGCAGAGAGATGGGCTATAATAACCAAACATCTTTTTTAGTTTGATACACTGTTATCCAGCAATGAAGACCTGGTTCAAAATGTACACGAAACTCAGAGAGATGGGTGCCTTACAAAGTGGGCTGTGTCATGCTATAAGAAAAATTTCAGATTTTGGAGCCAGGTAAACCTGGACTCAGATCCCAGATCTGCCACTGAAGGTATATTCTGTGCCTTCAGTCAACATGGTTTCAGTTTTCTCATTTGTCAAATGGAACTAGTAATAACACCTATTTACTAAGGTTTAATGGGGATTAACTAGAATATTGTATATAAAGCCCCTAGTACAAAGGTCTGGTACAGAATAGGTGCTCAGTAAATGGTTATTCCTTTTCCCTCCACTTTGCCCTCATTTTTCCTTGGCTTCTTGGAGTGCAAGGGTTTAAGTCATAGACACAGACATGAGCCTAGGAAGGCCAGAAAATGAAGGGTGAGTAAGCATGACACTCCTTTTCTCCAGACTATAGGTAAAGATAAGCCATTCCTGCCTTGCAGGCTCTGAAAGGTTCTTCTATATCAATCTGGGGCACATAGAAGGAGATTAAAGTAAGTAATTTATTAAAGCAGAACATTTAATATGCCAGTGCAAGGGGCAGGAGGGAAAATATAATGACTTCTCAAGTTTCCTTGGTCTTCTCTGTGCATCTTTGCTCTAAAGACTTCAGCCAGGTGTCTTGATAGGGTCTGGGCTTGTCAGGGTTAGGGTATGGTATGGGAAGCTCAGCAGTTCCCCAGCTTCACCCCAAATGTCTGATAAAGATACCCACTCATGAAAACTCATAACGACTGATCAGAGAAGTCTAAGAATTGAGGAACTTAGCTAAAAATCTTTATGGGAAGGCTTTTGTGAGAATACTGAAGAGGAAAACCAAGAAAGAGAATGCAAGCAGCAGTGTCGCCAAGCAGGCTGCCCTACTTACCTTGCTTAGGATCAGTACTAAGTCTTCCCTCAGACAAACCTAATGGAGCAGTGGCGTAAAGCTCAGACATTACAAAGAATTTAGTTCAGAGAATAGCCGAAAGTTACAAATGCTTATCAGAGTCGTTTCCCTAGCTCGACTCTGCAGGCGCTTTAAGGAACGCCAGGAAAAAGCAAACATGTTACAATCATGCCATATTTTATATGTAAAATTGGAATTTCCTATGTTGAATCTGCTTGAAGATAAATTAGAAATGATTTCTTTTTAAAAAGATTCACATCAGGATTTCTTCCAATAGTGTGTTTTAGAAGGGCTTTTCTCCACACGCAACTCCTCGTGAATGCACCTATTGGGCAAAGGCAGGAAGTCCTGTACAAAGACGGAAAGAAGTGATGATTTATGAAGAGCCAAGGGAAGCAAGAGTGAACTGGAGACAATTCTTTCCATTTGCTCAAGTGCCTTCTCCGTTGGTTTCCCTATGCTAACAACCAATCACAAGGAGAAAAAGTTACCCAAGGGGCTGAAAATATAAGTGTGGCTCCTGAATTGTCCGTTTGGAATCAAACATTGCGACAATGTTGCTATGTGCAACAGAATCTCTGGTAATAAGTATTATGTTCGATAGTAGCTATATACTATCATTAAACCTATTAAATACTGATTCTAGGGACCCAGGCAGTTCACGTGTGGCAGCTATAGCTTTTTTGCTGCTGATAGAGGAGAAATTATAATTTAGAAAGGCAAGAAGGAAAGGGAATCAGTTTCTATTAAAATTAAAGGAAAGCATTAGCTGACATCATTCAGGCAAGTCAGAGCCATTAGGAAATCAAGTTGCATGTCTAAGATCATGAAGCCCACAGTTAAAGCAATAAGTATGGAATCCATTTCTCTTCTAAATTTATCCGATATTACTTCAAAACCCTGCTACAAACATAGTTCATTTTCTCATGCCCATTTCCTGGTTAGAGTTATAAAACTTTATATAAAAGGCTGAAATTATCCTATATTGTAAGACACTTACAAAGTTGTTATTTTGTATTTACTCCAGAGTTGTATCCTGGCCCCAAACACTACATACAATCAAAAGTAATTTTAAAATAAGCCAAGTCCTTACTTCTATGTCTTAACATTGAAGTATGTCAGAGTCTCAGCAGGACATAGGTGGCGTGCTCAAAGGGTATAAGTTGGGAAGGTTTAATATAGGGCCCATTTTTACAGAGGGGTAGGCAGGGTAAGAGAAACCCACAAAGATGGTAAAGTGCCTGGGGACTAAGAACAGAGGGAAGCTGCTACTGCTTAGGATTGAAGGAGCCAGGGGAGGGAAGTGGTGTTACTAGAACTCAGTGAGAGCTGTAGTCATGGAGAAGGGCTCCTCAACAGGAATCGTGGCCTTTGTCAAGGACCGCAGCCACTGCCAAAAGCATGGGCAGGTTGGGTGTGAGGTGGGGAATCAATACCCTACCCAACTTCTCTTTCTTCCCATCCTTTGATGTTATGCTAGTGCCTCCCACTGACTGAATCTAATCCTACCCCAGCTAGAGACCCAGGAGATGCAGTACCTGGAGCCTCCAGGGGTACAAAACAGAGCAGAGAAGGGTAAAGAATGACTCTGCAAGAACGAATGGAGAATAACCATCACGACTGTGAATAGGGATTCCTAAACCACATCAACACTTCCTTGAAGTGTCCTTAAGATGTCCCATTTCTCTTTCATCCATTTCCTTCATAAATCACAGCTCTTCTCTCCATAACCCCTGAAAAACCCTCCGTCTCCCCACTCTACATGCCTCTTATTAATGTCTTACTCTCCTGCTCTTTACCCTTGATTCATTTTGTGTCACAGAACCCCAAGAGTAAATCTGATCAGGCAGAACCCCGTCTTTCCAGGATGCAGGAAAAAAAGAGACTGACACATACCACACTAGAATTCTTTAGCAAACAGGAGGGAAACACTAGAGGACTTCATTTATTAATCACTTTCATCCTTTTATGATAAGGTTTTCTAAAATTCTAACCCCACCACCCATTCCTTACCATCATAATTAGTATACCTTTAAAGTGTCCTTATTCTTTTTTCTTTTCATCCTTAAAACACATGCATACACTCAAACATGTACAATGCTGTACAATTCCATTAAGATCTCAAGCTCATTAATTAGAATGATGCCTCTGATGGAAGCCAGGATTGCTTTCCAATAACACTTTCACACTGAGCAGTACCATGTCTGCCCTGAGCCCAAATGGCTTTTCAAGTTGCTAAAGGGAGTTTTTCCTCATCATCAAAGTGAAATGCCAGGCTTATAATAACCACTGCCTGGAGACAGGAGCTAACAATCTATTACACCAAACCCTGAGAATCAATTAAACTACTTTATTGAATCAATGACTCAAACTTTCATCAAGCATCCTCTCTAAGTCCCTGAAGCAGAGCCATCCTTTCCTTGGATATCCATTTATCTCAGTGTTTTCCCTCTTTTTCAGTTCTCCCATATATCTGTCCACTTTCTATTTTGGCAAAAGATACATGGCATATTTATTTGTTAGGCCAGGGAAGTGGCTGTTAGCATAAGACCACTAAATAAAATTCTTAGTGAAGAAAAGAACCATATGGTGAAGTTGGGAGGAGGAAGAAATAAAATACCTAAGGACTTTATTATTCTAAGAATAAATTACTAAGAAATATTTAAAATACACTAAAACAATACAAAATCTTGTTTAAGGAAACAAAAATGCACAAGTATAAAAGAAGCCATGTTACCAAATATGAAGACTCAGTATTACACAAATGTCCATTTTCCCAAATTACTGTATATATTGAACACAATTTTAAAAACAGTGAGGGATTCTCCAGGATAGATCATATCTTGGGTCACAAATCAAGCCTTGGTAAATTTAAGAAAATTGAAATTGTATCAAGTATCTTTTCCGACCACAATGCTATGAGACTAGATATCAATTACAGGAAAAGAGCTGTAAAAAATGCAAACAAATGGAGGCTAAACAATATTCTACTTAATAACAAAGTGATCACTGAAGAAATCAAAGAGGAAATTAAAAAATACCTAGAAACAAATGACAATGGAGACACGACGACCCAAAACCTATGGGATGCAGCAAAAGCAGTTCTAAGAGGGAAGTTTATAGCAATACAATCCCACCTTAAGAAACAGGAAACATCTCGAATAAACAACCTAACCTTGCACCTAAAGCAATTAGAGAAAGAAGAACAAAAACACCCCAAAGTTAGCAGAAGGAAAGAAATCATAAAAATCAGATCAGGAATAAATGAAAAAGAAACGAAGGAAACGATAGCAAAGATCAATAAAACTAAAAGCTGGTTCTTTGAGAAGATAAACAAAATTGATAAACCATTAGCCAGACTCATCAAGAAAAAAAGGGAGAAGACTCAACTCAATAGAATTAGAAATGAAAAAGGAGAAGTAACAACTGACACTGCAGAAATACAAAAGATCATGAGAGATTACTACAAGAAACTCTATGCCAATAAAATGGACAACCTGGAAGAAATGGACAAATTCTTAGAGATGCACAACCTGCAAAGACTGAATCAGGAAGAAATAGAAAATATGAACAGACCAATCACAAGCACTGAAATTGAAACTGTGATAAAAAATCTTCCAACAAACAAAAGCCCAGGACCAGATGGCTTCACAGGCGAATTCTATCAAGCATTTAGAGAAGAGCTAACACCTATCCTTCTCAAACTCTTCCAAAATATAGCAGAGGGAGGAACACTCCCAAACTCATTCTACGAGGCCACCATCACCTTGATACCAAAACCAGACAAGGATGTCACAAAGAAAGAAAACTACAGGCCAATATCACTGATGAACATAGATGCAAAAATCCTCAACAAAATACTAGCAAACAGAATCCAACAGCACATTAAAAGGATCATACACCATGACCAAGTGGGGTTTATTCCAGGAATGAAAGGATTCTTCAATATACGCAAATCAATCAACGTGATACACCATATTAACAAATTGAAGGAGAAAAACCATATGATCATCTCAATAGATAGAGAAAAAGCTTTCGACAAAATTCAACACCCGTTTATGATAAAAACCCTGCAGAAAGTAGGCATAGAGGGAACTTTCCTCAACATAATAAAGGCCATATATGACAAACCCACAGCCAGCATCGTCCTCAATGGTGAAAAACTGAAAACATTTCCACTAAGATCAGGAACAAGACAAGGTTGCCCACTCTCACCACTCTTATTCAACATAGTTTTGGAAGTTTTAGCCACAGCAATCAGAGAAGAAAAGGAAATAAAAGGAATCCAAATCAGAAAAGAAGAAGTAAAGTGGTCACTGTTTGCAGATGACATGATACTATACATAGAGAATCCTAAAGATGCTACCAGAAAACTACTAGAGCTAATCAATGAATGTGGTAAAGTTGCAGGATACAAAATTAATGCACAGAAATCTCTGGCATTCCTATATACTAATGATGAAAAATCTGAAAGTAAAATCAAGGAAACACTCCCATTTACCATTGCAACAAAAAGAATAAAATATCTAGGAATAAACCTACCGAAGGAGACAAAAGACCTGTATGCAGAAAATTATAAGACACTGATGAAAGAAATTACAGATGATACAAATAGATGGAGACATGTACCATGTTCTTGGATTGGAAGAATCAACATTGTGAAAATGACTCTACTACCCAAAGCAATCTACAGATTCAATGCAATCCCTATCAAACTACCACTGGCATTTTTCACAGAACTAGAGCAAAAAATTTCACAATTTGTATGGAATCACAAAAGACCCCGAATAGCCAAAGCAATCTTGAGAACGAAAAATGGAGCTGGAGGAATCAGGCTCCCTGACTTCAGACTATACTACAAAGCTACAGTAATCAAGACAGTATGGTACTGGCACAAAAACAGAAAGATAGATCAATGGAACAGGATAGAAAGCCCAGAGATAAACCCATGGACATATGGTCACCTTATCTTTGATAAAGGAGGCAGGAATGTACAGTGGAGAAAGGACAGTCTCTTCAATAAGTGGTGCTGGGAAAACTGGATAGGGACATGTAAAAGTATGAGATTAGATCATTCCCTAACACCATACACAAAAATAAGCTCAAAATGGATTAAAGACCTAAATGTAAGGCCAGACACTACCAAACTCTTAGAGGAAAACATAGGCAGAACACTCTATGACATAAATCACAGCAAGATCCTTTTTGACCCACCTCCTAGAGAAATGGAAATAAAGACAAAAATAAACACATGAGACCTAATGAAACTTCAAAGCTTTTGCACAGCAAAGGAAACCATAAACAAGACCAAAAGACAACCCTCAGAATGGGAGAAAATATTTGCAAATGAAGCAACTGACAAAGGATTTATCTCCAAAATTTATAAGCAGCTCATGCAGCTCAATAACAAAAAAACAAACAACCCAATCCAAAAATGGGCAGAAGACCTAAATAGACATTTCCCCACAGAAGATATACAGACTGCCAACAAACACATGAAAGGATGCTCAACATCTTTACTCATTAGAGAAATGAAAATCAAAACTACAATGAGATATCATCTCACACCAGTCAGAATGGCCATCATCAAAAAAATCTAGAAACAATCAATGCTGGAGAGGGTCTGGAAAAAAGAGAACACTCTTGCACTGCTGGTGGGAATGTGAATTGGTACAGCCACTATGGAGAATGGTATGGAGGTTCCTTAAAAAACTACAAATAGAACTACCATATGACCCAGCAATCCCACTACTGGGCATATACCCTGAGAAAACCATAATTCAAAAAGAGACATGTACCAAAATGTTCATAGCAGCCCTATTTACAATAGCCCGGAGATGGAAACAACCTAAGTGTCCATCATCGGATGAATGGGTAAAGAAGATGTGGCACATATATACAGTGGAATATTACTCAGCCATAAAAAGAAATGAAATTGAGCTATTTGTAATGAGGTGGATGGACCTAGAGTCTGTCATACAGAGTGAAGTAAGTCAGAAAGAGAAAGACAAATACTGTATGCTGACACATATATATGGAATTTAAGGAAAAAAATATCATGAAGAACATAGGGGTAAGACAGGAATAAAGACACAGACCTACTAGAGAATGGACTTGAGGATATGGGGAGGGGGAAGGGTAAGCTGTGACAAAGTGAAAGAGCGGCATGGACATATATACACTACCAAACGTAAGGTAGATAGCTAGTGGGAAGCAGCCGCATAGCACAGGGAGATCAGCTCGGTGCTTTGTGACTGCCTGGAGGGGTGGGATAGGGAGGCTGGGAGGGAGAGGCAAAAGGGAGGGGATATGGGAACATATGTATATGTATAACTGATTAAATTTGTTATAAAGCAAAAAATAAAAAGTAAAAAATAAAATAAATAAATAAATAAATTTTATTGAAATAAAAAATAAAACAGGGAGGGACTTCCCTCGTGGTGCAGTGGTTAAGACTCCACCCTCCCAATGCAGGGGGCCCGGGTTCAGTCCCTGGTCAGGGAACCAGATCACACACGCATGCCCCAACTAAGAGTTCACGTGACATAACTAAGGTGCCCACGTGCTGCAACTAAGACCCTGCATAAATAAATATTTAAAAAATAAATAAAAGCAGTGAAATTTACTCTGGAACTTAAAATGAATCTTGTGCTTATAAACACAGGAAAAAATAAACATTTGTGATCCATCAAGAAAATTGTGTAAAAAAAATTAGAGGGTTCTTGTATCAAAAAATAATTTTAAAAGCATAATATTACCACAGAAGGAGTCAGCTCAATGAAACAATAGAGACTATTGAGAGATATTGAAGACTATATCAGATATAAATATATGATTAAAATGTCATGTTAATTTAATAAGAATAGTGTCATATATGATGTTTAAAAAAATCCAGCAAACCAACAAAACCTTATGTAAGGAAAAACTATGAAGAAAATTGAAGTCAAATGACAAATCAAAAAAAAGCCCTAATCTGTAAACCACTATTACAAATCAAAAAGGAGTAACATTTTCCCCAAATTGGTAACTATATGAATTCAAAAAAGAAATACAGAAGTCAAACAAACATGAAGACAAGATAAAGCATGAAAAAGTTCAATCTCACAAATAATAGTGACGTAAATAGAGACACAATTTTCAATTAAATTCATGGAACATTACAAATTGTAATAACTAGTGTTGGCAATGGAATGGGGAACGGGAATGTTGATAGGCTGTAATTGGGAGAGTAATCTGGTGAGTCTCTGGAGGCATTTTGGCAGCATGTACCAAAAAACCTTAAAAATATACATCAGCTGGGACACAGCAATTCTGCTTCTAGGAATTTGTCTGAAGGAAAAAAATCATGTTAATTTATAGAGATTTAGCTACTAGAATGCTCATTTCAGTGTTACATGTGACACCAAAAATGATTCCTTTTATTTTCTTTCTATCTCCTTTCCCTACATTTCTATAATGAACAGTTACTTTTGTTATAGGAGAAAAATAACTGTTGTTTATGAGCAGACCTAAATAAACAAGGGAGCCATGATGATTTAATGGAAAGAACACTGAGCTAGTCACCAGAGATGGTGGATTCCAAAACTAGATGGACCTCAGAAGCACCTGAACGACTCTTTTTTAAAGATCATCTTTATTTGAGAATGTGTCAGTTTTGGCTTCTACCCTCTACTACTTGATTACCCATCACTCCCATGGCTGTTAACAAGCCAAGCTTGGTGGTGACGTCTTCTAGCATCATCCCTGACCTGCGGAAGAGAGCCACCTTTTAACTTGTTAGTGATGCTAGTGTCACTCTCACTAGCACATTCCTGAGGTCCCTGGTGAATTCTTGAGGTCCTTTGGGCTCCCCTATGGAACATAATTCTCTGGTGGTTTTTATGGCCCCACTTAATATATCTCTTACAATATGCCCACTTTCCTGAGCTTTTTTATTCTTTCCTCTACCATCTGCCAGGGTAACTCTGGCATTTCCACTTCCTACAACATAAGATGTATCTCTCTCCAGGTTTTGAAGAGACACACTAAGTGAATTTGTAACACTCACAGGGGTCCTTGCCAGGTGTTAAATCCTGTGCCCTAAGAAAATGCCCTAAGTCAATTAATTCTTGATAACTCATTCTTAAATTCCACCTCTCTTGTAGAAGCATCCGCAAAATTCAATCCCAGGGAGTACGATGGCTTTCACAGGACATGCTAACAAATTCTTTCAGCCCCTTCAGGGTATAATCTCTTCCCTCCTTATCAGACTCACCACATCCTGAGCTAGGTTACCCTGGGATTTAGCCCATTATTGTCCTGGCAACCAGGAGAGGAGATGTATGATCCTTTTAATGTGCTCTTGCATTCTGTTTGCTAGTATTCTGTTGAGGATTTTTGCATCTATGTTCATCACAGATATTGGCCTGTAGCTTTCTTGTTTTGTGACATCTTTGTCTGGCTTTGGTATCAGGGTGATGGTGGCCTTGTAGAATGAGTTTGGGAGTGTTCCTCCCTCTGCTATATTTTGGAAGAGTTTGACAAGGATAGGCGTTAGCTCTTCTCTAAATGTTTGATAGAATTTGCCTGTAAAGCCATCTGGTCCTGGGCTTTTGTCTGTTGGAAGATTTTTAATCACAGTTTCAATTTCAGTGCTTGTGATTAGTCTATTTATAGTTTCTATTTCTTCCTGGTTCAGTCTCGGCATGTTGTGCTTTTCTAAGAATGTGTCCATTTCTTCCAGCTTGTCCATTTTATTGGCATAGAGTTGCTTGTAGTAATCTCTCATGATCCTTTGTATTTCTGCAGTGTCAGTTGTTACTTCTCCATTTTCATTTCTAATTCTATTGATTTGAGTCTTCTCCTTTTTTATCTTGATGAGTCTGGCTAATGGTTTCTCAATTTTCTTTATCTTCTCAAACAACCAGCTTTTAGTTTTATTGATCTTTACCATCAAAGTTTTAATGATTAAATGCCATCTTCATTTCTTTTTCATTTATTTCTGATCTGATCTTTATGATTTCTTTCCTTCTGCTAACTTTGGGGTTCTTCTGTTCTTCTTTCTCTAATTGCTTTAGGTGTAAGATTAGGTTGTTTATTTGAGATGTTTCTTGTTTCTTGATGTAGGATTGTATTGCTATAAACTTTCCTCTTAGAACTGGTTTTGCTGCATCCCATAGGTTTTGGGTCATCGTGTTTTCATTGTCATTTGTTTCTAGGTATGTTTTCATTTCCTCTTTGATTTCTTCAGTGATCTCTTGGTTATTTAGTAGCGTATTGTTTACCCTTCATGTGTTTGCATTTCTTACATTTTTTTCCCAGTAATTGATATCTAGTCTCATAGAGCTGTGGTCAGGAAAGATACTTGATATGATTTCAGTTTTCTTAAATTTACCAAAGCTTGATTTGTAACCCAAGATATGACCTCTCCTGGAGAATGTTCCATGAGCACTTGAGAAGAAAGTGTATTCTGTTGTTTTTGGATGGAATGTCCTATAAATATCAATTACATCCATCTTCTTTAATGTGTCATTTAGAGCTTGTGTTTCCTTATATATTTTCATTTTGGATGATCTATCCATTGGTGAAAGTGGGGTGTTAAAGTCCCCTACTATTACTGTGTTACTGTCAATTTCCTCTTTTATGGCTGTTAACATTTGCTTTATGTATTGAGGTGCTCCTATGTTGGGTGCATAAATATTTACAATTGTTCTATCTTCTTCTTGGATTGATCCCTTGATCATTATGTAGTGTCCTTCTTTGTCTCTTGTAGCAGTCTTTATTTTAAAGTCTATTTTGTCTGATATGAGGATTGCTACTCCAGATTTCTTTTGATTTCCATTTGCATGGAATATATTTTTCCATCCCCTCACTTTCAGTCTGTATGTGTCCCTAGGTCTGAAGTGGGTCTCTTGTAAACAGCATACATATGGGTCTTGTTTTTGTATCCATTCAGCCAGTCTATGTCTTTTGGTGGGAGCATTTAATCCATTTACATTTAAGGTAGTTATCGATATGTATGTTCCTATTACCATTTTCTTAGTTGTCTTGGGTGTGTTATTGTAGGTCTTTTCCTTCTCTTGTGTTTCCTGCCTAGAGAAGTTCCTTTAACATTTGTTGTAAAGCTGGTTTGGCGGTGTTGAATTCTCTTAGCTTTTGCTTTTCTCTAAGGATTTTAATTTCTCCATCGAATCTGAATGAGATCCTTGCTGAGTAGAGTAATCTTGGTTGTCGGTTTTTCCCCTTCATCACTTTAAATATGTCCTGCCACTCCCTTCTGGTTTGTAGAGTTTCTGCTGAAAGATCAGCTATTAACCTTATGGGGATTCCCTTGTATGCTATTTGTTGCTTTTCCCTTGCTGCTTTTAATATTTTTTCTTTGTATTTAATTTTTGATACTTTGATTAATATGTGTCTTGGCATGTTTCTTCTTGGATTTATCCTGTATGGGACTCTCTGTGCCTCCTCGACTTGACTGACTCTTTCCTTTCCCATATTAGGGAAGTTTTCAACTATAATCTCTTCAAATATTTTCTCAGTCCCTTTCTTTTTCTCTTATTCTTCTGGGACCCCTATAATTCGAATGCTGGTGCATTTAATGTTGTCCCAGAGCTCTCTGAAAGTGTTCTCAGTTCTTTTCATTCTTTTTTCTTTATTCTGCTCTGCAGTAGTTAGTTCCACTATTTTATGTTCCAGGTCACTTATCCGTTCTTCTGCCTCAGTTATTCTGCTATTGATTGCTTCTTGAGAATTTTTAACTTCATTTATTGTGGTGTTCATCATTGTTTGTTGGCTCTTCAGTTCTTCTAGTTCCTTGTTAAACATTTCTTATATTTTTTCCATTCTATTTCCAAGATTTTGCATCATCTTTACTATCATTACTCTGAATTCTTTTTCAGGTAGACTGCTTATTTCCTGTTCATTTGTTTGGTCTGGTGGGTTTTTGCCTTGCTCTTTCATCTGCTGTGTGTTTCTCTGTCTTCTCATTTTTCTTAACTTACTGTGTTTGGGTTCTCCTTTTTGCAGGCTGCAGGTTTGTAGTTCCCATTGTTTTTGGTGTCTGCCCCCAGTGGTTAAGATTGGTTCAGTGGGTTGTGTAGGTTTCCTGGTACAGGGGACGGGTGACTTTGTTCTGGTGGATGAGGCTCGATCTTGTCTTTCTGATGGGCAGGACCACATCCAGTGGTGTGTTTTGGGGTGTCTATGACCTTATTATGATTTTAGGCAGCCTCTCTGCTAATGGGTGGGGTTGTGTTCCTGTCTTGCTAGTTGTTTGGCATAGGATATCCAGCACTATAGCTTGCTGGTCATTGAGTGGAGCTGGGTCTTAGCGTTGAGACGGAGATTTCTGGGAGCGCTTTCGCCATTTGATGTTATGTGGGGCCGGGAGGTGACTGGTGGACCAATGTCCTGAACTCAGCTATCCCACCTCAGAGGCATGGGCCTGACACCTGGCCAGAGCACGAAGACCCTGTCAGCCACAGAAGAAAAGGGAGAAAGAAAGAAAAACATAAAATGAAATAAAGTTATTAAAAAGATTTTTAAAATTATTAAAAATTAAAAAGTAATAAAAAAGAAAGAAAGAAAGAGGAGAGCAACCAAACCAAAAAACAAATCCACCAATGATAACAAGTGCTAAACACTATACAGAAAAAGAAACAGACAGACAGAACCCTAGGAAAATGGCAAAAGCAAAGCTATACAGACAAAATCACACAAAGAAGCATACACATACACACTCACTAAAAGAGAAAAAGGAAATATATATATATACATATATATATATATAAATTTTAAAAAAAAGGAGAGAGAGCAACCAAATCAATAAACAAATCTACCAATGATTACAAACTCTAAATACTAAACTGAGATAAACATAAAACTAGAAACAAGTTAGATGCAGAAAGCAAACCTCAAGCCTATAGTTGCTCCCAAAGTCCACTGCCTCAATTTTGGGATGATTCGTTGTCTAGTCAGGTATTCCAGAGATGCAGGGTATATCAAGTTGATTGTGGAGCTTTAATCCGCTGGTCCTGAGGCTGCTGGGAGAAATTTCCCTTTTTCTTCTTTATTCGCTCAGCTCCTGTGGATCAGCTTTAGATTTGGACCCACCTCTGCGTGTAGGTCGCCTGAGGGCAACTGTTCTTCACTCAGACAGGACGGGGTTAAAGGAGCAGCTGATTAGGGGGCTCTGGCTCACTCAGGTAGTGGGGAGGGAGGGGTATGGAATGCGGGTGAGCCTGCGGAGGCAGAGGCTGGCGTGTCGTTGCACCAGCCTGAGGTGGGCTGTGTGTTCTCCTCGGGAAGCTGTCCCTAGATCACGGGACCCTGGCAGTGGTGGGCTTCACAGGCTCCCAGGAGGGGAGGTGTGGAGAGTGGCCTGTGCTTGCACTCAGGCTTCTTGGCGGCTGCAGTAGCAGCCTTAGCGTTTCATGCCATCTCTGGGGTCCGCGCTGATAGCCACAGCTCCCGGCTGTCTCTGGAGCTCGTTTAGGCATCTCAGGATGGTGAGTGCTGGTCGGCACCAATCATCTGTGAGGAATTTCTCCACTTTGCCCTCTGCACCCCTATTGCTGCACTCTCCTCTATGGCTCTGAAGCTTCCCCACCCCCGCCACCCCCCCGTCTCCGCCAGTGAAGGGGCTTCCTAGTGTGTGGAAACTTTTCCTCCTTCACAGCTCTCTCCCAGAGGGGCAGGCCCTGTCCCTATTCTTTTGTCTCTGTTTTTTCATTTTCTTTCTTGCCATTTGGGAAGTCTGAGGTCCTCTGCCAGCATTCAGTAGTGGTTCTGTAGGAGTTGTTCCACATGTAGATGTATTTCTGATGTATTTGTGGGGAGGAAGGTGATCTCCATGTCTTACTCCTCCGCCATCTTGAAGGTCTCCTCCAAAAATTAATATTCTGTAAAATCCCCAGAGGTCAAAGTGGAAATCACAAGGGAAATGAGAAAATATTCTGAGTTGAAGTATAACAGAAACACAACATACCAGAATTCATGAGACAGCTAAAGCAGTGCTGAGAGGAAAATTTATAACATTTAAGGCTTATAATATAAAAGAAGGAAAATCTATCAATGACTTAAGATTTCACCAAAAGAAAAACTAACTAAAGAAGAGCAAATTTAAGAAAAAGCAAGGAGAAGGAAAATACAAAAATAAGAGCAGTGAAAATGGAAACAAAAATCAGTACAGAGAATCAATGAAATGAAAAGTAATTTCCCAAATCAAAACTACAATGAGATATCATCTCCCACCAGTCAGAATGGCCATCATCAAAAAATCTAGAAACAATAAATGCTGGAGAGGGTGTGGAAAAAAGGGAACACTCTTGCACTGCTGGTGGGAATGTGAATTGGTACAGCCACTATGGAGAATGGTATGGAGGTTCCTTAAAAAACTACAAATAGAACTACCATATGACCCAGCAATCCCACTACTGGGCATATACCCTGAGAAAACCATAATTCAAAAAGAGACATGTACCAAAATGTTCATAGCAGCCCTATTTACAATAGCCCAGAGATGGAAACAACCTAAGTGTCCATCATCGGATGAATGGGTAAAGAAGATGTGGCACATATATACAATGGAATATTACTCAGTCATAAAAAGAAACGAAATTGAGCTATTTGTAATGAGGTGGATGGACCTAGAGTCTGTCATACAGAGTGAAGTAAGTCAGAAAGAGAAAGACAAATTCTGTATGCTGACACATATATATGGAATTTAAGAAAAAAATGTCATGAAGAACCTAGGGGTAAGACAGGAATAAAGACACAAACCTACTTGAGAATGGACTTGAGGATATGGGGAGGGGGAAGGGTAAGCTGTGACAAAGCGAAAGAGCGGCATGGACATATATACACTACTAAACGTAAGGTAGATAAGCTAGTGGGAATCAGCCGCATAGCACAGGGAGGTCAGCTCGGTGCTTTGTGACCGCCTGGACGGGTGGGATAGGGAGGGTGGGAGGGAGACGCAAAAGGGAGGGGATATGGGAACATATGTATATGTATAACTGATTAAATTTGTTATAAAGCAGAAAAAAAAGTAATTTCCTTGAAAAAAATCAATAAAATTGATAAACTAGCTGAAATGACCGAAAAAAAAGACACCAATTACAAATATAAGAAATGAGAGAGAGTCACTATAGACAATGCAAATATTAACAGGATAATAAGGGATACTTCAAACAATGGTGTGACAATAAATAAATTTTACAACTTAGGTGAAATGGATGAATTCCTCAAAAGATATGAGCTTCCAAAGTTCACTGAAGGAAACAGTGATAACTTGAATAGTGCTGTTATCCAAAGAAATTGAATTTGTAATTTAAAAACTTCTAACAAAGAAAAATCCTAGTCCAGATGGCTTCTCTGGCAAATCTTAACACATGTTTGAGGAAAGAATAATAACAATTCCACACAAATTCCTCCAAAATATGTAACAAAAGGAAAAACTTTCTAAATCGATTTATGAGACCAGCATTATGCTGATAAGGAAACCAGACAAAAACATTCCAACAAAAGAAAACTACACAAGAATATCCCTCACATGAATGTAAAAATCCTCAACAAAACACAAAATAGACACAAAACACAAAAAAATAGAATCCAACAGTATATTAAAACGGATAATGCATTATGACAAAGTGGGGTTTATCTCAGGAATACAAGACTAGTTCAATATTCAAATCCCAATCAGAGGAACTCACCATATCAACTGACAAAAGAAGAAAACCATATCATCATCTCAATAGATGAAGAAAAAGCCTTTAACAAAATTTTACATCTATTCATGATAAAAAAGAAAACTCCCAGAAATCTAACAGTAGAAAGGAACTTCCTCAATCTGATAAAGGCTATCTCCAAAAAATTTTCATTTCTCCATTGGTGATCTAATTTCACTATTTCTTTAGTCACAGAAAAAATTTATTTTTCAGTTTATACTGAACCATGACTTTTATTCATATGCTAAAAATTCACCATAATCTTTTGAGATATTGTATTAATGGGGAATATTCTAACCTTACCAATGATTAAACATCACACCAGACAGTCTAGAACCTCTTTAGCATGTATAATTTCCCCAGAAAATAAATGTCATTTCAATTTGTTGGGACAGACATGAGGCTACACAGATTGGCATAGGAGACTAGGAAGTCTAAACAGCATTTTTTTTTTTTTAGATTTTTAACTAGTTCGTATGCTTTCATATCACCTCAACTTTTACCCATGCTTTCTGTGGTACTCGGGACCTCCAATCAAAGTCTTGCTTAAGTTTGACAAAGAAAAATTAGTTCAGGTCTTATCGTTATTCCCCTCTGTAGCTACTTAGGCTTCAGTTCTTTATGTTCTAAGTCATTTACCAATCTTCTATCTACTGTAGATCTTTCAGATTTTTGTTTATTTATCTCTCGTGCCGTAGTCTTCTCTCCTGTTCTCTTTGTGGTTATGGTTTATATGTGTCTTATTTATTTGTTGTTGTTTTTAATGGGATTTAAGGTAGTAGCATAGATAACCACGTTTTCATCTGCCATTTTTTATAGCTTTACTGTGGTATAGTTTATATAACATAAAATTTACCCACTCTAAGTATAGATTTCAATGATTTTAGTAAATTTACAGAGTTGTCTAGTTTTACAACATTTCCATCACTCCAAAAAGTTTCTTCATGTCCATGTGTAGTCAATACCCACCCCCAGACCCAATCCCAGGCAACCAGTGAACTGTTCTGTCTCTACAGATTTATCTTTTCTGGAAATTACATATAAATAGAATCAAACAATATATAATCTTTTGCATTTGGCTTTTTCTCACTTAGCATTATGTTTTTGAGATTCATTCATGTTGTGGAATGTATCAGTAGTCTATTTCTTTTTATTGATGAATACTTTTGCAGTAAAACCACATTTTGTTTATCCTTTCACCAACTGACAGATATTTGGATTGTAGCTATTATGAAAAAATACTTCTGTAAACATTCCCCCACAAGTCTTTGTGGAAACATGTTTTCATATCTCTCAGATAGGTATCTAGGCATAGAATTGTTCTGTTGTGTGGTATGTTTACGATTAACGATCTAAGAGACTGTCAAACTGTTTTTAAAAGTAGACGCAGCATTTTACATTCCCACCAGCAATGTATGACCATTCTAGGGTTTGCATTTTAGTGGTGTATCACTGTGATTTTAATTTGCATTTTCATAATGAGTAATGATGTTGAACATTTTTTCATGTTTTTATTCACCCATTCCTATATCTCTTTTGCTGAAATATCTGAATCTTTTGAGCATTTCTTAATTACGTTTCCTTCTTATTATTGAGATATGAGTAATTATTCTTGATACCACTTCTTTAGCAGATATAAGACTTGCACATGTTTTTCTTCCAGTTTGTGGGTTGCCTTTTCATTTTATTAATGCTGTCTATTGAAACACAAAACCTTTTTATTTATGTAAAGTGCAATTTATCAATCTTTTCTTTTATGGATCATGCATTTGGTGTCATACTTATATGCTTACCTAATCCAGGGTCACAAAGATTTTATGCCAAAAGTATTATAGTTTGATATCTCACATTTTGGTATGATATATTTTGAATCACTTTTTTGTGTTTTGTGTGGAGTAATGGTATACATTTTTTTTACATGTGGTACCCAATTGTCTCAGGACCACTTGTTGAAAAAACTATCTTTTCTCTATCAAATTGACTTCTCAATTCTGTCAAACATCAATTGACCATAAATGTAAAGGTATTTTGAGAATTTCAGTTCTGTGTCATTAATCGATATGCCTATTTGTACACCACTCCCATACTGTCTTTACTAATGTAGTAACTTATGACCTGGGAAGTGTGAGCCCTCCAGCTGTGTTCTTTTTTAATGTTGTTTTCGTTATTCTGGGTCACTACATTTCCCTATGGATTTCAGGGATACTTTGTCAATTTCTGCAAAAACTGCCAATTGAGAATTTGATTGCAGTGAATCTATAAATCAATTTGCCACCTAATGTTAAAACTTAAAATGCATGAACATGGAATGTCTGTCCATTTATTTATCTTCTTTAATTTCTCCCAACAATGTTTTACAGTTTTCAGATACAAGACTTGCACTTCTTCTGTTAAATTTGTTCCAAAGCATTTGTTTTCTTTTTGATGTTGTTGTGAGTGAAATTTTCTTAATTTTATTTTTGGATTATTCATTGCCTTACATGAAACACTCTTTGATGGTCACTCCCAGCCCTTTCATGTAAAATGCTAATTGCATGTTAGTGTGTGAACACGTACATAAATATAGCTTCCAGGACCGTTTGCAATAACTCCATACACCCTCTCCCTGAGAAATCCAAGGCCCAATGCTTAAGAATTACTTTCATATAAACAACTAGGTACACTAAAATGGGATTTTAAAAAAGAATAAATATTGCTCTCTGAATTTAGATGCAGATTTTGTGAATTTAGATTATCTTAGTTGGTTTAATTCCTGACAATCAACTTTTATTAAAGAATATAGCTAGGCTTTAGAGTTATAATAAGTAGACAGGCTGAGAGATGGAAATAAAATTATTCTGATTGGGTACATCTGTGTAATAACCTATAAATCTGTTTGGTCTTCGCTCATGATAATAGAGTTCTTGTTATGACATAATATTACAAAACTTTTTACATGTCTGTACACAACTTATCAGCTAACTATGGCCACAGTAACATGTAAACAATTACAAAATCTCAGTGGCATAAATGGTAAGTATTTTTTTAGCTCACAACACTGGGTCAACTAATCTAGGCTGGACCCTGCTGGACAGATCTGCTGATCTCAATTTTGCTTGCTCATACATCTAGGGGTTGGTTTATCTATGTTGAGCTCAGCTGGGCACCTCTTTTTATCTCAGATGTGTTTGCTCACACATCCAGTGGTTGTTTGATCTAGTCTGGGATACACTAGGCAGCTCTGCTAACATCAGATATGTTTGTTCACACACCTGGGAGTTGGCTGATCTAAGCCCGGCTCAGCTGTGGTAGAAACTCTGAGTCACTTTTCTCTCATCCTCCTTTGGGGTTCAGTGGGCTATCCTGAGCTCGCCACGTTCTTCCAGCAACAGCAGAGGCTCAAGAGCAAGTGGAAAGAAACAAAACTGAGTTATTGGTAGTGAGGTGGATGGACCTAGAGTCTGTCATACAGAGTGAAGTAAATAAGAAAGAGAAAAACAAATACTGTATGCTAACACATATATATGGAATCTTAAAAAAAATGGTTCTGAGGAACCTAGGGGCAGGACAGGAATAAAAACGCAGACATAGAGAATGGACTTGAGGACACGGGGAGGGGGAAGGGTAAGCTGGGACGAAGTGAGAGAATGGCACTGACATATGTACACTACCAAATGTAAAATGGATGGCTAGTGGGAAGCAGCCACATAGCACAGGGAGATCAGCTCCGTGCTTTGTGTCCACCTAGAGGGATGGGATAGGGAGGGTGGGAGGGAGATGCAAGAGGGAAGGGATATGGGGATATATGTATACATACAGCTGATTCACTTTGTTATACAGCAGAAACTAACACAACATTGTAAAGCAACTATACTCCAATAAAGATGTTAAAAAAAAAAGAGCAGGGTCTTCCCTGGTGGTGCAGTGGTTGAGAGTCCGCCTGCCGATGCAGGGGACGCAGGTCCATGCCCTGGTCTGGGAAGATCCCACATGCTGCGGAGTGGCTAGGCCCGTGAGCCATGGCCGCTGAGCCTGTGCATCCAGAGCCTGTGCTCCACAACGGGAGAGGCCACAACAGTGAGAGGCCCACGTGCCGCAAAAAAAAAAAAAAAAAAAAAAAAAAAGAGAAAAAGAGCAAGTGGAAAAATGCAAGCCTCTTGAGGGCTACGTTTGGAATTGGCTCACTGTTACTTCCAGCTTATTCTACAGTCCAAGGCAAATCACACAGTCCTACTCAAGTTTGAGTTTGGGAGGACACTGCTGCACCATAGACATATGGAAGGATGAGGAATTTGAAGCAAATAATACAATCTACAACGTAACTTTAGAAATAACTGACTATTAAAATTCCGAAATCATTATGAATCTGTCAGGATTATTCAAACCCATACTTGAGAGTCTCACCCTTAGACCCTCTCAAAATGACCTCCCAAACTGCCAACCCAGTATGAGAGTCAGAGACTACTGAATGTCTTAGTATCTGTGCCTTTGTTCTTCTTTCTGCAATTTAAGTAAATACATACATTTCTAATACAGGGCTATACTGGTGTGCTGACCTATACAGTATGCCCTGAACTACAGACATTTATCTAAATGATGCTTTGGAATATCACAACTAATATATTTAATTTGATAAGAAAAACAAATGGCTTTGTGCTTTTGAAACTGTGCTCTCAGCATTTGTTAGCCATTTGTACACTACTCCCCCTGACTGTTATCCGCCTCTAATGGATATGTTTTGACACTCCCTAAGCCTCTTGTGTTGAGGAGACTCTGAGTAGGATGTTCAGCAGTTGGCATATGATTCCTAGTTGGCAAGATTTCAAATAATCACTAAATGGTAGAAAAATATCTCAGTGTGTCACAAAAAGAAAAAAAATTGACATGTAATTAGACTGTACTCAGTAAATTATATTGGGAGCAAAGGAAAATTGCATTTTGAACAAATATATCAAGAAGCTAGTATTTTACTCTAATTTGTAGTTTGACTATGGATTTCAATTGAACTGTGACTAGGAAATTATTTCACTCAGTGAACTCTAAATATAGGAAAAAATGAAAAACAAGAATCAATTTATGTAAACTTGAAATTTCTTACAAATATTGTTCTGTTATTAAACAAAAAAATAACCTAACAGTATTTCATAATCTGAAACGCCAAAAGAAGTCACATGACACTCAGATAATACCATGTCTACAGAATGTTGTGAAACTTAGGCGAATCATAAGTTTAGTTATAGTCAGATATATGTTTGGATAAGAACAAACAATTGGCTCAGTATAAATCCTCATCTATTCACAGATCTGTTGATTCACTAGGGAACTGGTCATAGCTCCTTTTGAATAATTCATTTTAACAACTGCTTATTGGGTCCTCATCAGGTACAACACCCGTGATAAGTGTTGTACACATCATTCAGACACATCTTTGGAAGACTCAAGTCCAAAAAGGGAGAGAGACACTTAGAGAAATACTAATGAAAGAACTAACATTTATTGAGTGATTACTGGGCACTGTGTTATGGTAATTATGTCATTTAATCCTCACCACCCTCCTATGACAGAGGTATTATCATTATTCCCATTTTACAGATAAGGGAACAGAGGTCCCTTAAAATGGTTAATTAACTGGTGCATGGTTTCACAGCTAGTAAAAAAGGCAGAGTTTCAATTTGAACACAGTTCTTTTGGACTCAGTATAATCACTATTGTCTAATAGGTGATAAGTGCTTCTCAAAGAAAAGTGATACATTAAATATTACGGAAGGGAGCCAGAAAGGGGTGGGGTGTGGTGAGGAAGGGAATTCTAGGCAGAGGGATACATGAGCAAAGCTAAAGCTCTACAGATGATATTCAGGCAATGGCAAGGAATTCTGGCATGGCTGGTGTGTTCAGGGTGTGAAGGGGAGGGAAAATGCAGGGAAAGGAGCCTGGAATAGAAGTTTGGGGTGAATTTGTCCCAGGTTTTAAATGCTTTACATAGGAAATTGGGCTTTATTTTTAAAAGCAGTGGGCTGCCATAGAATGTGTTTTAGAAAGGGGGTGATGAGTTTTAAATTATGAGATCTCTGTGCTTACCTAAGTGGTGCTGCCATGTGCTATTATTCAGAAAACTGCAAGTTTCCATTACTATGGCATGCTGGCCCCAGGGTAGATGGGGAAGAAAGTCAGCTTGAAAAGCCCAGGCTTGGGCCAATTTCAGTACTAAATATATAGTGAAAATATCACATCAGTGCTATATTAATCTCCATATGTAGATATTTGTAAAAGCTGGGCCATTTGAAAGTTATTTCTCAAATGGATAAAATTGATAGTAAACATTCAGAAATCACACTTTTGGGAAATGTATGAGTTATAAAGTGAAAGAAATATACCATCTATATAGAGGTGACTTCCAAAATGAATTGTTTAGTGAGGTGATGAGATATCACATTAGGACTAAAAATAAACTTTTCTATTCCATTGAAGTTCTTTTTTGTTTTGTTACTTCCAGAACTCCCATCCTGACTCCCTCATTGTCCTAGCTCAATGTTTTGCACATACTGATCCCTCTGCCTGAAAAACCTTTTCCCTGTCTCTTTTCTTGATTCAGTCTTAATGGTCATGCAAAACTTGGGTTGGTCATCACCACCTGCTCCAGTAAGCTACCCTAGCATATTTTCCCTACTCCTTTCTTAATTAGGTGTACATGTTGTGAGCAACCAAAGCCTCTTGTTCTCACTTCCAGCTTCTCTCATAGTCCCTCTTATACTGGATTGCAGTATTCTGTTTACTTTTCCATGTCCCAATGACTGTGAGCTCCATGAATGAAAGGATAAGTCCCCGTCTTTTGTATTATTTTTCCACGTAACTACATATGCAATAAAAGTACGTTGACTGTGACTTCAAATTATATTACAAAGTGATCATAATCAAAACAGTATGGTACTGGCATAAAATACACATATAGACCAACGGAACAGAATAGAGAACCCAGAAATAAACCCATGCATTTATGGTCAATTGATATTCACCACAGGACAGTAGAACTGAGTTCTTTATATATATATATACTTTTAAAATATTGGGGTTTCCCTGGTGGTCCAGTGGCTAAGACTCCACACTCCCAATTCAGGGGGCCTGGGTTCGATCCCTGGTCAGGGAACTAGATCCCACATGCCACAACTAAAGATTCCGCATGCCACAACAAAAGATCCTGCATGCCACAACTAAAGATCCCGTGTGCCGCAACTAAGACCCAGTGCAGCCAAATAAATAAATGTAAAAAATATATATATCTTGTTATATACAACAGCATGATGAATAAAGTAAAGAAATTAAAGGTCCTTTCCTACCAACAAAACACGAAGAAACAGGAGATTACATTTTCATATGGTGTACTGAGTTGACTTGCTTTATGTGATATTTTAAAAGTTTTTTGCATTAGCTATCTCTTCAAAAAGACATTATCAACATAGATTCCTTCATATTGTATTAGTGTTCTCTTAAAAAAAAAAGCATTTCTTTTTAAGACATCCTCAAGGATGAACATGGTTTAATTACAAGGAGAGAAGCCAACAGAAATACTTTTGGCACTGAAAGTTTGCACTCTGCCAGAGTATAATTTATTCCTGGATTCACATAGTTAAGAGTATATATATTCTCTTCACAGAGCACATTGTTTACTACATCCCCATAAAGATGAAGGGAAGAAAAGTTAAATAACACACAAAGCCCATGATTTTCATATTTTGCAGAAGAAATGAGCATTCATCCATTCATTCATTCAACTAACCTTTGACTACCTTACAAATGCCACAGTTGTGGGTTGGATTCCCTAGGGAGCCAGTTCTGAGTTGGACGTCAATGTGCAGGATGTTTACTAAGGAGTGCCTTTGAGATAAACATCTATGGAAGGGAGAAGAAAGGAAACAGGAGTGGGCAGTGGGAGATCTCAAATTATGATGCAGCCCAATGACAGCCTTGTCCAACTCCACAGGGATCTCTGAAGCTATAGTTGCCCTTCAGATTTGCCATCCCCAAGAATGGATGTCACCAGGCCTGTATATTTCTAAATCAATTACTCACTGTGTCTCTACCTTGGGAAGGGATGTGACCCTGAACAAAGCAGCTCTGTGTAGCTGAGATGTTTCCTGAAGGGGCTGACAACTGAAGGCTTTCTGCTGAGAGTACTCCCAACAGCTAGGGGAATAAGTCCTTCACTGAAGGGGGATCTGGGTGGCATGTCATCTTGTCTACCATAGCTATGCACTATACCAGGAAACATGAAAATAGGTACAACTCTTACCCTTGGAAAGGTCAAAGTCTGGTAGGGTAGATTGTCTTGGAAACACACAAACAAAAATAGTATTTTATTTGTTTTGTGGTTATGGTATTTAAGACACTGTTACAAACATTTCACATATATTATCTCTTTTAATCCCCACCAGGACCCAACGTGGGTGGTACTATTAATACAATAAGTCCCCTATATACGAACCTTCAAGTTGCAAACTTTCAAAGATGCAAACGTGCGAGTTAGTTCATGTGTCTGGTGTACATTGTCATGTGCGTGCATCCTCTACAACTGGTTGTGCTTTTGTGTACTTTACTTTTGTGTGAAAAGTATTATAAACCTATTACAGTACTGTACTACATAGCCGATTGTGTTGGTTGGATACCTAGGCTAACTTTTTTGGATTTGCAAACAAATTGGAAGTATGAACTTGCTCTTGGAATGGAACTAATTCATATGTAGGTGACTTACTGTATCTCCATTTAACAGAAGAGGAAAAAGAACCTATGGCAAAATGACTGGCCCAAGGTCTAATGGTAAGTGGCTGATGGACACAGGATTCAAACCTTTTCAGTTTGACTTAAGTCTGATAAGTAATAAAATAGTAGGTACCATAGAAACAGACACAAAAAACAGAATCAACTTTGTTCACATAACCCTGTTTCAAAGAGCAGAATCATTTCTAAAGAGATAAATTAGGAGTTGGGATTAATATATACACACTACTATATATAAAATAGGTGAACAACAAGGACCTACTGTATACCACAGGGAACTATACTCAATATCTTGTAATAACCTATAAGGGAAAAGAATCTGAAAATGAGTGTGTGTGTGTGTGTGTGTGTGTATATATATATGTGTGTGTGTGTGTGGGGGGTGTATGTATATATATATATATATGTATGTGTGTATATACATATATATATATATATATCCTAATCACTTTGCTGTACACTTGAAACTAACAAAACATTGTAAATTAACTATACTTTGATTAAAAGATTAAAAAATAAAATGCAATGGAGACAATGTCTGTTCTTTGTTTTAAAGCCTCCAATGACTACTCATTGCCTTTTTAGGACAAAGCCAAACTCATCAGCATGTGGTTTTTCCGATGTACTTTATGAGGTAGCCATTCTAGTTCTTCACCCTTATCTTTTATTAATTGCTATGGCCTCTCGCATCCCTCATCCCCTCATTCACCCACACTGTCAGATTGAAAAACTTGAAGTTTCATTACCAAATAAGGTCATGTTCTCTTAAACTTATGAGCCTTTGCACACACAGCTTCCTCTTCAAGGAATGATTTTACCAGGATGATCCATGATCATCCAACCAATTCCTATATGTTCCTGAAGGCTCATTTCAAGTGCTACCGCCTCTCTGAAGCCTTCCTCAAGTTTCCCAGGTAAAGTAAATCATCTCCTCTTCTTCATGCCCCACTGTAGCTCGTACATAATTTTACTATAGTCCCATCACGCTGTTTTATAATTATTTATATGCATTGCTACTTCTTTCACCTGAAAACAGGGATTGTGGTTTACTTATCTTCAGATTTCTAGGTTCTAGCTGTTTCTAGCACAAAGTAGGAGATGAATATATTTTTTGAATGAATGGACCGTCTTGTGGCATCTGCCTCTTAATAAAGCTTTTGAATCTCTGATATCCTCTTCATTTCCATAGCTCAGTACCTCATCATTTCAGACCTAGACTATGTCAGCAGCCTCCTAGGTAGTCTTCTTGCCTGTAATCGTACTCCTTCCTCTCCCTGCTCAGGCTATCTTCTGCATGACCAGCAGAGTGATTTGTCTGAAACATAAACAGGATTACACCGATCCCTTAGTTAAACGCTTTCCATGGATCCCAATGACACATAAGATAAGTTTTATATTTTACGTTGCTTATATTTTCTGCTAGTTATTTGTCCCCTGCTGATTTCTGTAGCCTCATCTCTCATTACTCCCCTATATTCAGAGCCAGAATGATAAAAAGTGGTACTCCCCGGATGGCTACTAATTTGGCACCCAATCAAGTCAATATTCTTTAAATACATACTTCTTCAGCCTCATTTTTTCAAGTGAGGATGGAAAGATATGAATTTTCTAATAATAAAATTTTATGCTTCTTTATGTTTAAGGTAAAGGATTTATGACATTAATTTATTCCATACAATTTCCACATCCTGACAACCTCTTGGGAGGCATGGTGAACCATTTAAAATGTATCTACTAGATGAAATTTCTTATTCCAAATAAATAGTCCTATACTTTGCTGCTGAATTTAGGTGACTGTCCTCTGAGTGGTCTTGGGTTTGGTTGTGCCACCTGCCTGTAGTTGGAACCTGCAACTTTTGCACGTGTGTGTTGCAACAACCGTTCAACCATGAGAAGTCAGCACCACTAGGAGTATTTTTTTTTCTACTTGAGGTACTGAATATTTCAGTCAAAAGGGGTCCGATTTCTGTTTTGCCAGTTATATAATGATTGGTAGATAGAAGCATGAATTAACTGGTTTCATTTACTATTTAACACTTTAATGTTTTAGCGCCCAGAATAGATTGACACTCTGTGCAGCCACCTGTCTGCCCTCCTCCTAAATCTGATTCTGTCTCTACCAACCTTGCTTAACAAAACCATATATCTGCAAGGACCCGTGATTGCCTAGAAAACTCCAATTCTTCTTTTTTATTCTCAGCCTAAGGGCTGCCATCTCTATGAAACCTTCCCAAATTCCCCAGAAAACTTAAGTTTCCCTTGTCTGTTATATATTTATATTGTTATGTACTTTAGTCAATCACTTGTCACACAGTATTTTTACTGCTGGTTTACATGTTTGTCTTTTCTGCTAGGGCAAAAAATATTTTAATAAAATACAAAGAACAGGGTTTCCCTGGTGGCGCAGTGGTTAAGAATCCGCCTGCCAATGCAGGGGACACGGGTTCGAGCCCTGGTCCAGGAAGATCCCACATGTCGTGGAGCTACTAAGCCCATGCGACACAACTACTGAGCCTGTGCTCTAGAGCCTGCGAGCCACAACTACTGAAGCCCGCATGCCTGAGCTCCGCAACAAGAGAAGCCACCACAATGAGAAGCCCACACACCACAACAAAGAGTAGCCCCAGCTCACCGCAACTAGAGAAAGCGGCGCACAGAAACAAAGACCCAATGCAGCCAAAAATAAATAATAAATAAATACATTTATAAAAAAACATACAAAGAACACACTCATTTTTCTTAAGGTATATTTATTGTAAGTGAGTTTGATGAAAAAAGAGGGGGATATCTGAAATTAGGCTGATACAGGACAACCGTAAGTATCCACATCCTGAGTAATCTCACACAGGGCAGAAGTATGATCATGTTGTAGGGTAGGTTAGACAGGCTAAATTAATTTGATTATCAAATTCCATTTTTCACAGACCACCCATTGCTATCTCTCATGACATTAGTATCAGATTAGTTTGGGAAGTGCTACACTCCACCATGACAGCAAATGTCACCCACGTAGAAATCTTATCTGTGTTTACAGAGGAAATGTATCAAAACAAAACTTGCATTATTTTTACCCACTCATTGTCACTCATCAGTTTTATTTAAAAAAAAAAAAAAGGATCATGTGGCTCAGAGCTCCTACGAGCCAGTTCACATTGTTTGTTGTTAACTTACCATTCCATTACAGAGGTATCAAATGGAATGATTCCATGCCAGGGGCACTGACATTTCGCTTCTGACTGGCTCTGGATAGGGAAATGTTCCTCTCTACCTTAGAAATACTATCCAAGTGTAATTATACATGAACAAAAAAATCTGCCAGTGATCTCACACCAATTTTAGAAATACCAGTGTGAGTCTTCTTACACTAATCAGACTTTGTATGTAAAAGTCTTGATTACAAACTTTTTAGGAAAAAATACACTATTCACTATTACACACAGCTAAGCTGTTTACTCACAATTCCTCGATCATTGTTCTACTTTATATGACCATTTGGTATTTAATTGCTCACCCTATTGGAGAACCCAGCCCACATTGTCTGCAAGATTATAAAGGCAAAGGAAGTTGGAGATATTAACTACCTAGTGGGGACCTTTTTTATATTTCCATATAGGTATAATTTAAGATGGTTGCATTTTTCTTGCAACCTCAAAATAAATGTAACCCATACTAACTGTATTTTATTATAGGCAAGTGATATTACAGTTCCATCTGCTATTTAAAGTAAATGTATTCAAATAAAAGTTTCAATTTGGCATAGTAGTTAAAAGCATGGACTCTAGAACCACACCATGTGGACCCCATCCCTTACTAGCCATGTGACATGGAACAAGTAACACATTCTCCCTGTGCCTTAGATTTCTCAACAACAGAATAAAGGTAATACTAGTCTTTGTCTCACAGAATTTTAGGTGGATTTAATGAACTAACACTTATAAAGCACTTAGAATAGTAACTGAAACATTAGTAATGCTATATAACTGGTAGCAGATGTATTAACTACAAGCCTTTGCCATACCTTTAATATGCTTACGTTCCTTGTGAATCCATGGGAGTCTAGCTATTAAGAAATGGACTAGCAGCCTATTTATTCAACACTGCACTAGAGTTCCTAGCACTGTATATAAGAAAGGATTCAGCTACACTGCTGAAAGTGGTTTCAATATACAAAAATTCATTTTATTTCTACACACTAGGAATTAAGAGTTATAAATGCAATCAAAATGTCTAAATGTCATTTATACTAGCAACAAAAATACTAGATACCTAGAAATAATCCAGTGAAAGTTGTGCAAGACCATTATACACAAAATCATAAAAGTTTAATTGAAAGTTATCTTAAAAATCTAAATAAATGGAGAACAGTGGTCAGGGGAAGACTCAAAAGAGTAATGATATCAATTCTTGCCAAATTAATCTATAAATTCAATGTAATTCCAATTAGGAGAGTAAGTTGTGGGTTAGACTCCCAGGGCTCAAATTCCAATGCAGCCACTTACTACAGGGGTCCCCAACCCCCGGGGACGTGGACCACTATCGGTCCGAAGCCTGTTAGGAACCAGGCCTCACAGCAGGAGGTGAGCAGCAGGCGAAGCGTCACCTGCCGCTCCCCATCACTTGCATTACTGCCTGAACCATCTCTCGCATTACCACCTAAACCATCCCCCCAAACCCGCCCATCCGTGGAAAAATTGTCTTCCATGAAACTGATCCCTGGTGCCAAAAAGTTGGAGACCGCTGACTTACTGTATGACCTTGGGCAGGTTACTTCCCCATTCTGTACTTCAGTTATGTTGTCAGATGAACACAGATAATGTACTGTTTTCCTTTTGGGTTTTTGTGAAGAATAAATAAAATAAATATAAAATGCTTAAAATATTCCTGGCACGAAGTCAGGTCCTCTAAAAATGTTACCTCTCATTGATGTTATATTAAGAACTGCAGGTCCATAAAGAAAAGAAACAAACAACCTAATAGAAAATAGGCAAGCAAATGAAAAATACTTTACAGAATAAGAAATAAAACTGTCCAAAATGCATTTAAAACAATCTTTACTAATAATTGTAAAAGGCAAATTAAAACTCTAAATACTTCTTCAGTCATATTGGCAAAGATTAAAATGTGTTGGCAAGAATGTAAGAGAAACAAGTGTTTTTGAACACTGTGAGAATATAAATCAAGCCTTGGTAAATTTAAGAAAATTGAAATTGTATCAAGTATCTTTTCCGACAACAATGCTATGAGACTAGATATCAATTACAGGAAAAAATCTGTAAAAAGTACAAACACATGGGGGCTAAACAGTACAGTACTTAATAACCAAGAGATCACTGAAGAAATCAAAGAGGAAATCAAAAAATACCTAGAAACAAGTGACAATGAAAACACGACAACACAAAACCTATGGGATGCAGCAAAAGCAGTTCTAAGAGGTAAGCTTATAGCAATACAATCCTACCTTAAGAAACAAGAAACATCTCTAATAAACAACCTAACCTTACACCTAAAGCAATTAGAGAAAGAAAAAGAAGAACAACAAAAAAAAACCCCAAAGTTAGCAGAAGGAAAGAAATCATAAAGATCAGATCAGAAATAAATGAAAAAGATATGAAGGAAATGATAGCAAGATCAATAAAACTAAAAGCTGGTTCTTTGAGAAGGTAAACAAAATTGATAAAACATTAGACAGACTCATCAAGAAAAAAAGGGAGAAGACTCAAATCAAGAGAATTAGAAATGAAAAAGAAGTAACAACTGACACTGCAGAAATACAAAGGATCATGAGAGATTACTACAAGCAACTCTATGCCAATAAAATGGACAATCTGGAAGAAATGGACAAATTCTTAGAAATGCACAACCTGCCAAGACTGAATCAGGAAGAAATAGAAAATATGAACAGACCAATCACAAGCACTGAAATTGAAACTGTGATTAAAATCTTCCAATAAACAAAAGCCCAGGACCAGACGGCTCCACAGGCGAATTCTATCAAGCATTTAGAGAAGAGCTAACACCTATCCTTCTCAAACTCTTCCAAAATATAGCAGAGGGACGAACACCCCCAAACTCATTCTACGAGGCCACTATCACCCTGATACCAAAACCAGACAAAGATGTCACAAAGAAAGAAAACTACAGGCCAATATCACTGATGAACATAGATGCAAAAATCCTCAACAAAATACTAGCAAACAGAATCCAACAGCACATGAAAAGGATCATACACTATGTTCAAGTGGGGTTTATCCCAGGAATGCAATGATTCTTCAATATACGCAAATCAATCAATGTGATACACCATATTAACAACTTGAAGGAGAAAAACCATATGATCATCTCAATAGATGCAGAGAAAGCTTTCGACAAAATTCAACACCCACTTATGATAAAAACCCTGCAGAAAGTAGGCATAGAGGGAACTTTCCTCAACATAATAAAGGCCATATATGACAAACCCACAGCCAGCATCGTCCTCAATGGTGAAAAACTGAAACCATTTCCACTAAGATCAGGAACAAGACAAGGTTGCCCACTCTCACCACTCTTATTCAACATAGTTTTGGAAGTTTTAGCCACAGCAATCAGAGAAGAAAAAGAAATAAAAGGAATCGAAATCAGAAAAGAAGTAAAGCTGTTACTGTTTGCAGATGACATGATACTATACATAGAGAATCCTAAAGATGCTACCATAAAATTACTAGAGCCAATCAATGAATTTGGTAAATTAGCAGGATACAAAATTAATGCATAGAAATCTCTGGCATTCCTATACACTAATGATGAAAAACCTGAAAGTGAAATTAAGAAAACACTCCCTTTTACCATTGCAACAAAATGAATAAAATATCTAGGAATAACCTACATAAGGAGAGAAAAGACCTGTATGCAGAAAACTATAAGACACTGATGAAAGAAATTAAAGATATCACAAATAGGTGGAGAGATATACCATGTTCTTGTATTGGAAGAATCAACATTGTGAAATGATTATACTACCCAAAGCAATCTACAGATTCAATGCAATCCCTATCAAACTACCACTGGCACTTTTCACAGAACTAGAACAAAAAATTTCACAATTTGTATGGAAACACAAAAGACCCCAAATAGCCAAAGCAATCTTGAGTAGGAAAAATGGAGCTGGAGGAATCAGGCTCCCTGACTTCAGACTATACTACAAAGCTACAGTAATCAAGACAATATGGCACTGGCACAAAAACAGAAATATAGAGCAATGGAACAGGACAGAATTCCCAGAGATAAACCCACGCACATATGATCACCTTGTCTTTGATAAAGTAGACAAGAATATACAGTGGAGCAAAGACAGCCTCTTCAATAAGTGGTGCAGGGAAAACTGGACAGGTACTTGTAAAAGAATGAAATTAGAACACTCCCTAACACCATACACAAAAATAAACTCAAAATGGATTAAAGACCTAAATGTAAGGCCAGACACTATCAAACTCTTAGAGGAAAACATAGGCAGAACACTCTATGACATAAATCACAGCAAGATCCTTTTGGACCCACCTCCTAGAGAAATGGAAATTAAAACAAAAATAAACAAATGGGACCTAATGAAACTTAAAAGCTTTTGCATAGCAAAGGAAACCATAAACAAGACCAAAAGACAACCCTCAGAATGGGAGAAAATATTTGCAAATGAAGCAAATGACAAAGGATTAATCTCCAAAATTTACAAGCAGCTCATGCAGCTCAATATCAGAAAAACAAACAACCTAATCCAAAAATGGGCGGAAGACCTAAATCGACATTTCTCCAAAGAAGATTCATAGACTGTGAACAAACACATGAAAGAATGCTCAACATCATTAATCATTAGAGAAATGCAAATCAAAACTACAATGAAATATCATCTCACGCTAGTCAGAATGGCCATCATCAAAAAATCTAGAAACAATAAATGCTGGAGAGGGTGTGGAGAGAAGGGAATCCTCTTGCACTGTTGGTGGGAATGTAAATTGATACAGCCACTATGGAGAACAGTATGGAGGTTCCTTTAAAAACTAAAAATAGAACTACCATACGACCCAGCAATCCCACTACTGGGCATATATACCCAGAGAAAACCATAATTCAAAAAGAGTCATGTACCAAAATGTTCATTGCAGCTCTATTTACCATAGCCAGGACATGGAAGCAACCTAAGTGTCCATCAACAGATGAATGGATAAAGAAGATGTGGCACATATATACAATGGAATATTACTCAACCATAAAAAGAAATGAAATTGAGTTATTTGTAGTTAGGTGGATGGACCTAGAGTCTGTCATACAGAGTGAAATAAGTCAGAAAGAGAAAAACAAATACCGTATACTAACACATATATATGGAATCTAAGAAAAAAAAAGTCATGAAGAACCTAGGGGCAAGACGGGGATAAAGACACAGACCTACTAGAGAATGGACTTGAGGATATGGGGATGGGGAAGGATAAGCTGTGACAAAGTGAGAGAGTTGCATGGACATATATACACTACCAAACGTAAAACAGATATCTAGTGGGAAGCAGCCGCATAGCACACAGAGATCAGCTTGGTGCTTCTTGACCACCTAGAGGGGTGGGATAGGGAGGGTGGGAAGGAGGGAGACGCAAGAGGGAAGAGATATGGGAAAATATGTATATGTATAACTGATTCACTTTTTTATAAAGCAGGAACTAACACACCATTGTAAGGCAATTATACTCCAATAAAGTTGTTTAAAAAAAGACACAGGTAGTCAAGGTGATAGAATACAATATCTAATCACATTTTGTCTAATGGATGAAGAAATTCATTTTAAATATAAAGATTCAGATAGGCTAAAAGTAAAGGTATGGAAAAAATATACCACATTAACGGCAATCAAAAGAAAGCTGTTAGGGGCTTCCCTGGTGGCGCAGTGGTTGAGAGTCCACCTGCCGATGCAGGGGACACGGGTTCGTGCCCCGGTCCGGGAAGATCCCACATGCCGTGGAGCGGCTGGGCCCATGAGCCATGGCCGCTGAGCCTGCGCATCCGGAGCCTGTGCTCCGCAACAGGAGAGGCCACAACAGTGAGAGGCCCACATACCACAGAAAAAAAGAAAGAAAAAAAGATTTTGCAGCTATATTAATTTCACAGAAGCAGACGTTAGGACAAGGGAAATCATCAGGGATTCAGAGGGGCACAACATAATGAAAAAGAAGTCAATTCTCCAAGAAGATATAGAAAGGTTAAATGCATATCCAACTAAAAACAAAGTGTCAGAATATGTGAAGCAAAATCTGATAGAGATGAAAGGAGAAATAGACAAATCCACTATTACATTTGGAGACTTCAATACCACTCTGTCGGTAATTGATAGATCAAACACGCAGAAAATCAGTAGGTGACCTGAACAGCACTATCAATCAACTTGATCTACTTGACATTTATAAAATACTCCATCCCACAGTTGAATACATATTACTCTCAAGTGACATAAAGCATTTATCAAGATAGGACAAATTCAAAACCTTTAAACATACCTAAAAGAATAGAAATTATACAAAGTTTGTTCATAAACCACAATGGAATTAAACTGAAAATCAGTAACAAGAAGGTAGTTAGAGTATCCCCGAAATATTTGGAAATGAAATAACATACTTCTATATAATTTGTAGGTTAAAGGAAAAGCCCAAAGAGAGATTGAAAATATATTTTTTAATCTAAATGAAAATGTGTTTAACAAAATTGTAAAGAAAGCAGAGAGAGGACTTCCCTGGCGGCGCAGTGGTTGAGGGTCCGCCTGCCGATGCTTGGGACATGGGTTCATGCCCCGGTCTGGGAAGATCCCACATGCCGTGAAGCGGCTGGGCCCGTGAGCCATGGCCACTGAGCCTGCGCGTCCGGAGCCTGTGCTCTGCAACGGGAGAGGCCACAACAGTGAGAGGCCCACGTACCTCCAAAAAAAAAAAAAAAAAAAAGAAAGCAGAGAGAAAAATAAAGTAAGAAATCAGTGAAATTGAAAACAGGAAAACAATAGAGAAAATCAAGGAAACCCAAGGTTGGTTCTTTGGAAAGATCAATAAAATTAATAAGCTTCTAGTTAGGCAAACCAAGAGAAAAGAAGATAGAATTACAAATATCAGAAATGAAATAGGAATCATCACTTCGGATCCCATGGACATTAAAAGGAAAATAATGAAATACATGAACATGTATACTACACTTGGCAAAGCTGTCCTTCAGAAATGAAGAAGCAGTACAGACTTTCTCAGACAAAAGAAGTTGAGGGAGTTCATCACCACTAGACCTGCCTTACAAGAAATACTAAAGGGAGTTCTTCGAGTTGAAATGATATAATCATGTATACAGAAAACCCTAAAACCTCAACAACAGCAACAACAACAACAAAACTGTTTCAATAATAAGCAAATTCAGTAACGCTGTGCCACAACGACAAGCTTGGGCTGCTGTCTCCCACCCTTGGTTTGATATGGACAGATTTGGGTCCACAGAGGGAGAAGGTCAATTCAGTGCCAGGAGTCAAGGTGATGATCCTGAGGGAGGACGAAGAACTCCCGCCACAGAAGAAACTAGTCCCCAGGCCCATCCTACCCCAGCTGTTAGCCCTGGGAGGCCTTGGGGCACTATGGCCAGATGTGGCAGACCCTGACTTCCACCAGGAGAGGGGATACATTTACAGGGAGGTGAGGGCTTTGATCTGAGGGGGAGCACTCAGGTCGGCCAAGGGAGGACTCCCAGGCCTTGCCAGGCATGAAGGCGAGGGCCCTTATGGAGGGCTGAATTATCCCCCCACCCGTACAGAGGGGCCCCACAGAAACTCACCCAAGGCCCCAAGCAGGAGTGTCAGGAACAGGTGCCACCCCCTCTTCATTTCTGAGGTGGATATCTCGGGACGGAAGGGCCTTGTGAAGGCAGCAGGTGCAAGCCTTCTGGAGGATGAGGGTGACCCAACCCAGAACACACAGGGAGCCATGCAGACCACCCCCCACCCCTGCGGTAAGCTCTTGCGGACCCCACAGAGGCCTGTCAGGTGAAGGCCCCGCCTCCCTCCTGTCTTGGGGAGGGAAGGCTCCTTATCTGAGGGGTGAGGCCTCAGGTGAACCAAGGCAGGGCACTCACGCAGCGCAGGAGTCAAGAGGAGGCCAGAAGGGTTTTCCCAGCAGTTTTCCTCTGAGGGGCAGCAGAGGAACGAGCCCAGGCCCCACCAGGCGGCAAGGCGAGGGTCCACAGGGAGGAGAGCGGCCCTCTCAGGTGCCCTAGATGGGCTCCGGCCCGCTATGGCCCTGCCTTCCTCCTCGAGAGGCCCTGGGCAGGGGTCCCGGATATGAGGTGTCCTGATTTCCAGCCAGGGGCTGAGAGACCGAGGCGTCGTCGGCTGGAACCGGCTGGAACTGATGGCGCGGACTTGGGTCGGTGGAGACGGAGGCCCTCACTGGCCGGCACAGAGGTGAGGACGGGGAGGAAGGCCTGGGGGCCGCAGCGTGGTGTTCTCCCTGGGCCTCCGTGTCAGGAGCATCAGGGCTGGACTTGGGTTAGAAAAGCGGGGGTCCCGGCTCTGCCGGCTGTTAAGGGGGGACCCTCATGGAGGGCCGAGGGGGCCTTGAAGTCCGCACAGGGGGTCCCATGGGCGCCCGCCCCACCCAGTCTGGCTGGCTGTGCGCCCTGAGCCGACTCGGGCGGGGCTGTGGGCCGCAGGGCCCCTCTCCATCTCCTGACATCTCTGCCTGGCGACCCGGGGCCGTGGTGGCCGTGGGCTGAGGCAGCGGCCTCGGGTCAGAAGAAGGGAGGGGGGCGGTCCGCGTGGGGACTGCGTGGGAAGCTGTGAGGATGGACGAGGGCACATTCCGCGGATGCAGAGCCCCACGAGCCCCCCCGGGAGGGCTCAGCGATGCCCCCTCGTTCCCTCAGGACGCCGTGGGGCTGGTCTCCAGGAGAGACGCCTTTGCCTGAGGGCCGACGGCGGCACCTTGAGGGGGGGGACGGGAGCTCCCCCCGCCACCGAAGAGATGGCGTTCAGCCCCTGCTGTCAGCTTGGGGGCCCCCGTCCCGTCAGGCAGAGGCGCCCCCGGCACTCCGTCCTTTCTTCCACGCGCTCCTGGCAGCTGGGCCTGAGGGCCACGCTCGGGCCGCAGAAGGGAGAGGGAGGCCCTGTCGGCAGAAGAGGCAGGGCTCGGTGGGTGCCCTGCCACAGAGCCTGGCGGGACCTCCACAAGGACCCCCTGCTCCCTCCTGGCAGCCCGGGGACCCCGGGAAAGGCAGCCGGGCCAATCCTCCCTTGTCTCCCCTGTTTCCACATCCGGGGTCTCAGGGCAGTGAGGGCCTCGGGCTGAAGGGCCCACCAGGCGAGATGGCGAGGAGCTCCCGGTGGGCTGAGAGGACCAGGAGGCCCCACGGGGACCTGCCCTTCTCTCTCCTGAGAGGCCCAGCCGCAGCCCTGCCAGGAGTGGAGGTGAGGACTCACAGGCTAGGACAGGGAGGCCCTTCAGCTGCAGAGAGACGGGTCTCTGGCCACGTCCCACTCCTGCTGTCACCCCCAGGAGACGCCCAAGTAGGGCTGCGCCAGCCCCCTGCACTGCCCCTGCTCCCTCGTCTGGTCTCTGGGAGACGGAGCCTGGGCCTCAGGGATGCAGTCTCGGGTCAGCTGAAGGGGAAGGACGTACTCCCACCTTCCGGTCTCGCGGAGCCTCAGTGCAGCAGAGGGATGAGTCTCAGGCTCCGCCAGGAGTTAAGTGGGAGGTGGAGGGCAGGGCGGACCCCCGGCTGAAGAACAGATGGGTCCCGGCGCCTCCCTGCCCCTGCTGTCAGCCATGAGAGGACACAGGGAGTGGTGGTGGAGTGTGGTGCCCCTTCGCTTCCTCCTCCGCTATCTCAGGGAAGTGAGGCCTTGGTTTAAGGAGGGTGACCTCAGGTCAACAGAGGGGGGAGTCCCAGGCCTTAAGATAGGGACTGTGACGATCCGTCTATTCCAGGAGAGCAGGATCTGCAGCGTTCATCCAGCCCTTACTGTCACCCCAGGGAGGCCCTTGGCAGGTGTGGCCAAATGCGGTGCCCTGCTCTTGGTCTCAGGAGTGTGAGCTCTTGTTCTGAGAGTTCTGCCTCAGAGCAGCAGAGGGGTGGGGTGCAGGCCTGCCTGGCCAGGAGAAAGCCGAGGACTCTGAGTGGGCACTGATGGGACCATCCACCCCAGGACGGTGGGAGCATCCCAAAGTCCGGCCTTCCCCCTCCTGTCAGCGCTGGGGGTTGGGGGCGGGATTGTGATTGCAGTCTGCGGCCTGAGGTGCCCCACAGTTCCTCTTATAGGGACTCAAGTAACCCTGGGAGCAAGGATTTTGGTCTGAAGCATGTGCCTCGGGTGAGCAAAGCGGAGGAAGCCCAGGAAGGGCCGGGAGTCAGTCAAGGTGAGGACCCTGAATGTCGACCAGTGGGCCCCCCCACACCAGAGCAGAGGGGACACCACAGTGCCTGAGCTCGCACAGCCTACTGTCTTACCTGGAATCTGCAGGCTGAGCGGGCTTGTGTCACCCTGAGGAGTTTCACAGGTCCTCCCACTGGTCCTTAGGGCACAGACCAGTCAGGAAGACAGGGGACCCCCCAGAGCACTGTCTAAGGGAAGACCTATTAAGATGGCCTCAGTCAGAGCTGACAGGGTTGAGTTTCTCACACTCTTCCTCTCTCCCTCAGATCAATTGGCCGCCATCACCACGCCCTGCCCACACCCCTGCCTGCTGCCCCCCAGCATGCGTCGTCATGCTTCACAGAAGAGTCAGTGCGACAAGCTTGAAGTAGGCTTTCAGGACGGAAAAGAGGCTCAGGGCCTGGTGGGCGCACAGGTCCCTGTAACTGAGGAGGAGGGGGCCACTGCCTCCTCGCTCTCTCCTTTGACCCAGGGCACCGCAGAGGCTGTGCCTGCTGCTGGAACGCGAAGTGTTCCCCGGAGTTCGCAGGGAGCCCGCTCCTCCTCCATGGCCGTCGAAGCCATTCCACTGAGCAAGTCAAATGAGGGCTCCAGCAGCCAAGAAGAGGGTGTGAGCACCTCGCAGGCTCCCGAGTTCTTGCTCTGTGACATGCTAAACAAGGAGGTGGCTGAATTGGTTCAGTTCTTAAGTGTCAAGTATGTAAAACAGGAGCCCATCACAAAGGCAGAAATGCTGAGGAATATCATCAAAGTACACAAGGACCACTTCCCTGTGATCTTCAGGAAAGCCTGTGAGTGCATGGAGATTGTTTTTGGCATTGAAGTGAAGGAAGTGGACCCCAACCACTCCTATGTGCTCGTGAAGGCACTAGACCTCACCTACAACGGGATGCTGAGTGATGCCCAGGGCGTTCCCAAGACCGGCATCCTGATCCTTATCCTGGGTGTGATCTTCATGAAGGGCAAACGTGCTCCTGAGGAGAAAATCTGGGAAGTGCTGACTGTTATTGGGGATGTATGCTGGGCAGAAGGATTTCAGGGAGACCAAGAAGCTCATCACCAAAGAGTTGGTGGAGGAAAAGTACCTGGAGTACCAGCAGGTGCCCAACAGTGATCCTCCACACTACGAGTTCCTGTGGGGTCCAAGGGCCCACGCTGAAACCAGCAAGGTGAAAGTCCTGGAGTTTTTTGCCAAGATCAATGAGATTGACCCCACTGCATTCTCACCCTGGTATGAGGAAGCTCTGAGAGATGAGAAAGAGAGAGCCCAGGCCAGAGCTGCCACAGGGGCTAATACTTCTGCCATGGCCAGTGGCAGCTCTGGTGTCATGCCCAGCAGCCTCTCCAGCCCTGAGTGAAGTCAGAGGAAGATTCTCCACTCTGTTTTGTTTTTTTGTTTTGTTTTGTTTTGTTTTTTTGCGGCATGCGGGCCTCTCACTCTTGTGGCCTCTCCCCTTGCGGAGCACAGGCTCTGGACGCACAGGTTCAGCGGCCATGGCTCACGGGCCCAGCCGCTCTGCGGCATGTGGGATCTTCCCGGACCGGGGCACGAACTCGTGTCCCCTGCATCGGCAGGCGGACTCTCAACCACTGCGCCACCAGGGAAGCCCTCCACTCTGTGTTTGAAGTCAAGGTTCTAAATAGTGGAGGGCTGAATTGCAGATTTTGTCTTTTTTTTTCCTAAAGGTTTTTAGCTTTAGAGTCTAGGTTCGTGAATAACATTGGTCACATGTTTATTGCTGTTTGTCAGGCTTTAGAATAAGAATTTTGCTAGTCTGTAGCACAAATTGGGGAATCTTCCGTCATATTTTGTGATCTGGAACAGGATAACATGGCATTGGAATAGGAATTTCCTTAGAAACATGCAAGGGCCCAGGAATAAAATAGATGGGATCGAGAAATAGAAGAAAAAAATGTAAAAGATGGTTATCCTAAGAATCCTGTATCCCATTTAGTCTGTTGTTTTGTAAGATTAAAGTTATACACCTCGATTTGCTTGGCTAATTAAACAAGGTGTGAGAAACTAAATCTTAATAAACGAGAGTCCTGGCTCACTGGCTCATTTATGCTTATAGGTGGGTCTTAGAGGTGAGAGAAAAGCCTAGAATGGAAAACTGGTCCTGGCAGTTTCTCTGGGATCGTGGAGAAACATAGCCCAGTCTCCACCTGGACCAGGTGTCCTGCCCTTCTGTCCCCATGCCACTGAACACAGTGCACAGACTTGGTGTTCTATACACATCATCTGCAAGGATTTCCTGAGAAAAGGCTGATATTTCTTTGAAGTGGTGCCCAGAGGCTGGCACTTTTTCCCTGGCCTGGGAGAGCCAGAGCCCATGCCACTGAGAGGACATTTTAATTAAGTTATCTTGAGTGCAATTTGGCCAACTCTAAGCAAGGGCTAGATTTTTGGTGGGGGTGAGATGAATGAAAATAGTTGTTTGGATGGAAAAGCAGCTGAGAGGGGGGAAAGGAGTTAGTTCTTGACTCAAATTCCAGAAGCTTTGAGTTGCATTCAACTGGGGAAGACCTCCCAATATCCAAATTAAAGATTATATCCACTAACAGGGAAAATTTTACTGAGTTTTATTTACAAAGCAGCATTTGGGGCTCACTTGTTTTATGTCCTAGAGTGCTATGTGTTCTCTGAGATGCCACGGAGCACACACACACACACACACAATCCCAGGAGAGACTGATAGAGTCTGGGGTCAAAATCATATTAGAATTACTGCTATTATTAAAGATCCATTAAATGCCAGGCCATGTGCTTGACTTACATTATATATTGTACATTCCAGCAGTCCCACAAGTCAGGGCTTAGTAAACCCACTTCACAAATGAAGAATCTAAGGTTCATATTGGCCACTTGGCCATGGACCCAGTATCACATGTCCAGTAAGTGATAGAGCTGGGACTGGATCCCTGGTCTGAATTCATCGAGGTCCAGGCTGTCCCCACTACTCCCAGCCTGAGGCCGACCTTTTGTCTCTTAGTTCGTTTCCCTTCCCAGTACTGCATCATGGCAACAAAAAGAAGGGCCCTGTGCTCAATGAGCTAAAAACAGGCCTAAAGAAGGAAGGAGACGGTGAGAAACTGGACTTGGAGATTGTCTGTGGGCTTTATTTACCTCTGGTCCTCCTGCCTGGGTCCCAGGACTTCTTGAGAGCTGAGTGTGCCCAGGTGCTGGCACTTCTGTCTGGGCCTGGCACTTTCCTGCATTATGCACCCTTCCACTGGTCTTCCTTCATGTGCCCTCCTGTCCAGCTCTGGATCCTGGCCTGCTGGCCGGCTCGTCACTTCTCTGCAGACTGGACCCTGCTCCCAGTGGAACAGCCTCAAATATTGTGTCAAATTTATTTTAGTATGTCTCCCATTTTCTCATTAGGTTAAGCAGAAAATTAATCCCTCATGCATATAAAACTGGATTTGTGCAGTGATATCCTGAGTAAAGGGATTCCTCTGGGCATGACTTAAAGTTCTGAAATGTCAGCAGGACCTTTCCTCTTTACTCTGAGAAGCAAGGATTTGGCCAGAATGACCAGGAGCCAGGGAAGGATACTCTCAGTGAGGGTCATTGAGAGCATCCTGGCGAGAGCAATTGCCAGAGCCCACAAGAGAGCACGTACAAAACCGAGTCCAGAGAGCCCCAGGCAGGCTGGCAGTCAGGGCTCTCTGAGTCCAGAGTTCAGGGCCCAGAAGGAGAGATGGTGGGGAATCTGGGTGGGTGGTACTGGACGCCTTACAAGAATAGGCTGGGAAATCTCGGCATCCTCATGACCAGCTGGAAGTCCCAGTGTGGTCTGAGTGGGTAGGTCATTGGGAGGAGTGGACCAGCCACATGCCAGACACCACCCGCTGCCTTAGAGTCGCCCCTGTGTCCTGTCAGGAAGAGCACAGCTGCTCCCCTGCATCATTTGGGTGAGCTACATTTCTTGACACCTCTAGTGGTCCAGTGCTCCCTTGCTAGTGTCCCCAGGCTGGGAGCTGTCTTGATGCCTGCTGGAGGCTGGGATGTGCCCCTGTGTGCAGTGGACCCCTCCATAGCAGCTGGGCTATGTGAGTGGGGTGGTGACCGACGTCTGCCAGTTGAGACAGGCCAGGGGCACCAATGAAGAGTGGAAGGCAGTGTGCAGCCACAAGGAGGGGGCAATTGGAGGGGCAATCCCTGGAACTATTCACCTCAGAGACTCTGCAGCAAAAGGGCTGGGTGTGAACGTGCATTGAAAAATGATCCAGGTGTTGTCCCCAGCTCAGGCTGCCTCCCATGGATTCTGAGCTGTTGGGACACTAGAGGGCGGGTGTCCTGTGGCTATGACTGCCGGTCTATGTTGCCACCGGATTCTGTCTGGGATTGAGGATGGGCCTGCATTATCTTCCCAGGCAGTAAACTGGGATATCGTAGGACTTTACTCATTTGCTTTCCATTTCTTAGAGATCACTGTCTTTCATGGCCTGATGTCCAATCAGTTAAAACTTGTTTCATATATTTCATCTGGATTTTTAGGTATATCAGGTAGGAGTTCAGTTCCTCTTACTCCATTATGGCCAGAAGCAGAAGTCCTATAATGCAAATTTAAAATCTAAATTATCTAGGCATGACAAATGTCCCAAAATTTCAACCTTATTCAAATTAAAACCAGGATTGAAAGACTATGGGACACACTTATGTTAATATAGACATACTTACATACAGCTAGGAGAATATATAGCAAAATGTCAACAATGTATTCCTCTGCTAGTGGAAATATAATTGATTTCTTTATTTTCTTATTCACGGTTTTAAAATTTTCCAACATTTTTGAAACACATATGAATTACCTTTATAAATATTTTAAAATGTGATTTTGACTGCCAAAATAAATACACATCCTCTAAATGGTTTGTTTGCAAAAAATTGATCAACCTCTTGCTGGATTCTGCCCAGCTTCTGGCGTGCCTACTACTTGTCTGACTAGAAAGAAAAAGAAATGCAATCCAATTAGTAAGCTATGTGTAGCCATCCAACTTCCCTCATACTTTCAAAGATAGTGCTGCACAGATAAGAATTCATCTCCTTTTTAAAGCCCTCTCTCCAGAAAAAGTATATTTACATCTAAATCATATTCTCCATGATATGATTAGATCCAATATTTATACGAAGGACAGTACATAGGCAATTTGGGGAGAAGGAATTATGATTATCACGTTCATTACTATGAGTGTTGTTTATATGTCTCTTGTCAGAGCGCATAATAAATAAATCATGTTATTTTAAAAATACGTTCTTCCGTCATTACTGCATTAATTCCAAGTTGTGCCTGAAAATGCACTTTTATTTTCTTATGACTGATGCAACATTTTCATTAGAATGTTTATCATTTTCTTTCATAGACTATTATCAACACACAGTTTCTCAACACATGGTTATCTTTCACAAAGTAAATATCATGTAAAAAGTGCTATAATTGATAATTTTGACAATCTTCTCTACTGTATATGTTATGTGCTTTGTTGTTAGCTGTATTTCACATACTCATTTTCTACACTCAACAATTCCACTATTTTAATGGTTTCATTCACACACTGCCCTAACAAAGCCATTAATGCTTATTGATGTAATTCAATATTATTTATACCTTAGGATATTCTCATCACTGTATTGTTTGTTCCTTGTTCTTTACTTTTCTTTCATTTTTTCTTTCTTTTTTTTTTTATTAGAGCAACCACATAGCCGCTTTCTTCATGTGAATAATTTCTCTTTATTGGACCATGGCCAACTGAGTTTTACCAAATGATTTTGATCCAAATGTGTTTCTATGGATTTTTCAGTTGTAAAATATATACACATTATTTATTTATTTGCAATGGAATAATCTTACAATACTTTTATTTTTCCATTTTTACAACGTAGGTTCACATTCTCCAAAAAAAAGGATGCAAGTGAAACTATACTTCAATTTAAGAAAAAAAATAATAATGATACAAGTGAATTAATAAGCACCAGTAACTCTGCCAATACTATTTTTTTACCAATACCACTTAATAAATTGGCTAGCATTTTCCTCTTGAAAATTAAAACTGTTCCTAATTTTCCCACATTATCACCTTGTTTCCCTTATAAGAATTTGCTCTACATCTAAATAATTTGATCACTATTCTACACTTTTAAACAATTACAAATTACTACTATAAGACTTTTTTTATTTATATGATTATAAGTATCCTGTCATTTTTGCCCTTTCTGCAAACTCCTATATTATCTGTCATTTTCTCTATATGCACAGTGTCATATACTTTAAACTATGTCTGCAATGGACTGAATAGTTGTATCTCCCCCAAATCCTTATGTGTTTGGAGGTGAGGTCTTTGGGAGGTAATTAGGTCGTGAAGGTGGAGCCCTCATGAATGGGACTGGTGTCCTTATAAAAGGCCAGAAAGCTAGCTAGTTCTCTTTCTGCCATGTAAGGATACTGCCATGTAAGGATACTGAGAAGTTAACAGTCTGCAACCTGGAAGAGAGCTTTCACCAGAACCCAACCATGCTGGCACCATGATCTCACCCTTCTAGCCTTCAGAACTATGAGATATAAAGTTCTGTTGTTAATAAGTCACTCAGTTTATGGTATCTTTTTATAGAAGCCTAAGCTGACTAAAGCAGTGTCCAAAACCATTGTTTTATAACAGTCTTTTAAAAAAATTCTCAGATATTTCAGCTTCTTTGATCTTCTCGAAGGAACAGTTTTTGTTCCATTGATATTAGTTATTGTTTTTCTAATGTCAATTTCATTGGTTTCTGCTCTTATCTATATTATTACTATCATTCTTCTTGCCTTGGGTTTAATTTAGCTTTATAATTTCTCACAGTAGGAGCTGATGTTATCAAATTGAGTCTTTTCTTCCTTTCTAATATAAGCATTTAATGACATAAATTTCCCACTTAGCTCTTCTTTAGCCAAGTCCCAAAAATTGTGATATGGTGTATTTAGATTTTCATTCAGTTCAAAATATTTTCTAATTTCCTTCAATAATTTCTTTTGAAGCATGTGTTAGTAAAAATGTGTTGTTTAATTTCCAAATATCTGGGAACCTTGATGAAATTTGAAAAAAATATTGAGGCCTTAAGTGCTAGAGTGAGGAGTTGGTAACTAATGTGTTGAGCAATGGGGAGCCTTGATGATTTTTGAGAAGTATGCTGACATGATCTGAGCTATGTTTGAGGAAGGACAATCTTGAGGGATAGAATGGATTGGAGGCAGGAAGTAGGGAGGTAGCTAAGAGTCAGCTACTCCTTCTAGCCAACTATGCCAGATCATGCACTTACATCTATTGGATTTCTATTTCTGAAAGACCATTTCTGTAAGTATTCAAGTCACTTTGAATTTAAATCCCAATTTAAATGTACTAGCAAATTGACTAGTTAGTGTCATCTGCAAACCTAATTAGCACATACTTTATCTCCATGAATGACTGGTTTAACCATTACCATGGCCAAGCCAGTTAAATTGCTCAATTTGGGCTAAAGTTGTTGCTAGTGGAATAGATATTTGCATTTAATATATGCATGTCAAACTATAAGCAATTGCTACTTAGCTACTTAGAACCTAAAACATAATTGTCAGGAGACATAATTAGTATGAAATCAGAATCTTATAAATCTCTGCCTAATTATTCTGAATCATATATCTAGATGTCTGGTTGCTATATGTTTTTACAAGGTTTCATACTCTTTTAAACCAAAGCATTTAAACCAAAGAACTGTGAGACAATAAAGTTCTGTTGTTTTTAGCTATCCGGTTTGTAGTACTTTGTTTTGGCAGCCCAAGAAAACGAATACAGATTTTGGTACCAGGAAGTGTGGTGCTACTGTAACAAATATCTAAAATATAGAAGCAGATTTGGAATTGGATAATGGGTAGAGGTTGGAAGAATTCCTAAGTGTTGATTTTTTTTAAAAGCCTAGATTGCCTTTAAGAGAGGATGGTAAAAATATGAACACTAAAGCACTTCTGGTGAGGCCTTAAAAGGGAATGATGAATGCATTATTGAGCACTGAAGGAAAAGCAATCCACGTTATAAAGTGGCAGAAAATTTGTTTGAATTGTGTTTTTTTTGTTGGGTGAAATGTAGAACTTATAAACTATAAACCTGGATATTCAGCTGAGAAAATTTTCGAAGTGTGGAAGATACAGCCTGATTTCTTCTTACTGCTTATATTAAAATGCGAGAGTAAAGATATAAATTAAGGAATAAATTATTAAGCCAAAAGCAACTAGCACTTAATGATTTGGAAAATTCTCAGTCTATCTAGATATCATGTTGTGGAAACAAGGTCAAGGGTGTGGCTGAACAACTGTTGGCTAAATTGACTAGGTACATGCTTTGTGGATCCAATCAACCATCTCAGCAATAGGAATGTGGTGATCCTGGAAGGATCTGGGAGAAACCCCATGTCAAATGGGTTGAATTCCCTTGACATTCATGGAAGACAGAAAAGGTTTTTGAGAAGTATACCAACATGGGATTGCTAGCCTAGATTGAAAGGGACAGAGGTGGGACAAAGTGAAGGAAGCATGACTCTAAGGGCAGAGCCATGGATGCAAAGGCCAGAAAGAGCACAGGCCAAGGGGGCAGAGTGGCCACCTCCTTGTTTCCAGAGGGTAGGGCTGCTGCCCAGGGCTAAGAGGGCAGAGCATCAAGTCACAGAGAATTATTCTTAGGTCCTGGAACCTAGTGAAACTTGCCCTGCTGTGTTGTGAACTTACTTTAGATTAATGACACCTTTTTTTTTTCTTCTTCCAATTTCTCCCCTTTAGAATAGGACGTCTATCATATATATATATATATATATATATATATATATGATTTATTTATTTATTTTTTGGCCGCGCCACACAGCATGCGGGATCTTAGTCCCCGACCAGGGATCGAACCCGGACCACCTGCAGTGGAAACGCTGAACCACTGCACCACCAGGGAAGTCCCTAGGATGTCTATCTTAAGCCTGTTCTTTAATTGTATCTTTTTTTTTTTTTTGCGGTACGCAGGCCTCTCACTGTTGTGGCCTCTCCCGTTGCAGAGCACAGGCTCCGGACGCGCAGGCTCAGTGGCCATGGCTCACGGGCCCAGCCGCTCCACGGCATGTGGGATCTTCCCGGACCGGGGCACGAACCCGTGTCCCCTGCATCGGCAGGCGGACTCTCAACAACTGCGCCACCAGGGAAGCCCTAATTGTATCTTTGAAACAGATAGTTTCTTTTCCAGTTTTCATGGGTCTACAGATGGAGAAGAATTATGCCTCAAGATGGACCATACTCATAGTCTCACCTATAACTTATTTAAATGATGTATATGATATGATTTGAGACTTTAGTTGATTATACTTAGATGATATTTTGGACTTAAAGTTGATGCTGGAATGGGTTAAGACTTTGGGGGACGTTGGGGTGGGATTAATGTATTTTGTACATGGGAAGTACATGAATTTGGGGGGATGCAAAAGAAGATTGTTATGGGTTGAACTGTGCCCCCCCAAAAAGATATGTTGAAGTTCTAATTCTCAGTATCTTTGAAAGTGACTTTATTTGAGAAGAGGTTCTTTGCAGATGTAATCAAGTCATTATTGTGGGCTCGAATCCAATATGACTGGTGTACTTATAAAAAAAAGAAATGATGTGAAGACACAGATACAGGAAGAACACCACAGAAAGGTGGAGTCAGAGATTGGAATGAGGCATCTACAAGCCAAGGAATACAAAGTATTGCTAGCTGTCCCTGGAAGCTAGGAGAGGGGCATGGAACAGATGCTTCCTCAGAATCCTCCTAAGGAACCAACCTTGCTGACATCATGATTTCAGATTTCTAGCCTCCAGAACTGAGAGACAACCAATTTCTACTGTTTCAAACACCCAGTTTAGCCAGTCTGTGGTACTTTGTTTTGCCATCCCTCGCAAACTAACATGCCCACCCTCAAGTCCCATCCATATATTTATTTAAGCAACCTGTGAAACCCAGGATCCTTCCATTTTCAGGTATTTGTTCAGCAGCCAAACATAGCAGCAAGATGTCTTGAGCACAGTATAAAGCAAATTTTGCTGCAACTTCTATGACTAAAACTAGAGAATATTATAAGTTTAAGAATCATTTCATAAATTAAAGAACTACTAAAGAGTATGCTTTGAAAACAGGGTAGACGGGTAGCAGAAATTTCATCCCAGTGTTCAGATTCTCCGTATGACTAACCTTTGCTTACTCATTGAATGTGTTTACTCATTGAATGTGTTTACCTGTCTTCTCCACAAGCATAGAATTGAATATCAAATTTGCAGCTGACTCACTTTTTAATGGATATTCAAACACATTCTTTTTCAAGTGCTAAGTAAAAGCTTATCCTTAGTGAAATAAAATGTAGGCAAGAGGCAAATAAACTTGTACTTTACTAAAGCATTAGTGTGAGTTCCTTCTTAAGTTGTTAACTGGGATTACCTCTGTCAGTTACCAATGCCCATAGGTCTTTGAAATATGGAAAATATAAGTTTAAAGATGTACGGGAGCATAAGTCAAAAATCAAATGATATGAGCCACTTCATCGTATAGTTTTTGAGGTCAAAGAAGCTGCTGAAAATTCATGAAATATAATAGGTTTCACAATGTTAAAAAAAAGAAAAAAGAAAAATTTGTTTCTATTAAATTTACTTTAATTGTTCAATCTCTAGGGGAAAATACACTGTCCTATCAACTTTGAGTTTGGGGCTGTATTTTGGGAAGGGTTTTCTTCTCATTTTCTTTTGTGCAGCAGTAAAAATATTCTTCCTGTTGGGTATAAAGAGAAAATATAACCATTAGTATGAGAAGAATCATATATTCATCAAATATTTACTAGGTATCTACTATGTATCTGTCACCAAGCTGGACAGTGGCAATACAGAGACAAATAAGATATGGTCCCTGCCCTCAAGGAATCTCACTGACAGGAAGACACAAAAAATAACAATTACAGTATGTGATGTTAAGAGAGCTACCTGATTCTTTCAGGATTGGTGGGAGGGAGTGTGGAGGATGGGCACACTACAAGAGGTAGTAACTGAGTTGAATCTTAAAATTGGCAAGTGCATTCCAGGGAGATGTGATAGTATGGACTACTGAAAAGGTACAAAACAGCATGTTACATGGGATACACTCATACTAAAAAAGCATTCATTGTTTGTTTGAAATTCAAATTTAACTAGGTGTCCTGTATTTATATTTTCTAAACCTGGCAACTCTTTATGTGAACTGAACACATTTCTGTGTTGCTAGAATGTCAAGTCCAAGTCAGGGGTTGTGAGAGACAGAGCTGGAAAGGTAGGCACATATCAGATCATGAAAAACTAGGTTTATGAAGTCAGACAGCTTGTACTTAGTTTTGAGAACAGTAGTGAGCCATTTAAACGTTTTTAGCAGAAGAGTCATACAGTCAGACTTCTCTTTTAGATGGGTTATTCTGACATCATATGGAGCATACATTGAAGTAAATAAGGGTAGTGACAGGGAAATTATTAAATAGACTAATGTTAGGTTTATCCAGGGGAGATGATGAGCTTAAACTAGTGCAGTGGTTGGGAGAGATGGAGATAAGGTGGTGGAAGAAACTTCTAGGAGTAAAATCCAGAAATTTGAGTAGTTGACCAAATGGGGGGATGAAAGAGAGGGGGAGTCTAAGAGGGCTCCAAAGATCCTGTCCTAGTGACAGGATGTCTGACATGGAAAACATAGGAGAAAGGGCAAGACTTTCAAGGAAGATGACAAGTTATATTTGGGGCATGTTAATTTAGCTGGTAGTGCTAGTGAACCAGCCAAATGGAAATGAGCAGCAGGTATCAGGGGAATATTCTATGTTGGCAACATAGATTTGGGAATCGTCAGGATAGAGTTAAAACTATAAAAGTCAGAGAACCAATTAAGAGCCCTCATTCTTAAAGTTGGTAGAATTAAAAATCTTCTTGAAGCACAATTGCCACTCAGTGTAGTTCTTTTTAATACTGGCTCATCAATATACCATAAAAAGATTCAGTACAATGAATATGCAATCACAGCAGGACACTGTACTTACTACAAACCATGTGGTGGAGTTCCTGTTTATCTTATTTGTGGAATTATTTCATATTTAATATATCTCAATATAACATGAGATATTGTAGCTAGAAATAGGCCGTGTAGAAAAAGCTAACAGTCAACATTTTTCTGGAGTGCATGTATCATTCTCATCACAAGGTATGACCAGACATCAACAACAATGAGCCAATCTGAGCCAATGTCAGCATTTTTAAAAGGGAATTTCTGGCCTTGCATCTAGTTTAAAACTTCTACTCTGTAACATTGGTTATAACTTTAGGTAGCAGAGGAGCTTGTTCAATTAAATGGCAATGTATAGAATAATGTGGGTGAAAAATTAAGGTTCATATGAAGAGCAATTTAACTTGGAAAGAACATTTATATGCTAAATGAAACTGAGTCTTTCATTGCCTATCAAGGCTTTAAGGTATGCATATCAATAATAAGCACAGGACTTCCCTGGTGGTGCAGTGGTTAAGAATCCACCTGCCAATGCAGGGGACAAGGGTTCGAGCCCTGGTCCAGGAAGATCCCACATGTCGCAGAGCAACTAAGCCCATGCACCACAACTACTGAGCCCACGTGCTACGACTACTGAAGACCGCATGCCTAGAGCCCGTGCTCCGCAACAAGAGAAGCCACTGCAATGAGAAGCCTGCGCACTGCAATGAAGAGTAGCCCCCGCTCGCTGCAACTAGCGAAAGGCCGCGTGAAGCAACGAAGACCCAAAGCGGCCATAAATAAATAAATAAAAAGCACATAGGTTGATTATTGAGAGATGTGCCAGACAAAGAACTAAACAATTTACATGTTTTTTCATATAATTTTCGTAGAAACCCTATGAACTAGGTATATGGTCATTCTCATTTTATCAGTGAGGAAATTTAACTCAGAGAGGTTGCTTAACATTTACAGAGGGACAATTTTCAAAGTCTACATTTAAGAATTATATATATGTATATATATATATAATTTATATACACATATATATACACACAAACATATATCTTTGTGTATATACATTAACACACATATATTTATGAAAATGTATAGCCTAGTTACTTTTTATCACTGTCAAAATAATCATTTCTAATTTCAGTATTTGGTTCACAGTTCACACCATAAAATCTTCTTCAAAGGGTGTAGTATAACATAGATTCCTCCCTCTCTGAGCAGTTATGAAATTAAATAATCAACGTATTGCTTTGCCATATGTCAATTTACCTTCCTAGATTTAAGCCATAGAATCTCAGTGTTGAAAACTATTTGAAAGTTTATCAAGTCCAACCTCCTTTTCTGTGTAGGAATCTCTCTTTGACATTCTTGACATATGGCTTTTTCGTTTCCACTCAAATATTTGCAGTGACTAGGAGGAAAAAAAGGTCACTAATTCTGATGTTGGGGAACTGTGGTAGGTCCTAAATCTGTCTTTTAAAGATTTACAGGTCTATCCTTGTTGTTGCAAATAAATGGCAAGATTTCATTCTTTTTTATAACTGAATAATATTTCACTGTGTATATACCACATCTTCTTTATCCATTCATACAGTGGTGGGCACTTAGGTTGTTTCCATATCTTGGCATTTGTAGATAAGCTGCAATGAACATTGGGTGGCATATATCTTTTCAAATTAGTGTTTTCATTTTCTTTAGATTAATACTCAGAAGTGGGGTTGCTGGATCATATAATAGTTCTATTTTTTTTTGAGGAACCTGCATACTGTTTTCCATGGTGACTGCACCAATTTACATTCCCACCAACAGTGCGCAAGGGTTCCCTTTTATCCACATCCTCACCAACACTTGTCATCTCTTGTCTTTTTGATAATAGCCATTCTAACAGGTGTGAGGTGGTATCTCATTGTAGTTTTGATTTGCATTTCTCTAATAATTAGTGATGTTGAGCATCTTTTCATGTACCTGTTGGCCATCTGTATGTCTTCTTTGGAAAAGTGTTTATTCAGATCATTTTTTAAAAATATTTTTTCTTCTGACTCCTTCACAGTACTTCATATAGTACTTATTCCCACTTTTTGCTTCACTTTTGGTTTAGAGAACTAGAAGTATTTTAAACATTATTTTTTTAAGACCGTGTGTCTTCAAAGAGTACCGTATGAGTGAAAAACAACTTTCTTTATGATGTTTGTTTGTTTTACACTAATGTATCAGGAAGAATGCTTCACTGTTAATAGTGGGGTGGAGAGGAAGGATACATTATGATGATCTGTGCTAGTTTCAATCCTAATATAATTTATCTTTTAAACTAATCTGAGAATGAGGTAAACATAGCATTCATATTGGAAAAAATCACAAGAGGAAAATAGGCTCACAGATCTATAGGCAAAAGTAAGTTAATCCAACTTTTTAGGCAAAATCTTTTCCTGTGTCATGTTCATGGATTTGAAGACATAATATTGTTAATATTCAAATACTATCAAAATCAATCTACAGATTCAATGTGATCCTATTAAAATTTCAATGTTCTTTTTTGCAGAAATGGAAAAGCTGATACTAAAATTTATATAAAATTGGAAGGGGCCCTGAATAGCCAATACAATTTAAGGGAAGTAAAGTTGTAGGGCTCACACTTTCCATTTTCAAATTTACTACAAAGCTACAATGATCAAAACAGTGTGGTGCTGGCATAAGGATAGACACAGAATTACAATATGACACAGCAATTCCACTCCTGGGTATATACCCAAAGATTTGAAAACATTCAAACAAAAACTTGTACATAAGTGCTCTCAGCCTTACTATTCACAATAGCCAAAAAGTGGAAACAACTGAATTGTCCATCAGTGGATGAGTGAATAAACAATTGTGGTGTGTCCATACAATGGGACATAATTAAGCCATAAAAAGGAATGAAGTACTGATACATGCTACGATGTGGATGAGACTTGAAAATATGCTGAGTGAAAGAAACCAGATACAAAAGGTCACATGTTGCATGATCCCATTTGTATGAAATATCCAGAATTGGTCAATCTATAGAGAGAGAAAGCAGATTGGTTTTGTCAGGGGCTGGGAGAAGGTTGAGTGGGGAATGACTACTTAATGGGTACAGGGTTTCCTTTTGGGATGATGAAAATGATTGGAACTTGATATAAGTGGTGGTTGCACAACATTGTGGATGTCCTAAATGCTGCTGAAATGTATGCTTTAAAATGGTTAATTTTATGTTATGTGAATTTCATCACAACAAAAAATGAAAAGTATATAAATGCAATCATACAGCGTGTAACCTTTTGAGATCAGCTGGTTTCATTCAGAATAATTCCCTTGAGATTCATCCAAGCCATTCGTCTTCTATGTCTTCAGAGAAACTGATGAAACGGCCAAGGCTAAGCACAAAGCCTGCTAGCATGTGAAGGCATTCTCTAGCCATGTTAACATTGCTCCATTCATATTTGTGTATATTTCCACCAGGTGTGACGCCACTTACCTATCCTATCATCTAGTCCATGTTTCTCCCTTTTGTTTCTAAAGCTATAAACTCTTTACCTAATTTAGTGAGTATCAGTATTAGTTACTATAGCTGCTGTAACAAATTGCTACAAACATAGAAGCTTAAAACAACATGAATTTATTATCTTAAAATTCTGAGGGGCAGAAGTCTGAAGTGTGCATGACTCAGTGAAAAAGGTATTGTCAGGGCTGCATTCCTTCTAGAGACTCCAGGGGAGACTATATCTCCTTGCCTTTTCCAGGTTTCAGAGAATGCTGGCGTTCCTTGCCTCAAAGTCCCTTCATCAATCTTTAGAGCATCATTCCAACCTCTGCTTCCATCATCACAGCCCCACTCTCTCTCTGACCCTAATTCTACTACCTTCCTTTTATAAGATTGACTACATTGGACCCACCTGGGTATTTCACCTTAATCTCCCCATCGCATTTCCTTAATTTAACCTCCTTTTGCTATGTAAATTAACATTCACAGATTCTAGGGTTTAGAATGTGAACATATTTGATTCTGCCTACCTCAGTGTTTTTCTTTTTTTTGAATTCCAGACATATTGGTTCAACAGCATTCCCTTGATTTACCAGCCTAGTTAGACTTTTAAGGCTCATCAACTGAATCCATTAATTTAACTGCAATGCATTGAATGAATTGAGTAGAAAGTACCACAATAAACTGGACATGCCAATCATCCTGCATGTGTCTGGACACACACAAAATGACTTCTCAAGAGTCATAACTTTTATTAAAGTATTAATATAAGCCTTGCTTACTGCTTTTCACACTCTGCCTGTTTGGGAGCAATGCTTGAGATAGTTTGCAGATTAAATATGCATTGATTAATGGTTCTTTCCACATCTTTTCACCAAGATAGTATTTTAATGGTATGTATTATTGATTTGCATTTTCCCACAGTAAAATCACAGTAATAATTTGTATTGGTAAATAAAACAAAGAGCTGCTTAAATATTCACTTGCATTGTTTTTTAAATTCTTTTTTAAAATTAATTTATTTATTAATATTTTATTTTTGGCTGCGTTGGGTCTTCATTGCTGCACACGGGCTTTCTCTAGTTGCGGCGAGCGGGGGCTTCTCTTGTTGCGGAGCACGGGCTCTAGGTACACGGGCTTCAGTAGTTGTGGCTCACGGGCTTAGTTGTTCCTCAGCCTAAGGGGTCTTTGCAGACCCGGGCTCAAACCTGTGTCACCCTGTATTGGCAGGTGGATTCTTAACCACTGCACCACCAGGGAAGTCCTCACTTGAGCTATATTATGATCAGTACTTTCAGAGGCACAAAATAATAGAGACAATATAAATAATCTCATAGAAGCTAAGCAATTCTTCCCGCACTAAAATGTGAAGGCATGTCCAAATGGCAGCATTTTTTTTCCTAATCCCTACCATACTGGGTTTTCAAAGATAAGTTTCTCACTACCAAACTAAAGTTGATTTTCAATTTATAAAACTAAATCACTTTCTGACTTACTTCACTCTGTATGACAGACTCTAGGTCTATCCACCTCATTACAAATAGCTCAATTTCATTTCTTTTTATGGCTGAGTAATATTCCATTGTATATATGTGCCACATCTTCTTTATCCATTCATCCAATGATGGACACTTAGGCTGTTTCCAGCTCCGGGCTATTGTAAATAGGGCTGCTATGAACATTTTGGTACATGTCTCTTTTTGAATTATGGTTTTCTCAGGGTATATGCCTAGTAGTGGAATTGCTGGGTCATATGGTAGTTCTATTTGTAGTTTTTTAAGGAACCTCCATACCGTTCTCCATAGCGGCTGTACCAATTCACATTCCCACCAGCAGTGCAAGAGTGTTCCCTTTTCTCCACACCCTCTCCAGCATTTATTGTTTCTAGATTTTTTGATGATGGCCATTCTGACTGGTGTGAGATGATATCTCATTGTAGTTTTGATTTGCATTTCTCTAATGAGTAAAGATGTTGAGCATCCTTTCATGTGAAAGACAAATACTGTATGCTAACACATATATATGGAATTTAAGAAAAAAAAATGTCATGAAGAACATAGGGGTAAGACAGGAATAAAGACACAGACCTACTAGAGAATGGACTTGAGGATATGGGGAGGGGGAAGGGTAAGCTGTGACAAAGTGAAAGAGCGGCATGGACATATATACACTACCAAACGTAATGTAGATAGCTAGTGGGAAGCAGCCGCATAGCACAGGGAGATCAGCTCGGTGCTTTGTGACTGCCTGGAGGGGTGGGATAGGGAGGGTGGGAGGGAGACGCAAAAGGGAGGGGATATGGAAACATATGTATATGTATAACTGATTAAATTTGTTGTAAAGCAAAAAATTAAAAAAAAAAAAACTAAATCACTTTTAAAAGGTGTTCAGACTTCTTAAAAAGTTCCATTATTACTTGTGACAATTACTAGTTGTAAATGTAAAAAATATACAAAACCCCACCATATATTCTGGGCTAGTTGACACCAATGAGAGTGCTGGGACATTTATTCCCTCTTTAGTCTGAGATACCAAAGGAATGTTAAGAGGTCTTCTGGCCTAAAATCCAGCTCCTAGATTTGTGGCATCTGCCCATTTAATAAACATGCCTCTGTGTATTCCTTGAATATGTTGACTTTATAGGGCCAAAGACAGAGACCAAAGCAGGAAGTTTCCTTTAGGACAATCTTGGTAGATAGACCTTCAAGCTTTGTTTGGACAGTTCCTAAGATTACTTTGGGGTTTTCTAAATTACCTCTGCCCTCTCCCTTCTCTCCCTGCCTTCCCATCCCATGCTAACTGCTTTGCTGATCATGCTCTTTGCTTGTATTTTCATATGTATCTGGTTGGACTGCTTTGATATAAGGGAGAATCTCTCTTTAAGCTTCAGTTTTACTGTGTGTCACTAAGTCCAAAGGATAGAAAGCCCTTTTTATAGGCTGTGGGCTGTAAATGTTTCTGGGATATCTTTACTGCAGTCTGTAGCAACTGAGGATTTGCATTACCTTGCCTTTTCCCTATATGTCAAGACACATAATTTACTAACTTTTTAAATGGACTGGTATATATTGATATTTCATTGTTTCTTTGTTTTTCTTTGTTTCCATTTGTCTCGCTAAACTGTGAGCTGAGAGGTTTGAGAGCCAGACTTTGAAATGAGTCAGCTGTTTAGAGCCCAGACACTGAAAGAGGTTTCCGTAGCAACGGAGATGTGTGGGAAAGCCTTATGCACACTATAGCTTAGGAAGCAGGATTTACTGGCTGAAGTGCAAAGCTTCCCCTCCGTCCAGGAGTTATTTTCTTAGTACAGGGATACTTGATTTGTGTTAGTTTTAGCTAACATTCAAACATGGTAAAATTTCTTCTCAGGGTGAACTTTGCATTTTGTGGAAATATATTAAATACTGATATTAAACACATACTCTTTCAAAAATAATCATAAAATCAATAAAGCACTATTAACTAAGGGAGCTAAGCTTCAGTCAATGGTAAATAGCAAAAGTATCTTACTGATCTCATCACAAACATATTCACCGCTACAATGAATTCAGTCTGGCAAATGTCTTGCCTCCATTCCTATCTATAAAGTGGTCATAAATATATGGAAAATATCTGACACCTAGCAGGTTTCCTAGAAGAGATTTCATATTTCAGACAACCAATCCTTATTCGACCTATGGCCAGCTGATTTAATTGGCTAGAAACTGACTAAGCAAACCAACACTTCTGGTCTGATTCAATATTCCACTCAACCCTAGGTAGTTGCATTGTGATGGAGCCATTGGGCAGAAGTGAAAAAATCAGTGTATTTCCACACATCCACTATTGGAGAAACAACTCCAAGGGCATTCCCTTGGTAACTCATTCCCAGGAAACTCAGCTTTCTGCAATATAGAGGCCACATATACTGCCTGGAGTTTTGCAAACTAATTACAAAAAGACTTGTGATCTAAGAAATATTGCAGTTGGACCATGAGGATAACTATAAACAAATTCTGCCATATGGAAAATTTTACAAAATACTATATCTCAACCTAGAGCTAAACACTGTAATTTGCTAGGCCAGGGTTTTCCTCCCATAATCTTTGGGGCTATTGTGAGAACATTAAGAACCATTCTTTTCTCTTTATTTCTGTTGATGACCTCTGCACTCTTGTGACCATCCTGCTGAAAGGAAGCCTTATCTTCCCTGCAGAAGCATTTTGATTTCTAACATGACCTCAAAATCTATAACTAAAAACCACCTCAAATTTGTGGTCATGATCATTTAAATATTAAATGGTCTTTTAAAAGTGGCTATCACTGGGCTTCCCCGGTGGTACAGTGGTTGAGAGTCCGCCTGCCGATGCAGGGGACATGGGTTTGTGCCCCGGTCCGGGAAGATCCCACATGCCACAGAGCGGCTGGGCCCATGAGCCATGGCCACTGAGCCTGCGTGTCTGGAGCCTGTGCTCCGCAACTGGAGAGGCCGCAACAGTGAGATGCCCGTGTACCACAAAAAAAAAAAAAAAAAAAAAAAAGTGGCTATCACTAAAAGCTATGTGGGAGTGCATACAAACTAGCAGCAATGCTTTGTTACTTCAAAATATTCCATGATTCGAGATTTGATTCCATATTTATAGAAAGTCAGAGCAAGAATTGCTTGTGTGATCAAGTAGTACAACTTCCTCACTTACGGATGGTGAAACCAAGGCTTTTATTGAGAGAAGAGCATCTCTCCTTCAATTACATTAAATTAAGTGAGGTTTGGAGATGACTTAATTTGAAATACATTTTCAATTCCCTGCTAACATATATTTTAATGTCAAATTACATTTGGTTTACATACCTGTATTTCTTCAAAAGATCTTACATATCTGTAAGGTATTTAATGGAATTGGAAATAAAACTTAATCTTCTGTGTCTAGGGTCTATAACTTTTCTCTGACAACTAAAATGGCCTTCCGTCTTGGTTGATGATAAAGAGGAAATTTTTGAAAAGGCCTAGTATCATCCAGACTTCTCTGCAATGGTCATAAACACTAAGTATGTAAGTGGCACACTAACTCTTATTTCTGCATGAATATAGCAATATTAAAGCCATAGCTATAGACTCAACAAGCTACCTCATTCAAGACAAATAGTATCTTATGGTTCAAATGAAAGAATTTTTGTACTGGTTGTCTTTCATCAGGTAGACTCTAAATAGAAAGAATGCCTGTAAAACAACTTTTCAAATATGTGTACTGATTTAACTATTGTGCCTGCTTTCCATATTGGAAGCACTGAGATAGTTGAGTAATTAATATGTTTTAACAAATATACATGACAGATAGTTTGTGCTTAGTAAATGCTTGTTGAATGAGTGAATGAACATCCCCAGGTGGTTTTTACCAGTCTGTCTCATGAACTCCTTATCCTCTATCCCATCCTCCCAGGTTGGGAGTACTAATGTATGCATCACATATCATATACATTTCCAACTGGATCTTTTTATTTGAGTCTCAGGGCTAATAGTTCTGCCCAGATACTAGACATATCTTCTTGAATTGTGAGCTCTTTCCTCCCAAACCAATTATATCCATAAGCCAACACCCTTTTCCATAGTTACCCCTTCCAATCAAATTCAGTTCTATTCCAAATAACTTTGTCCCTGTTAATAACACTTTTATTCTCGTAAGCTATTCAGGCTTAAAACTTTGAATCATCTTTGGTAGTTTCTACTCACAGAGCTCTCATTTCATTCAGTCACAGACCCTACCCATTTTCTTTCAAAATGACTGTCATTTTCATCCACCTTATTTCCCTTCTCTATGCCCATTTCCAAATATTTATCCCCTCACCCTTGGATTATTGCAACAGCCTCCTAGTCTAGTCCTCAGGTTCCAAGTTTTCCCTCACCCCAAATTATCTCCATTGTCCTCCCTCTCTGCTATACCTCCTACAGCATTTCTAATTTGCGTCTCTGTTTAGCACTGAATTCCATAATTTTGCACTGGTGTTCGTTGCTGTGTGGAAAGCTTGTTTCCCCAATGTATTATAAACCCCTTAAAGGCATGCATAGTATCTTAAACTGCTCTATATTTCTTACAGCCCTGAGCACAGAGTGGCCACTCAAAAAAATAAGAAAAGCATATGAGTAAAAAATAAATAGAAGGCAGAATAATAGGAAGCTGACAAGAAGAGGAGAAAATAATCAAAGAGGAAATGAAAGGGGGTTTTCTATGCAAACATACCTTTACGGAGTGAGATCTCCCAATCCTGTCCCAGTCTGCCTCTGTTCCACTCGCCCTAGTGGAGCAGCTACCAGGCTTCTATTCCATGTGTTACTTAGCATGAAAATAGGACCCACTACAGAGCTGATACCTTGGCTGGAGTACTGAATTTTGAGATGGTTTGGAAAGACAATGGGAAATGAAGAGTCTTTGCTAGGACTTCCCTGGTGACGCAGTGGTTAAGAATCCGCCTGCCAATGCAGGGGACGTGGGTTCGAGCCCTGGTCAGGGAAGACCCCACATGCCTCGGAGCAACTAAGCCCGTGGGACACAACTACTGAGCCCATGCGCCTAGAGCCTATGCTCTGCAACAAGAGAAGCCACCACAATGAGAAGCCCACGCACCACAACTAAGAGTAGCCCCCGCTTGCAACAACTAGAGAAAACCTTCACGCAGCAGCAAAGACCCAACACAGCCAAAAAATAAATTAATTAATTAATTTTTTAAAAAAGAGTCTTTGCTAAAGAAACAATAAACAGAAAATCTCGAGTAACCATGCCTTATGCTTGTGACACTGTTCACCAGAAGAGGCTTAGATATGTTTCAGTAACACATAACCCCCAAATCTCAGAGACTAAAGACACAAAAATTTATTTCTCACTCACACAAAGTCACTTGGGGGTCATTTAGGAGGTGGGGTTTTCAGCCATTTAGTGACTCAGAGATTGATGCTCCTTCTGTCCTTACAATGTATCTTCTCCCTGGTTACTAAAGAAGGGGAAGAGACAGCTTGGAGATGGCCTAGGAACTCTTAATGCTTTGAATTAGCAGTTACATGTGTCACACCCACTCACAGCCCATTAGCCAGAATTTTCACATGGTTCCAACGTAAGTAAAAAGATGCTAGGCTATATATGGGATCACGTGGAAAACTGGGAGAGCACTAGTATCTTCCACAAGCACCTTTATGTTATCCAAGGAGTTTTACATCTATTGATCACTTGGTTCCCACAATTCTGTGAGGTGTCTGGGACAGACAGCAGCTCCTTTGTAAAGAAGTAGCAACCAAGGCCCGGAGGGCAAAAGTGACTTTTCTCGGTTACAAATTTAACTAGTGGCAGAGGTAGAATTAGAAACCTGGTGCCCCTTTTCACTCCTGAGTTCTTTGTGCTTTAAAATATTTCCTGCTGAAAAGAAAAAAAATTGACAGCCAAGAGCAAGCCAAGAAGATGAAGATGGTTGACTCACTTCATACTCAGCCACTTTCAGGCACTTCCAGATTAAATGAAAATATCTCTCTTCAGATTGTAATAATAATAAATAAATAAAATTATCCAGAAACTTTTTGAAGAAATTATCAGATATTTGATGATTTTTAACTAGACTCATGGATTTCTTTCACTGGCAAAAAAGAAAAAAAAATCTCTATTGACCTGAAATGGGTTACCACCACAAAGCAGTTTAAGAGAATCAGTAAAGAACATCTTGCTTAACAGTCAAAAGAGATGCTGAAAGGAAATCCAATCAGAGGAAGCTTAATATTAAATAGGTAGTCTTATGTTGGTCATGTGACATTACACACATACGCAAGAATATACTATGCCATACAGATAATTGGTCAGCTAGACTTCAAAATAATGGATATGTCCCATGCATTACTATGCTTCTCCTTATACACGTCTCACCTGCATGAATATACCCCTGATATAATACTTGTCACACTGTGTTGCAATCATTGATGTGCTTGTCCCTCCCCTTTCTCCAACCTTTGAAGACAAAGATCATGTGTTATTGGTTGTTATAGTCACAACACATAGTGAAATGGTCCTACCTCTCTTGTTCCCCCTTTGAAGGTTCCTCGGCTTTAGTTGATCACTTCCATGTTCCTCAGTGCTCTGTCCCAGGTCCTATACTCTTCTCAACCTATACTAACCTCTTGGGTGGTTTCATCTACTCCCATGGATTTAAGTACCATTAATATTGTGATTATGCTTAATCTCTGACTCTGATTGAGCTTTAGACCCACCAGTCTTTGTCTACAGGACCTGTCCATTGGTCCTGAAAGTCAATACACTGCTGGCTGACCCAATTCTCTCCCTCACCACTCCCAAACTGCTACTGTTCCTTTGCTCCCTGACTCTTTCAGTGGCACCACTATCCAACCAGTGACTCAAGCCAGATATTTGGGAGTCATTCTCCTACTCCCTATTCATTTTCTACCATGATCAATCAGTCACCAAATGCTGACCTTTCTATTTCCTAAAACATCTCTCAAATCTGTAAAATTTCTCCCCATCTCCACTTTCACTGCATTAATCATGACACTATCACCTCACAACTGGAATATTCCAATCTTTCCTCTTCCATCCCATTTTCTTTACATCAAAGAAAGTGATTTTTCTAAAATACCAGTATGATCTTGTCACTGCCATATGTAAAAGTAATCAATCATCTGTTATTACTAGGTACTTTGAGTACACAAAGATAAAAATCTAGATGAGGGTGGTGTTATGGACTGAATGTTTGTGCTCCCCTCCAAATTCATATGTAGAAACCCCAAATCCCAATGTGATGGTATTTATTAGGTGCGGTCTTTGGGAGGTAATTAGGTTTAGATGAAGTCCTGTGGGTAGAATTCTCATGAATGGGATTAATGCCCATATAAAAAGAGGCCAGAGATCTAGTTAACTCTCTTCCCAACATGTGAGGATACAAGAAGATGTCAGCAATCTATAGGCTGGAAGAGTATCCTCATCAGAACCTGACCATGCTGGCACCCTGGCTTTGAACTTCCAGTCTCCAGAAATGTGAGAAATAAATTTCTGTTGTGTTTATAAGCTACCCAGTCTATGGTACTTTGTTATAGAAGCCTGAATTGACTAAGACAGGTGAAGGTGGAAGGAAAAGATAGTCTATAATCAGTTAAGGTTTTTGGATACAAATAATAGAAACTAACTCTGGCTAACTTAAGGGGAAAAGTTTATTGAAAAGATATTGGATAGTTCACAGAATCAACAGGAAATCTGTCAAAGTAGGTTCAAAATGGTCAAGAACCAAAGGTAACTAGGCAGCAAGAAATACAGCCAGTCACTCCACAGGAACAGCTGGTGTTGGCAACACTGCCACAGGTCACTTGACTACTGCTTCAGTGAATAATCTCTAACTTTCCCTGTTCCTTTTCATCTCTCTCAGAATCCCAAATCCCAAGATGGAGCATTCAATTGGTGAAAACTAGGTTATACATCCATGACCAAATGCCAGGGAAGAAGAGGTTGAAGTACCAGGTAACTTCAAAATCCATGATGGAGATGGAGCCCTAATTCCCACCAAGACACACAATGGCAGATTCTCTCAGAATAGAATGGTGGTCTAGATATTAGGTAGCCAAAAAAAAAAGACAACTGTATATAATCACGTTTACAATCTCTATCCAAGAACCTTGGAAACAGATGTATTTCAAGATTCATACATTTTCAGAGTTAGAACAGTAATAAGACCCACATACTGCATATGAAATAACACAATGAGAGTAGCCCATTATCAAACACATTTATATTTCTGAACTGAAATAAATGCTTATTAATACTAAACTGAGATAAATAAAGACTAGAGAGAGTCTCACATCACTTCAGATTAAATTTTACTACCAAATAAGTTCAGGTCAGATCTGATTTTTTTAATGATTTTGAAAACTTTTCTATTTTCATAGCTTTGGGGGTTTGAGAATTGCAAGAAAGAGATGGTCAACCTATCTGTGTTAGCACCATAAAGACTCATCAGAGTTTCTGGAGAAAGGAGAATGTGATTATTCTGAAAGAATCAAGAATGACTTACTGAAGAAAGTAACATTTGAACCCAGTCTAACATAAAGAATGGATAAAATCTGAATGGACCTGAATGTGAGGGAAGACATACACATTAGAAGGCATAGCAGGAGGGAAAATCCCTGGATGGAAAGACAAGGAAACATGTGAAGAATAGCTGCGGTCAAGTTTCAGCATCTGTGAAGGAGAACAGGATATAACCTTGAAAGGTAGACTAAATCATAGAGCACCAGATTAAAGGATTAATTTCATTCTCCAGCCAGTGGGAAGCCATCGAAGTTTTTTGAGTATGGAATTATAAAATCAGAGCTATGCTTTTGGAAGTTTAATCTGGCTATATTGTGTCAGTTTCAAATAATCCATATAGATAAATTTTATCTGATATCACAGGAGGTGTTTAATTTATACAATTGAAATCCATTTTCTCTTGCCCTTGTCTCAGTAAAGATAGCTGCTTGACACCACCCAGTCAGTATTCCTATCCTTTCAGAACACTCCTACTCAATTGCCTACTAAGAAGTGTTGAAGAATTGTCAGAAGACTTGCGAGGAACTAAGTTATTGGTGTAAGATAAACCACAAATACACAATGTAATGCAGAATAATGGACTTAAAGGTTAATATTTAACGACTTCTTCAGTTGTTTCATTTAATGGTCTGGTATCAGTATGCCAGATGTTGATCAGAATAATGAGTTAATAATAATTATTCCAAGTGAGGGAAAGAGTTAAAGAGAAGATCAACTCCAACCAACATTTATTGAACATTCAGTGAGAACCAGACATTATCCTAGACAATTTCTGTACATGATACTCATGTCAGGAATGAACTATTTCTTGGCCATGCACCAGGAAAACAATCTCTCTCCCTTCCCTTCTCACCCCAAATTCACCCTCCTTTCTTGGATACAAAACAAAACTTCCATTTTTGGCATACTTTGTCCTTAGGAACAGGAACTGGTAATTTTCTTCATTACAAAGTATATGTAGTCACAGCTACCACAGAGATCTATGTATTAAAGGCCATTGGCTTCCCCAGCTGATTAGCAGCCAAAGGCACAAACGAAATGCATTCTCAGCACTTTTTTAATGACATTAGCCCATTACTTCCCACTAAGTGTGAGCTATAAAAGCATCTTCACTGCCCCTACCCTAACTACCCCATTTGACTCAGTAGTAGTGTCCTTCCTACAAGCTGTTATCTGCAGACTCTGCCATGACACATATTGGCCAGTTATGGCTGAGATCAAACTGCAGAATATTTTTGTTCTATGAGTTAGAATATTTCCAGGAATTAAAGGGACTTAAGTTGGTTTTTTAAAAATTATATTATTTAATATAATTAATTCAAAATATTAACTAATCAATATGGAATTGGTTTAAAATATTAATGACATAGCTTACAAGGAAAAAGTTGTTTTAAAACCATTTATTTTTCATGTGTTTCACCAATGTCATTAAAATACTATATAGTCCATCCCTTTAAATCCCATAATCCCTCCCACCAACAACTCATCCTCTAAAGTTACTCCTCCTTAGCTTGGAGAAAACATTTTTGCCTCGATAGTCTTGAAATTTCCTGGCTATAGTTAAAGAGATTTTTTAAAAAGACTTCATATGTATCTGGCTACTGAAAGATAGTATGACTCAATGCAACAATTCTTGACTTGCTTCTCCCATGGCACATGGAATGGAAAGCATGAATATGCTTACCCCATTCCTCTGAGCAAGTCCCAGTATGCTCATCATAACTGCATCCCTTTTCTTCTCATTCAAGAAAGCAAATCAGAATATAAGGGACTGAGAGTGACCCCATGTTCTTCTGGGTTTTGCCTACTCAGTGTTCTTTCTTGGCCCTTCTCCACAACCTGATTTCAAACTAATGGTTCAGTCATGGGGACATCTCTTCTCATACTATATTCTTTTTTAGGGACTTCCCTTGATATCTAAAGATCTATTTGAGTCTATATACTGACAACTCCAAAAATTTATATTTCCAAGGCAAATCTCTCTTCTGACCCCCAGAAACCCATCTGTTCCTCTGTCTACTTGATATTCAATTTTTCAAAGGCATTTCAAACTCAATTTTTCCTTGTAATCTTCCCCCACAAGCTAGGTCCTCTCTCACTATGCCATGCCTCAGTGAAGCGTTTCCATTCAGTTCAGTAAGTCAGAATCCTAGGTGTCAGCTATAATACCTCCTTCTCCCTCAACATCTGTATCTAATCTAAGTCCAAGTCCTGTCAATACCCCCAGCTAAAGATTTCTTGAATCTGTCCATATTTCTTCTTTTCTACAGCTTTTCCCCTAGTCTAAGCCATCACCCAATTTCACCTGGACCACTGTAATTTACTTTCTACACAGCATATATGGAATATAATGTTTATGGTGCCCTAAGGAGTTGCTCAACTCAGCAGTTCTCAAGCCATTGGAGAAGAGTAAAATCAAGGGATCATGGCCAGAAGTCAGTTTCTGGAATTGTGGAAGAAGAGATGCTCATCTTTAAGCAGATTATTGTGAAAGGCACCCATCTCTCTGTGGAACAGTCTAAGATCACAGTCGATAGGAAAAGATTAGTGGAGTCTACAAGAGGTAGGATTCAGGAGCTGAGAAGCCTGGATTCATTTTCTGGGGAGAAATTAGCATGCACCCATAACTCTTATGACAATCCTAAACCTGCCTTTGAGGATGCAACGTGGCCACCTTAAAAGCTCAGTACTCTGAACTGGCATTTATTTTCCATAAATGTCTGCTTTAGCTTCTGGATTTATTCAGCTATATCTGATAAATTCAATTCTCTGGAAGAGGGGAGAGAATGAACAGAGAGATGTGGATGAAGACAGGGATAAAGGGAACAGAGGGTCAATACTGGAAAAGAAAGGGACACATAAGATGATCTAAAACCATGAGAAAACATTTCACCCATAGCCTCCTCTGTCCTCTTGCAAAATCACACAATCAATCTCACCATACATTTCTAATTAGACAGGAGCCATGGTAATGGTAGTGTTCCTCATCTCTTACCACTCCCTCTGCATTATTCCTTTCCAGCCACATTGTTTCTTTCCTATTCCTGGAGTATACTAGGCTTGCCCCAGCCTTAGGGATTTATACTTACTGTTGCCTCTGCCTGGACCCATCTTCTCCCAGGTATTCTCATCACCTTCTCCCTCACTTCTTTCATGCCTCTGCTCAGACAATTTTCTATCAGAGAGGATTCCCTAACCTCCCCCACCTGCACTTACTATCCCTCTTGTCTTTATACCCCTAGTAAAGGGGTTACCCTCAGAGGAGTAAGGTCTTCTCTCTTTCTTTTCTTTTTCTTTTCCTTTTCTTCCCTGTGGTATCTACGGCATTTTTTCTAATTGATATAATTGACATACAACATTGCATTAGCTTCAGGTTTACAACATAATGATTCAATACTTGTATACATTGCAAAATGATCACCACGATAAACATTTAGTTAACATCCGTCAACCATACATGGTTACATTATTTTTCTTGCAGTGAGAACTTTTAAAATCTACTCTCTTAACAACTTTCAAATATGAAATACAGTATTTTAATTATAGTCATTATGCTGTACATTACATCTGCATGACATTTATTTTATAACTGGAAGATCGTACCTTTTGACCTCATCACCCATTTCACCCACCCTCCCACCCCCTGCCTCTGGCAACCACCAATCTGTTCTCTGTATCTATGAGCTTGGGTTTTTTTTTAGATTCCACATATAAGTGAGATCATATGGTGTTTGTTATTCTCACTACAACATTTTAGAATAATACCAGACTTATAGTAGGTATTCAATAAATATTTGTTATATGGAAAAAAGAATAAATAATCCAATGCAACCTAGTGATGAAATACCCTAGTGAAATTTTTTCTTATTAATTACTAACAAAGAAAGTCTTACGTATTTAAGCAGCATCAATTTGGTTGGATAGAGTCCAGGAACTATGACAATCCTTGCCAACACCCACTCAGAACACCTTTTGCCCCATCCATCTGCTAAATGTTTCTATTCATATATTTGCCTCGTGGCTTTGTTTTCAGTCCCATCCAAACTTTTTCTTGTCCAAAGGAAGAAACACAGTCTCAGTGTCTGGTACATATTTAGCCTTTTCCCATTCAAGATTTCGTGTTCTATCTTTTCCCAGGCATTCCGAACCACAGCCTCATCTTCTCAATCGTTATTATACAGCCACGCCACCTGCTTTGCTCACCACGTTGCAGATCTGAAACAGGTTCAGATCCTGTACAGACTGAGTTAAGTACCTACCTCCTACTGGGAATGTACAGACAAGCTGAGCTGTGTGTAGGCGCTACAACCGTGGGAACGGGTTTTCAAGCAGCTTTTAGGAGCTGTTTGAGTTGTTATGCTTATGACAGTATGCAGCAGAAGATTGTATTCATGCTCACTAAACTCTAGAAAAAAATACTAAGAACTGGGTTTTTCAGAATTTAAAAATAGAAATGTATACATATTTATACAAAACCAAAATAAAAGACTAATTATTCTACTGAAATTATATTGGGCCTTTTGCCTGTGAAGGTTTTACATGGAGCATTTTATAAATGTGGCTAAATCAGTCTAGCAGAGAGAATAAGAGGAAAGGCAACTCTTATGCAATGGTTAAATGGCTATGGAAAGTCCATGAAATTTATATTAGAGTCATACCCAGAATCCCAACTCTTAATTTCTTCAGGGTGATTTTTCCAACAGATGATACTAATTTAAGACACAAGGAATAAAAATATTTCCTGGTTTATTTTACATTTTAGTTATAGTTAAGATATTTTTCACGCCCGATCTCAGAGCATGGTACAGCTAAAAGAGAATGGAAATGAGAACCAGGGTTTCGTCATAGTTCTGTTAAAAAAAATTTGTGTTCAACTTTAAGCCGGTTACCTATCCTCTCTGAATCTCAGTTTCTCCATCTGGACAATGCAGTCATGTAGTAATAATGTTTTTTTTAAAAAAAATTTTTATTGGAGTATAGTTGACTTACAACGTTGTGTTAGTTTCAGGTGTACAGCAAAGTGAATCAGTTATACATATACATATATCCACTCTTTTTTAGATTCTTTTCCCATATAAGTCATTACAGAGCAATGGTTCTTAACTGAGGGTTGTATAATACTCCCAGTTGGGACTTTGTAAATGTATGGTGGCATTTTTTGGCAGTTAGCAGGCAAGTGCATGAGCAAGAATTGTCTCCCTCAAAATACCAGTAGTGCTTCTCTGAGGAAACACTGGACTGGATTTTTAATATTCCTTCCAGCTCTGACATTCTATGATCCTGTGATACTGCCTCTCTTAGATTCACTATGTTAAAATGTAAAATACTAACATTTGGAACCTATAAAATCACTTTTCAAATGATTTTGAAATGATTTTTCTTTAGGATGTTATATAAATTTTCAACTTTTCTTACAGATGATAAGTTGTCTTGGGTAGAAATACACACTGAATATGACAAAAATAGTATAAACGATGAGAAAAGGGAGAAATGGACCTATACAGCTCAAGGTTTCTACATATTCTATGAAGCAATAAAATATCAACTCTAAGTAGACTGTTAAAATTTAAGGACATATACTATAATCTCTAGAGGAAACAGTAAAATAAAAATATAAAAGAGATATAGCTACAAAGCCAAAAGATAAAATAAAAATGGATTTTTAGAAATAAATATTCAATTAATCCAATAGGGGGGAAGGGAAGGAGGATTAGTAGAATAAACGACAATGGAGACCTCAGAAAATAAATAGTAAAATGGTAGACCTAAATCTAACTCTATCAAATTTTACAGTAAATGCTGATGACACAAAAACACTCCAATTAAAATGCAGAAGTTGTCAGAATGGATAAAAACCGAGACCAAGTATGTGCTATCAACTAGAGATACGCTTTAAATTTACAGACACAAATCAATGGAAATAATATGGATGGAAAAAAGATACATGCTATATAGAAGTATGCATAGGTTAATTGCAGTAAAAAAAAAAGAAGTATGCATAGGAAAGCAGGGGCCACAATATTAATATCAGATAAGATAGACTTCAATAAAAGTATTACAAAAAATAAAACAGAAAATCTAAATTACACAATAAATCTTAAAGAATTTGAATTTGTTATATTTTTAAAATTACCCCAAAAGAAAACTTCAGGCATTTATAGATTCAATGATAAGTCTTATCAAGCATTTAAGGAGGAAATAGCATGAATCTTAAACTCTTTCAGAAAATAGAGGAAGAGGAATTGATTCACAACTTACTTTATAAGGCAAAGCATAAACCTCATTTTAAAATCTGAGACAGTCATTACAAAAGAAGAAACTAATAGACCAGTATCCCTCATGAATATAGGCACAAAACACTTAACACAATTTGAGCAAATAAAATTCAAAAACATAGAAAGATATAATATATCATAATCATGGAACATTTATCCCAGGAATATAGGATTGATTTATTTCAAAAATTAATTGATGTAAGTTGCCATATTTATTGAATAAAGGAAAACACCACATATGTCAAAATTCAACACCCACCCAGTGTAAGAACCTGCAGTAAACTAGATATAGAAGGGAAATTCTTATTCCAATAAAAGACATTTACAAAATACCTAGAGTCAGCATCACATTTAATAGCGAAATAGTGAATGCTTTTCCCCTTAGAACAAGGGGTGAATAGCCACATTCACCACCTATTCAGCACTTTCCTGGAGGTACTAGCCACTGCAATAAAGCAAGAAAAAGAAAGAAAGAAAGAAAGGTATAAAGATCAGCAAGGAAGAAACAAAAATCTTCTTAGGTTTATATCTCATGAAGGTATATATAAAGTATCACAAAGAATGTATAACTAAAATTACCAGAACTAATTTATGTCATTTAGCAAGTTTGCAGGATACAAGGTTAACATATAAAATCAATTATATTTTCATATGAAATAGCTCCAATTGCAAATTAAAATTAAAACAATGCTGTTTACAACAGCAACTAAAAGCATTATATTCCTAGGAGTAAATCTAACAACAGATGTACACGACCTCTGTACTGAAAACTACAAACCATTGTTGAGAGAAATTAAGAACTAAATGGAGACATTTGCTATGTTCATGAATTGGAAGATGTAATATTTTAAAGATATCAGTAGTCTCCAAGTGGATCTACAGATTCAGTGCAATCTCAAACATAATTCCACCATGCTTTTTGTTGTAGAAACTGATAACCTAATTCCCTAAATGTATAAGGCATTAAAAGGATCTAGAACAGTGAAAGCAGTTAGAAAATGAACAGCAAATTTGGAGACGTACACTACCTTATTTCAAAGATTATTGAAAAGTTACATTACTCAAGACAGTATAGTACTGTCATAAAGACTAATGAAATGGAGTCCAGAAAAAGACCCACACTTATAACAGTTATTTAATTTTTGAAAAAGTCACTAAAGCAATCCAATGTTGAAAGGAACATCTTTTCAACAAATGGTAGTGGGAAAATTAGGTATCTGTATGGAAAAACAATGAGACTCAATCCCTGCCTCACATTGTAAACAGAAGTTAGTTTGAGATAGGTCATTGACATAAATGTAAAATAATGTATATTGCATATTTATACAATGGAATACAACTTAGCAAGAAAAGGGAACATACTACTGATACACACAATGTGAATGAAACTCAAAAATATTATGCTGAATAAAGAAAAGCCTTACACAAAAGAGTATATTACACACTTTATGATTCCACTTACATGAAGTTCTAGAACAGGCCAAAGTAATCTACTGTGAAAAAAATCAGAATATTGCCTCTGGTGGGGGTGTGGGTGGGATGTGACAGGAAATGAAGCATTAGGGAAATTTTTGGAGTGATGGTAATATTTCTATATTTTGATAGAATTTTGTATTACATGGTGTATTCCTTTATCAACACTCATTGAATTTCTGCATTTCATTTTATGTAAATTTCACCTTAAGAAAAGAGCTATAAACAAACATTTAACTATGGTTGATGATATGCATTCTGTAGTGTTTCCTGATGAAGTGAACTGATGTCTGCCACTTATTTTGAAATGCATTAAAGAAAATAAGATGAATTGATTGGTGTATATGTGATACGTGATGAAACAGGTATTGTAAACTGTTAATTCTAAAATCTACGTAATGTGTATATTCATACTCACTGTATAATTCTTTCAATTTTCTGTGTTGTGCTTCAAAGATTTAATTGTAAAATGTTGGTAAAAATCAAATAAACAGGTAGGGGTAAATATGTATGTTTATAATGATAAGGAATTGTCTCCAGGATAAATCATTGAGTGAAAAAACATCAAAGTACAGATGCTTCCATCTGTGGAACACATATATAATATGTGTGTGTGTGTGTGTGTTTATGTAGTTTCTTGTATTCTATGCATAAACTATTTTGGAAAGATAGACAAGAAAGCATTAACGGTGGTTGTGCTGTGGCTACCTCAAGGGGTAAGGACTGGATTAGAGGAAGACTTACATTTCATTGTATAACATTCTACACTGTAGGAAATTTTATCCTTATGATAATGTATTACTTTTTCAAAAAGACCTACATAAAAACCTAAAAATAAGGAAAATAATAAAATTAAAATCTCCTTATCATCTCTATTTAATGAGCTAGCAATGAGCAAAGCTTAGGAGTCTAGGATTTGGAATCCAACAAGGTCATGCCTGTGCTACTCATCTGAGCAGGCAAGTAATCGATTTCAGGAAGATCAGTAAGTATACACATACTCACACACCTGTGTGGACTTTAGGCAAGTTAAATTTTCTGAGCCTTTGCTCATCTTTCAAAATAGAGATAATCATATAAGGCTGCAACTTTTAATTAAATGGCATATTCAAATGCATGGGTGGAGCAAGGTCTACTTTTAAAGTCTTAGCTCACACGATAATAAACCAAAATAGAGTGTAAAAAAATTGATTGACGATCATTTGAATTGCTGGATTTCAATGAAGCAAGGTACATTTCTTCAAAAGAACCACCATAAGAGCCCAAATGCTCAGGAAATCATTGATAAACTGCTAGGATAAATTTATTAACTCGAGGGACTGTAGCATCTTACATGTGCAGATAACGGGGCTTCAGTTCATCCTTAATGAATCCCTGATGTCTGAATGCCCGGGAATCTTTACTCAGGTGAACCAAAGTCATATGGCTGGTTCCCTGCCCTCAATACATTTATTAAGGCTAAGAAGTACTCTTCTGGTGTTCTAAGACTCAATTTCCAATGTGTGTGTGTGTGGGGGGCTGGGCAGGTGGAGGGGGTTTTCCCCCACACCAACGAAGGGACACCACCACGGTGCCTGAGAATTTAACTTAATTCTGGCACAGTTTCTACCAGAGGTAGCATTAGATGCCACAGGTTAAGGGCTCAGTCCTGCAAGACTGCCCTCCACCCCCTCCCTGCCCCAACTCCAGACATCAGTCACAAGTCCAGGTTATCACCTGCATTTCTGACCAACTGACTACAAACTGGGGGTTCCAACAACCCCCCAACTTGGGGGCTTCAGACACCAGCCTCAAGTCCAGGCTGTTACCTGTACTTCTGACTGACTATAAATCAGAGGTTCCCACAACCTCCTCCTTGGGGTTGATTAATTTGCTAGAGCAGCTCACAGAACTCACAGAAACATTTTACAATACTTACTAGATCATCAGTTTATTATAAAAGGATATAACTCAGGAACAACCAAACAGAGGAGATGTATAGGGCAAAGTATGAGGAAAGGGCACAGAGTTTCCATGCCCTTTCCATGTAAACCATCACCCCCCCAAATCTCCAAGTGTTCACCAACCTGGAAGCTCTCCAAACCCTTTCCTCTGGGGTTTTTATGGAGGCTTCACTACATAGGTATGATTGACTAACCCATTGGCCATTGGTGATTGAACTCAACCTCCAGCCCCTCTTCCCTCCTTGGAGGTCTTGGGGGTGGGACTGAAATTTCCAACCTTCTAATCACGTGGTTGGCTGCTCTGGCAACCAGCCCCCATCCTTAGGTGCTTTACAAAAGTCATCTCATTAATATAACAAAATACCTTTAAACTCTTATCACTTAGGAAATTTCTAGGGTTTTGGGAGCTGTGAGCCAGGAAGTATGGACAATGACCAAATATATATGATAAATATATTTTGGTCATCTGAATGACCAAATATAGATTTCTTATAAATTATAATATCACAAATACATTAAAAATTATAGAAAAATTCCAGTAAACTATTAATACTTTTCTGGCACTGAAGGGTTAATCTTCACCTATCTAGAAAAAGTGTTTATTCAAACAACTACTTCTTTCAAGATTTCAATTTTATAAGGCTTATTCAACTGCTGGAAGGTTGTAGGGATATGACACAACCATTGTGGCATATTCAAAATGCACATACCTATCTGCTTCAGATTTAATTTTATATATTCCCACATCTGGCTTTATACAAAGAAGAAAGGAAGGTGTTGAGCAGGCAGGAGAAGGCAAACAGCTCCTCTGTTCTCACTGATCTAATATACCGTGGTGTTCTGGTATCTGAGTGTTTCCACTAGATCAGTGTTTAATTCAGCAAATATTTATTGAGTATCTACCTATTCTGTGTCAGGCACTATCATAGGCACAGGAAGAAAGTGCTGTGAAAGAAAGATCAGAGTCTTGTTTTTGTGGAGTTTGCATTCTCACTGGGGAAGATAGACAATACACAAGTAAAGATATATACAGGGGGCTTCCCTGGTGGCGCAGTGGTTGAGAGTCCGCCTGCCGATGCAGGGGACACGGGTTCGTGCCCCGGTTTGGGAAGATCCCACATGCCACGGAGCGGCTGGGCCCGTGAGCCATGGCTGCTGAGCCTGCACGTCCGGAGCCTGTGCTCTGCAACGGGGAAGGCCACAGCAGTGAGAGGCCCGCGTACCACAAAAAAAAAAAAATATATATATATACAAGAAGATAATTTTACATAGTGTTAACTGCTGTGAAGAAATTAAAGAGGATGATATGAGAATGATTTAAAGGGGGGGCAGGGCATCTTTCTCTAGAATGGCCTTGGAAACCCTCTATGAAATGGTGACATATCATCTGAGACCTGAATGATGAGAAAAAGTAAGCTATACATGAACTTGGGGGAAGACACATCCAAGAGGAGGAATAGCAAGCAACAAGGACTGGTTCTTAAATATTCAGGCAGGTGAAAATCTCCCAGAGGACTGATTGAAATGATGATTTCTGGGCTCCAACTTCCCTATGCTGGTTTGGTAGATCTGAGCTGAGCCCCCAGATCTGCATTTTAGCAAGCTTCATGCCCACCCCAAGGCATTTCTGATTCTGATGATCTATGGACCACATTTGGAGAAACACAAATCTCGGGCCTGCTTATTGGTGTGTGGGATGAATTTTCATACTGAAGCCCAAGAAAGGTTGGGGAATCCAGAGCTTTGGGCCTAGAGAAAGGATCCCTAGAATCTTGTGACCCTAGAGGCACAGACAGTGGAATAGACAAGCCAGGTGGAACCTCGAAGGCTTGTTATTCAAGGTTGTAAAGGGGATGAAGCTATGGAGATCATCTAAGGTAGGAAGATCAACATTGATGCGTTTAGTCAATGTTCCAACTAGCAGAAATCAGGAAATCAGTGAGACCCGCAAGAGTTGAAGGCTTTTCCTAAGGCAGGCTGGCTCTCTGCCGTGCTTCACACTTCCTGCTGTGTGGAGGTGGCCCTGAGCTCCTAGGTGTTGATTGAAGACAGAAGGACCTCAGGAGCCTGCAGGTGTACTCTGTCTCTAAGGGAGAAAAGGGTCCATTTTACCTCTTGCATTGTTTTATCTCACCAGTAGAAATATCTCAATGTTGACTGAGAGCAAATTGAGTAAGGAGGAGATGCAATCTTTTTATTTCCAACCCACATGATGATAATGAGCTTCACCACATTCTAATTACTGATTTCTGCCTCGAGGAACATCTTGGCTTTTCCAATTAACAATAATTTAATATGTTATTGCTTATCCTTTGTTCTTTTTCTTTGAGCTCATCCAATTACTGCATACTGCTTTTGTTTTCGTAGTCCTAAATACTAACTTTATTGTTTTTTCTTATGAGATTTATTCTTAGATCTTGTCCTAATTATAAAGTATTTCCAGTTGTATTTAAAATCATGGTTAAATGCTTCATTTGGGGGGTATATAACAAAAGAGTGGATGAAGTATCAGCTTTTTGTTACTGGGGAAATAATGCAAGTAACAAAAAATGTTTTGAAATTTTTAAACAGCCCATTTTTATCTATTTAAACTATTATCAGCTCAAGGTATATGCAATTTAAGCTAAATTGCATCTTCTTTGCAAATCAATGTCTTTGGAAGCAACCCCCTTGTTTGATTGTATAATCAGTCCAGGAGTTGTTCTGCACTTTCCAGCCTTTCACATAGTGTGAGGCTCAAACCATCCTAGGAACAGAGTGGTTTTACGGTATTCCTAAAATATTTTAGAAAGAAACCAACCACAGGCACAAGATTTCCCCAGATGCTACTCTACCAATTTTTATTGAGTAGTAACTATCTGCTAGGCATTGTAATTAGCATCTTCCAAACAGTGCTTGCAGGCTATACCTCATAATTAACTGTGTCACAATGTTTTACAGTTCAACTGTAAAACATTGAACTGCTTTACAGTTCAATGCAACTATAAACTTCCTGAAGGCAGAAAACATATTATGCCTTTGTTTGCCCCCATAATAGCAAGCAAAAAAAAAAATAGGGTCAGTGTGGGTTTCCAAAAATAAATGGATTGATATGTTTCAGTGACATTTCTCATTCAATGCACTGGCTGCATTTGTGCTATATGAATCTGTCCGAGTACAAAATCCAATAAGATTAATCTTTTTAACCCAGTCGATCATCTACAACTGCACTGAGACCACGCTTTGTCCCTTCTGTGGGCTCTTAGATAGGCTTACTGATCTGTTGATGGGAGAAAAATAGAAGTGTAAATTAGACACATTTCTAACAGTTTTTCTAGTCTCTATTAAAAAATTCTATAGCCTTGTGGCCAAAGGACAATTTTCATGACCACTCTCTTAAGAGAAATCATCAGCTTTATTTCACTGACTTCATTTATAGAATTTCTAGTCTAATAGAAGAAATGTAACTTCTGAACCATTTATTACTAGAAGAATACACTTTTAATCAGATTGTATACTTTGAAAAACGTTATACATATTGGAATATCCCAATTACCCTTCCCAGGGGATTGGGCAGTTTGCCCCACTGCAATAAATCATTGCCTTGTACAAATAAATTATTAGCAGTGTGGCTGTGAGCACTCTCATCCCATTCAAATTTGCTAAACAGTTCTTTGGTTGATTTGTGCTTATGTAAGAGAATGTGTTGTAAATGTTGATCTAACTTCAGCTGTGAGAATGTGGAATAGACAGAGGGTAGTAGAATAAATTTTGAACTTAAAATAGGAAGAACCGGTTCTAGGCCTAACCCCATCATTACTGGGTAACATTGGGCAAGTCATTGTACCTCTCTCAGGCTTTGACTTGTCCCCTGTAAAATGAGGATAATGCTGCCTGCCCTCCCACCTCTCAGGGCTGTGAGGATTTACAAGCTTTGTAAGCAGCGGAGCACAATACAAATTTAAGGGATGATAGCCATGGCACAACAAATTCCTTTACCTTGAGCTTTTCTTTATGAACTGAGCATAAATTTTCCTGGGAGAAATTCTAGCTTCTAAATGAATAAAACTTACAGCCCTACTGACTAAAATGTGTTCTTCTTTTCTTTTTTTCTTTTTTCTTTTTATTAAAGAAGAGTTGATTTACAATGTTGTGTTAGTTTCAGGTGTACAGAAAGTGATTCCGTTATATATATGTATTCTTTTTCACATTCTTTTCCATTATAGTTTATTACAGAATACTGAGTATAGTTCCCTGTTCTATACAGTTGGTCCTTGTGGTGGTCTATTTTATATATAGTAGTTGTGTATATGTTAATCCCAATTCCTAATTTATCTCTCCCCTGCCCTTTCCCCTTTGGTAACCATAAGTTTGTTTTCTATGTCAGTGGGTCTTTTTCTGAAAAATGTGTTCTTTGCATGGAAACATTGTCCAGCTGTCTCTAGAAATGTGTCTCTACCCCTCTCTCTGACTTAGCTACCTTATTTCCAACTACTGCTCTCACCATGCAAATCCTCTCCATTCTTTCAGGCCCATTTAAAGCCTAGGTCTTCAGTGTTGATTCCACACCACATTGATTTCTTCCTACAATGAGCTCCCAGAGACCTTATTATGGTCTAAACCATGTGATTAATGCCAGGTCCTCTAGCAATCCTTCCCTGACCACCTCTACCAGGTCTAGGTTATGGGCCCTTTCTCTGTGTTCCCAGAGGCCCCTGGGCAAACCTCTTTTCTAGCACCTGTCACACTTCACATTTTAAAGAGCATTATGCAATATATCTGACATGAAATTGAACAAAATATTTTGATTATTTATTTACTCATAATGCAACTTAAGAAATAATGTCATCATCAGTATATTGAAGCCTCCTAGGCACGCCTCCCAAACTGCGTCCCCCTTCCTAACTCTCAGAGGTGGCTACTTCTTTGAACTGATGTCCATTATTCCATGCAATTCTATATCACTTAACGACAGCTAGATGTAGAACTATACACCATATAGTATTATTTGACATATTTTAAAAATCTTATATGGAATTATACTGGAATGATCTTTCTGTGATGTTTGCTTCTACTCAATATTGTTTGTGAGATTGCTCCATGCTGTATCCTTGAGTAGACAACAATGTAGTCATCAGTTCTTCTAATTGGTAGACTATTTTTTCAAAAAATATTTTAAGATAGTTATGCTATGAACTTTCTTAAACTTGTTTTTTGCTGCATGTGTATATATTTTTCTGTAGATCATATACATAGAAGTGAAACTGTTGAGTCATAAGGTACATATGAGGTAAGCTTTAATAAATATTGACAAATCACCCTCGAAAGTGGTTGTGTGAATTCACACTCCCATCAGAATTGTATGGGATTTGCCCTCGGTCTACATACTCTCCAACACTTAGTATGGTTAGACTTGTAAAATCTGATGAATCTTGTGCCACTCCAGATCCACACTTCATTCTTTTCTATCCTGCAACGTGATCCAGGGGGTTGAACTCTATGCATGACAGCAAAGGGTTCCCTTGTCTTTGGCTTCTATTTGGTTTCACATGGGGAACATCAGAAGGAAATTGAATGGAAGGTAGAGTTTTCGTTCCTTCAATCCTCTCTCTGGGAGTCATCACATCATGAGTTAGAATTATACCTTCATAGCTTCTATTGAAGTGATGTTTTCCTTACTGATTTGTAGGATTTCTTTACATATTCTGGATACTAATCCTGTTTTCAGTTATGTACATTGCAAATATTTTCTCCCAATGTGTGGTATGTCTTTTTACTTAAAACATATTTTTGTGCTAAATTTTTTTACAGTGGTTCTTTTATCAAGTTGTTCCCTTTATAGTGTATGTTTTCCTTGTCTTCTTAAAAAACTATTTCTCTACTCTAAAGTCATTAAGATATTGTCCTAAATTTTCTTCTAGAAGATTAATAAAAGTTTTGCTTTTCACATTAGACTTTTAAGCCACCTAGAACTAATTTTTGTATATACTATGGAACAGAAATCCACATTTACTTAATTTTCATATGGGTGGCCAATTTTTCTAGAACAAAGTATTGAACTGCTATTCTTTCCCTACTGTGAAACATTTCATGTTGCTGTTTCATGCTACCTTTCTCTTTATCACTCCAGGTTTAGTATATGTGCTGACAAAGTGAGCACTCCCATTTCACTTTATTATCTGGTTATGTGACTATCTCCCTGTAATAATTTTCTATTGCTGCTATAACAAATTACCACAAACTTGAAGCTTTAAAACAACGCAGGTGTATTCTCTGAACTGTATGTTCTGGAAGCCAGAAGAAGTCTAAAATCAATTTCACTAGGCTGAAACGAAGGTGTCAGCAGGGTCAAGCTCCCTCTGGAGGCTCTAGGGGACAATCCATTTCCTTTCCTTTTCCAGCCTTTAGAGGCCTTCTGAATTCCATAAATTCATTGGCTCATGACCCCTTCCTTCATGTTTCAAAGCCCAATAGCTTCAAATATCTCTCTCTCTGCTGAGCTTGTCACATCGTCTTCTCTGTTCTGTAGTAGAATCTGCCTCTGCCTCCCTCTTGTAAGGACATTTGTAGTTATATTCAGGGTCCATCTGGACAAACCAGGATAATCTCCCCATCTCAAGCTTCTTAATCACATCTGCAAAGCCCCTGTTACTATATTAGGTAACATTCACAGGTTCCAGGGATTACGACCTAGATATCTTTGGGGGCCATTATTCAGCCAATCACACTCTCCATTAATCCTATGAGCTTCTTGAAGGCCTATACCCTTATTGGTCTTTAAACTCCTAGTGCATCAAAAGTAGCAAATGTTCAGCACACATTTTCTGAATAAATAAAATTTTGTTTCATCTCCATAGTATTATTGTAAACTCCTTCAAGGAAGACTTTGTATCTTTAGCTTCTTTCATACCTTCCAATGAGTCTACAATAGAACAGATCCCTAATAAATTCAATTCTTTTGAGGCAATATGGTAGAGTAGAAACAGATCTAGAATCTGGTCCTGGTTGTATCACTTATAAACAATGAATTTTAAGGCAAATTCATTTTTCCTTCTCTGGAATTCTCTTTCTTCATTGATAAAATAAGAGAAGGAAAGAATAAGCCTAGATGGTGAGGGCCCAAGCCCCCCATTTCTTATTCATTCAGAGCATTTCTGCTTTTATCTGTTTTATATAACTACTGAACATTTTTATACAAAATTTTGTTTGAAAAAATAAAAGGTTCTCTTCCTTTAAAACCTTTTGAAAATTACTGTCCTCATCACAGTCTACCATGGGAATACTGAAACTCAGGTGTAGTCTTTGCCTCCTGAATTTATTTTCTGAAACCACTGCCTTGAAATTATTCTGTTGAAACCACTGCCTTGAAACCACTGTGTTGAAAAGACCACTAGGACAACTTGTGCCCTCTTCCTGGTGGTTGCTAATGTTCTCTCTTGTCTTAACATACAAATCCAACTGTGTAAGCTCTAAGATACCAGATGAATATGTGATCAGACACATATTTCCTACAGGAAAACCAAGATCTAAATCTGCTGCACAAACTGATCAAATTGCAAACCACAGTGATCACTTGGGGAGAAGGGATAGAGGAACACCAAGTCAATCAATAAGCCAGGAAATTTACTGTATTCAGTGTGGAGGGGTATACAAAACGCTCCTTGAAAGTGAGAATGGTGTCTTATTCATATTCATATACATACATTTATACTGAATAGATGACACAGTATCTGCCCCCAAGGGACTTATATCTTAGCATCTTGCATCGTATGCACAACTTTAATGTACCTCCATCAGTAAGACTGCCAAGCTGATTAGATTGACTGTAGGCCAATATTTGCAGTTACTCAGATATGACTTACATTGTCTCTCTCTAAACTTCATCACAGAGCTCCTAGAACACGCTGCCATGTATCCCAGAGATGGTCAATAAAATTACTGATAAGGAAGATCTTAGTTTTTTTTATTTTTATTTTTATTTATTTATTTTTTTGCAGTATGCAGGCCTCTCACTGTTGTGGCCTCTCCCGTTGCGGAGCACAGGCTCTGGACACGCAGGCTCAGCGGCCATGGCTCATGGGCCCAGCCACTCCACGGCATGTGGGATCCTCCCGCACCGGGGCACGAACCCATGTCCCCTGCATCGGCAGGTGGACTCTCAACCACTACGCCACCAGGGAAGCCCGATCTTAGTTTTTTTTTCATGTATTTCCATAGCTTTTCTGAAAAATAAAATAAAATCCCAGCCTCATTTTGTTATATGAGAAAAGATCATGTTTATGTATGCTGATAACTTACTATCTGTGTGACCTTAATCAGTCCCTTTCTAACCCTGTGCATCATTTTTTCCCATCTGAAAAACTGAAATGAGAATATTCAGACTAAATGATCTCTGAATTCCTCTTCAGACTCAAGGCTTTACTATCTATTATTACAGGAGTAAATGTATCATTTTAACCCACTGAATTGGTTTTCTTAGCTGTCTGCACCATTCAATAACTATTTATTTAATACTTACTAGGTGCAAGAATTTCACTCAGAAAGAAAAAAGAGCATCAGGAAAGTGTTGATTCTGTTAGTGATTGATAATATTATTCATTGGCACAAATTGTGTTTTCTGAATTTTGTTTTCAAGTCAACCAAGAGTAACCATGGCAAAATAGGTTAAGTTGACTATTGCCCTATGTTGAAGTGTCAAAGTCTTAAATTCCTCCTCTGTAGCAAAGGTAGGGAAGTAAGAAACATGCCACTATTTTCTGAAGCTCAATTACTTAAAATTAATGCAGGAAGCTGGGTAATTTCAATGGACATTTCAGAAATTCTGTGACAGATCATTTAAGGGGGGAAGTGCAATCCAACTACTACTGACAATTTTAGATTACTATTTTTTAATGCCCAGTTATACCCATACAACTTAAAATCAATAGTCTGGGTTCTTGAGGAATGTGGTAATCAAGAAGAGATTAATATTATAAGTTTTGTTATAAAAGCGAAGTCTGGTCAATTTTTTAAATGATTAAAATCAGGAAAGAATTTATTTTTAATTGCATCATAAATAGTATAAGAAAAGATGGATGAAAAAATCACATGATGTGTGAAAAAAATGAAAAATAAACCAGGCATCATAAAAAAGAATTTTTAAAAGGTAGAAAAATTTAGAAACACCACTCAAAAAAATCACTTGACATGTAAATGAAATTAGTTACATTTGAACTGGTTATTTATTTTTCTCTTGATTCTATCATTGTGTTATAGTGACTTTTTTCATTAGAAGATATATATTGGCAGTGTTTGTTAACAAGTTGCTTCCTAGATAAAGCTATTTGAATATTTCTTATCAGTTTCTTAGTATGACATGTTAGGAGTGATGACACTCTGCATGCTTTTCATGCAAAGAATTTTCTGAACATTTCCTACACAGGTCAAGTCCCTAATCCTTCCTTAATTCTTCTTACTCTCAATGCAAACTTTACAGAGAAGACTCGAGAAGATCAAAGCCATCTTTGGTGAGTTCCCTCGAGGTCCTTCCCTTCTACTTCTGAAGTCCTCTCTCTGTTCACTTACTCCCTCATTTTCTTTTTGTATTTTAGAGAAAGAAACATCTCCCCACTATTTTAAGTCAAATTCATCCCTACAGTTTCTTTGATTCCATTACTCTCCGCTGGTTCTCTCCTCCAAACATACTCATCTCTGCTCTTCTGTATTCACTTCCTGTACTTCCATCTCTAGCACTCATCTTTCATCTAGGCTCCAGATCTAACCTTACCAACTGCTGTGTGGATATTTTCAGGTAAATGTTCCTTAGACTCCATAAACTCAATGTTATTTTAATTTATTTTATTTTCCGCTAATACTGGCTGAGAATTTGTGCTTTTTTTAAAAATTGGAGTGTAGTTGCTTTACACTGCTGAGTACAGTTTCAGGTGTACAGCAAAGTGAATCAGTTATATATATATACATATATCCCTTCTTTTTTGGATTTCCTTCCTGTTTAGGTCACCACAGAGCACTGAGTAGAGTTCCCTGTGCTATACAGTAGGTTCTCATTAGTTATCTACTTTATACATAGTATGAATAGTTACTATAATTGCTCTCATTTTGCAAATTGGTTAAAAATACCTGAGGTCACACCACCTAGAGGGGTGGGATAGGGAGGGTGGGAGGGAGACACAAGAGGGAGGGGATATGGGGATATATGTATACATATAGTTGATTCACTTTGTTATACAGCAAAAACTAACACACCATTGTAAAGCAACCATACTCCAATAAAGATGTTAAAAAAAAAAAACTCAAGGCCAGTTCATCTCCTCCATGAAGATTTTTTCCTCCTCCATGAAGACTTTTTCATCCTTCTGTTTGAAATCACTCCTTGCTTTGCATTCCCTTCAAGCTCCACTTGTTCTTACAAGGTTTTCCTTCTAGTTGCTATGTTCCTACAAATCCTGGCATAGCATAGGCGCTTGTTTGAAGTGAATTGAATCAATACATAATTGATACAATACACTGATCTATGATTATGGTAATATGTTATACCATGAGAAATCAGTTTCTCTTAGTAAAAAATGATTATCAGTTGGTTATTCCATATGGTTTAACCTAATACTTAGCTCTCTAATTGAATTTTCTACTATTAGTTCTTTTTTCTGGAAATGAATTTTTACAGTATAGATGGGTCGTGATTCAGTCTGAGTCCATGGTTCTCATAGTTAGAACAGAAAATGTCAGTTAGGTTTTCTTATTTGTATTCCTGCCTTTTCAGCAGTCTCATTTTATTCCCTAGATCATGTCACCTAAATCACAGCACTAAGGTCATGTACGCTCAAGGCTAACAGCTAAACACAGTGTATGGCTGGAAAAAGGTCAGCACAGGTACTTAATGGAAAGCAGTCATTCTGGCCAAAAATAGTATGGCCAAACACCCTGAGTCACTGGAAAAGTTTAATTTTGGTTCAGCTGATCTGGTTCCACCAAGAAGATCCTACCACATTTTTGCTGCACTTTACAAATGAACTGAATTCAAATTCCCTTCTTTAAATTCATATGATCTGTTCATAGGAATTACTAAAAACTTTTCACACATGCAAATTGAATACACTTGTAACCTCTTTATAATTCCCTCTACTCTGCAGAGCCAACCGAGGTAAATGATTTCCTGGAAATAGGTGGCTTCTCAGGATGCCAGTCAGTACATTTGAGCTACACTTTGCATTTCCCCAACTATCAAATATGTTCTTTAGAAGTCAACAATCAGTGGAAAGGATATAGTTTTATTCTCCTATGTTTAAAGTATTCTATTTTTATTATTCTGGTCAATTAATCTCTTTGATGGTTATAATCCATTTTTAACTATATCTCAGATGTTACATTGTTCTGGTAATTTTACATAGTAGCAAATTATGGAAAGGATAGAATGATTCTTTAAACTTGACTGGCTAATGCCCAATTAATTCTATACAAATGTTCAATACATTATAATTTGGAAATATATCGAGTTTTTTATGTCATATATCCTTAAATACAATCAAGCATCTAATTATTGCCCCTTTGGAATCAATAAGGAAAGAAGTAGGTGCCTTGCCAGCTCGAATTCTGAAATAATTTATAGGTTTAACCTAAGTATCTGAGCCATCATGACACCCTTAAAAACTCTTTTCTCATTCATTGCCAAAGCTACCCGTGCACTGAAAAGAGGCTTAGTAAATTTCCCTAAGTTCTTCCTTCTACTCTCCATCATCCATTTTGCTCTGGTGCTACATTGCAGGCCCCTATCCCACTTCTTCATTCCTGGATTCTACCCATATGCCTTACTCTCTTGTTTAGAATCCTTGTTTGAATTGTATGTCTTTCAGGCTTCAATTTGGATACTGTCATGCAGCACCCTATACACCACCGGCCAGATCCCTATGCCCTTGGGATTACAGCCCAGGTACAACACCCCAGGCTTCAGCTTGTCCAAGAACAAAGTTCAGACACTCTGCCTGATCTAATATTGACCATTCTGCAGCCACAAAACCAAACCCACATACCAAATGCTTTTGAAAGTTTTCAAAATCCAGGAGTCAAGGTCAATGCATTTTGATAACTATATTAAAGATGTTAAAAAAAAGAACAAGGGAGAAAGGAGCCAGTCAACAAACTGATTTGGAGTCAGTGGATGTAAGTTTGAGTCCCTGCTCAGCCATATACTAGCTGATGACACTGGACAAGTTCGTAGTTTCTAGGGGCTTCTCTTCCTCATCTGTAAAATAGGGTAACACCTTTCCTGCCTATTTCTTAGGGCTGTCGTAAGGACTAAACAAGATAACAGAAGCAGAAATGCTTTTCAAGCAAAGGAAAATTGTCCTTATTGAAATAATAAGGACAAATAAGTAACATTTTGAAAGGAATAAAGCCTTTGACACTTTACAAAGTGGCTAAGAAAATAATTATCTAAAACATAAAGGTATCCCAGCAAATTCTAGTTTCCTGTGGCTCCTGGAGCATCCTAGAAAAGTTAATTATTCATGCTAACTGGCTGTTGCCATTTTTTTACTTACAATTTCTCCCATTACTCCATCACTCTTGTTTATTACATGCAGAAATGGCTGCCTTTATATTTCATGTATTCTTTTCAATATCAAGACTAATACAGCATGGTGACATGAATAATAGCCAATCTGCCACAGCATACGTTACAGCTCATAACATGATTCATCGATGCAGTTTTGGTCATGCAATGTTCTTTGATTTGAAGTTCTGGAGGTCTATGGGTTCCCTCTATATTAACTTTGAGCATGTCCTGTCAGTATTCTAAAACACAGTGGCTTTGGACTGAAGGGATGCTCTATTTTAAGGGACAAGGACTCTTAACATTTAGTATAGAACATTTAGTCCATAGACTAATTCAATCCTTAGTTTTCATGCCCTTGTTTATATCAGAAATAACTGCCACACCACAATTTACATAAATATTGACTTCACAAAATGTTCCATTACTTTTCCTTAATTTTCTTTTCCTAAAGAGTAAGGCTCAGTTAGTAGAGCTACCACCAAAAGCATTTTAATTGAATGAGCAGTCTATAAAGTAATCAGTGGTCATGCTGAGGGCAATCCCATTTATGGCTTGTCTGCTTGCTTGTAATTAAAAAAAAAAAAAACCCAGCACTTTCTGGGAGATTCTTTCTTCAAGTCTCTGAGATATTCTCTTTGTTCTAGGGCATCAACCATTTTCACATCCCCATACCTGTAAAGTCACATATCTATAGAAGAGTCAATTCTCTATTTTTAGCCGTGCTAATGGTCAATTTTCACACAATAGAGCAACCTGACCAAACAGTGACCTGAAACAGCATGTTGAGACAGATGACATGCAGACTTTCCGTTACAATCCAAAATACTGGCTGTTAAAAGCTATATGTGGTAACAGTCAAATCCGGGCTGTTTAAAGATGGCAACCACAGCACAACTTTGGGAGAGTTATTTTCAGCTCAGCTTCAGACAGACATTGAATTCTTGCTCTGGGACAATGGAGCGAGCTCTTTTATGAGCCAAGGTTGACATTTCAACTGATTGATACATATTTCTTGAGCCCTTGCCATAGCTGTCAAAGTGGCGGAATTGTTTGATTGAGTCAGAAGGCAAAAGCCAGGTTTAAAAGCACAAATTAAATTTATGAAGTGAAAAACTAAAATGAAAATGCCTGGGCGAACAAAGCTGAGATACCTTAAAAATTCCCCCAAACAGTGTGTCCAAAGAGCAGGCTGGAGGACAGCCAGCCACAGCAAGGGGCAGCGAGAGCCATGGTGCATATGGCCTCCAAAAGGGATGGGGAGATGTGGGCAGATCGCCAGGCATTCTGTCTATTTTCTCCCGTAGCCACTGGCTCTCTTAGAGGGGAAAAATGGATACCTCTATTCTCTTTGGCAGGCAGGCAAATTAATCAACTGGTAAATATGAAATGCCTACCGTGTATAGTATTCTCTAGGTGCTATAAGAAGGGGATACAAAGAAATATGTAATATGAGCTCCAGGCTCTGGCTGCTTAGTTAGGGAGTGAAGATACCTCTGCATAACAATCCTACACTAAAACTTTGTGCCATGTGCCAAATGAGAGGTATACCTTATGATGGTTATGGAAGTTCGTAGTTCTCCATCTGTTTGGACCATTTCCACCTTCCTTCCCTGACTTCACAAGCTAAGGCAAGTCCTTTCAGTGTAGGCTCTCCCAGAACCTCCACTTTCCTTCCTAGTCCTTTTGGAGTAACTCTGTGATTATTTTGTTTCTTGCCACCTTCCTCTATAACTGACCAGGGCGTTTTCCTGCTCAACACTGTATCTTCAGTATTTAGCACATTGCTTAGTTTCCCTCTCATGTAACGTAGCATGTTTTTTGATATTTATTTTTAGTTAACTTTAATTGAATATGATTTACATACAATAAGCTAAATTCATTCAACATACAGGTTTTGATAGATGCATACAGCCACAACCAAGATACAGGCCATTTGCATCACCTCCAAAAGTTCTCTTGAGCCTCTTTGCAATCTACCACTACCTCTGATCCTGGCCGCAGGCAACCACTAATGCTTTTGTACATGTTTTTTAGAATTTCTACAAAATGTCATTTCCTAGAATTTTTAGAGTTTCATATACATGGAATTATACAGCATGTACCCTTGTATCTAGCTTCTTTCATTCAGCATAATGATTTCTTTAAATTTATTTATTTATTTATTTTTGGCTATGTTGGGTCTTCGTTGCTGTGTGTGGGCTTTCTCTAGTTGCGGCGAGCGGGGGCTACTCTTCATTGTGGTGTGCAGGCTTCTCATTGCGTTGGCTTCTCTTGTTGTGGAGCACAGGCCCTAGGCACGTGGGCCTCAGTAGTTTTGGCACGTGGGCTCAGTAGTTGCAGCTCATGGGCTCTAGAGCGCAGGCTCAGTAGTTGTGGCACATGGGCTTAGTTGTTCCGCGGCATATGGGATCTTCCCGGACCAGGGATTGAACCTGTGTCCCCTGCATTGGCAGGTGGATTCTTAACCACTGTGCCAACAGGGAAGTCCCCAGCATAATGATTTTGAGAATCCTTCACGTTATTGTGTTGCCACAATAATTTTTATGCATCTCACAACAGTATTTTCTGACAAAGAATGCATTTCTGTTTTATTATCATGTTTCCCTCATATATTATTTCAGTCATTTTATCATGGCAAATGAACAAGTGTGTTCCAAGTAGTGTGTGAAATTTTGTAGTTTGTTAATAAGTGAGAATCCTCAACAAAGGCTGCACATTTTCATCATTGTTGAATGAACTTGGGTAAAGTATTGGAATGGGTATCACATGATTTTATACATTTGAAACTCTGGAGTTAACTTTTTTTTTAGCTCTTTGTCATGTCTATGAGATGGTCATTGTTTTTACCTTGTAATATAGCTAAGTGCTTGTACCAGGAATAGGAAATGTGTCAGATCTGCCAATTATTTTTCATTCATTTCTGCTTATGTTATTTGTATGAGCCCCAAAGCTGAGTTTCTTTGAAGGACTATTTTTAAGTGACTAATCAATTTTTCAAAAAGTTTCTTTATTTCCAGGTAGATTTTTGAAAATCCACAAGTTGGCTTTTCCGGGCCCACAGAAACTGTAATTAGTTGGAATCAGCGGAAAGTGAAAGGATGAGCAAGGGCATCACCATAAGGCCCTTTGTGGGGTGGAACTCCCCGCTTTCCTTGGGACACCTTGCCTCCCTTATGCAATAGATGGTCATGTAAATACCAAGGGAGGGTGCCAGTATATATGCATGTATTCAGTATCAATAGTTTTTTCTTTCTTACTATTTGAGCTAAAATATATAAATAGAGCATCCATCACTTTGAAGACCATTGCTAGGCAATGGAGAGTTATTGAGACTTGGTGAGCAGAGGAGTGACAAAATAAAAACGGGTATTATCATTATATTAACTCAGTGCTACTATACAGAATGTGTTGCAAAGAGTAGTGACTGGTGGCAGGAGGAATAGTTAGAGGTTGTGTTTGTTTTTACTTCCATTTATTTATTTATTTTGGCTCCATAGGGTCTTTGTTGCTGTGCAGTCTTTCTTTAGTTGCAGCGAGCAGGGGCTACTCTTTGTTGCGGTGCGCAGGCTTCTCATTGCAGTGGCTTCTCTTGTTGTGGAGCATGGGCTCTAGGGTGCATGGGCTTCAGTCGTTGTGGCGTGCAGGCTCAGTAGTTGTGGCGCACAGGCTTAGTTGCTCCACGGCATGTGGGATCTTCCCGGACCAGGGCTCAAACCCATGTCCCCTGCAATAACAGGCAGATTCTTAACCACTGCGCTACCAGGGAAGTCCCTTCCATTTATTTTTTAGTTAATATATTTAAGTAATATACACTCAAAGGACAATATATAAAGGAATAAAGAGGATAAAGTCCCTTTCCTCTCAACTTTCAGCTCAACTCCTTAGCTAACTACTGTTAATAGTTTCTTGTGCATCCTTCTGGATGGTTTCTGTGTATGCAACATATGCACGCGTGCCTAGACTTGTCTATTTGCGTAAATGTGAGTAACTGTTCACACTATCGTGAACATTGCTGTTTCATTTAACAATATACCTTAGACATCTTCCCACATGTGTAGAGAACCATCTGATTCCTTTTCAGGGCTACTGAGTATTCCACTACACGGATATGCCATGATTTGTAAACCAGCTCTCTTTTTTTCCCCTATTTTTATCCTTATTAGAAAAAACTCTAGTGGCCATATGTGTACATATGCCTTGCATAGGGTTATTTTTATAAGCAAAATTTGCTGAGTAAAAGCACATATCACTTCCTATTGTTGCATAACACACTGCTCGGTAAAACACTAGCTGTTTGTTCATTCATGAATTCCTGGGTTGGCAACTTGGACAGGGCTCAGGGGGCGTGACCCATCTCTGCTCCCCATGATGCCAGATGGACCCACCTTAATTTTGATATATCTTTTCAATTAGGAGAATATTGTAATATTCAGATCACTGTAGAATAATAATACAAGAATGCTACAAGATACATTGTAAAGGAACTCATTAACTGATTAGATATGAGGTGCTAGGCAAGAGTAGAAGATTCTTTTAATGTTGTTCAGAACTAGGTCTCTAATGTCATTGACCAAGTTTAGAATATTAGGACTGGGGGAGACCATAGGACTAATTTGTTCCAACCCCATCTAATGTTGAGATTCCCTCTTCAAACACACACATTCCTAACGTACTTGAACACCTCCATTTGTAGGGACATCTCTGTCTCCTAGGATAGCCCATTCCGTTTTTGAAGAGTCCTGCTACATGGGTCTCTCCTGAATTGAGCCAAATATTGCTTCCCTCCTCAGTCCTGCTTTTAATCTGTAGAGGCCAGAGAATGATTGCATTCATCCTTTGCCATAAGGCCTTCAACAACTGAAGTTCACTACCGTGTCCTCCTTTAGTCTTTTCTTCTCTTGATTAAACTTCCCCAGGTCCTTCTCCCATTCCCCATATCACGTAACTTCCAGAATTGTCATCCTCTCTAAGGATAGCAGAATTTGGATATGTTCCTCATCGTCAATCTCTCTCAAACTACAGTGTCCAGAACAGTTCACAAGGATGGTCTGACTAGCATACAACAAAGCAGAGCCATTAACTCTTTTTCTTGGACATGTCATTTTGGTTAATAAAACCAAGGCTGCACTAGCTTTTTGGGAAGCTACATTTTATACTTTACTCATTTCTACTTTCAGTTTCTTTTTTTCCAAGTATACTCCTTTCAGTCCTGTGCCAGGAGTCACTTGAAAAATCCTATCCTTCCAAGCCAGGAGCTTTTTTGCTAATTTTCCATGTGATAATCCTTTATTTTTAAAAAATAGGTTTAATAAACTCTCATTTGTATTCCTACAGAGTGGTATTACCAGTACTTGGCCATTCTTTTCCCAAATGATAATTTATGCATTGCATGCTTTACAAGGGGAGGGAACAAAACATGAGGTGCTCTGCAAAAAATGCTATATCTTGCTTTCTGTCCTGAGGCAATATGTATGTTGGCTATTTTGTAATTTTTAAGTATAGAGGAAGCCCACTTCTCGCTGTCCCAAATGAGAAAGGAAAACTCACGGTTAGACGTTAAGACTAAGATGAAATAAACAGGTGATGCCAACGGAGCTTGGTTCTCCTGAGAGAGTGAAGAAGGGTGGGGTTTATACTTTTCAGCAAGAAACATAAATAGAATTAAAAAACCATTACAGGTAAAAACTAATTGCTCTTTAATATTATCTCTATTATCTTTTGTTGAAAAATTCTGTTTTTTTTTTAGTTCAAAATCTTTCACTTGCTCCCTTATGAAAATAATCAGTTAATCAATTTAGAGCCTGGAAAGGAGAAGTATTCCCTGATCTTTGACTAAGAATTCCCATAAAATAAGAACAGGCTTTTTCTCAACATAAAGTTTTATATTTATTTATATATATGTATACGTATTGCTGACTCACTGTTATACAGCAGAAACTAACACGCCATTGTAAAGCAATTATACTCCAGTAAAGATGTTAAAAAATATATATTTATGTATATCAACCAAGATTCAGCTTTTAGATTCAGAGGAAGTGTCTAGCTTGGAGAAATCTTTAAGGCTCCTGATTATGTCACAAAAATACATTCACTGGGGGCTTCCCTGGTGGCGCAGTGGTTGAGAGTCCTCCTGCCGATGCAGGGGACACAGGTTCGTGCCCCGGTCCAGGAAGATCCCACATGCCGCGGAGCGGCTGGGCCCGTGAGCCATGGCCGCTGAGCCTGCGCGTCCGGAGCCTGTGCTCTGCAATGGGAGAGGCCACAACAGTGAGAGGCCCGCGTACCGCAAAAAAAAAAAAAAAAAAAAATACATTCACTGTCCTTACCAAGTTCTTGTGATGAGCAGATTTTATACATATGTTATGGATGTCCTCCTCCAAGTCATTAAAAAATTGTTGAACAGGTCAAGACCAAATTTCCAGCTCTGATGTATGACACTAGAAAGTTCCCTCCAGGATTGCAATGAGCCATAATCAGCATCTTTTGGCTACAGTAGATCGACCATGACTGAATCCACCAAGCTCTACTGGGCATCCAGCCCATGCTTCTGTAACTCATCCAAAATGACAACATGAAACACACTGATATCTGCTTTCCCAGTGCGATGCCATCTTTTTTCTTTCTCCCTGATTTCCTAGTTTTGAACTCAGCAAGTTTAAAGTTGTTCCACAGATTGGTGTTTATTTAACCCTCATAAGGAAAGACATATCTAATGCAGAGATGTGTTTTTAAATGTCTGTAAAGTTCTCTAATTAAAAAATGCCAAATTCATCTATGCACCAAATAAAGTGAAGTAGCCCAATGCACACTATTCTTAGCTCAATCTGCCAAAGGACATTTGCATAATATCACAATGTACTGATTTCAGCTGTTTGTAATATCAGGCCCAGACGGAGTAAGGCTAAGAAACAGAGTGGAAGTGGTGATAGATGCTACAATACTGCTTTTCATTAATGAGAAGCTTAAAGAATGGCCTCTAAAAAAATAACACTTGTCAGAGCCTTAAATGGGTACTGTCTAAGGAGTATTGATTGATCTCGACTAGCCAGGAAATTAGAAAGAGGAGAGTCATAGTGGAACAATTCATCTTTGTCAATAAAAGGAATTTCTGTTTCTATTGGAAACCATCTCTCTCCTGGTTCATAGCATGCAGTCTTTAAGAACGGTATATTCTGTAGCAATTTTCATGTGTTACCTTGGAAAGTCCTCCAATTGCCATAATTATGTGTGCTTATACTTGTCACCTTAAACCACTCTTAATCACATTCACCTACCAACGTGAAGTGCCATAGAAGTGAAATGTTGACCCAATGCACCCAAGAGTTGTTTAGTATGGTAACATTGAAAATGGGGAAAAGTTGTCATTTATGTCAATGAAAAGTAAAAATTACATTCTGTTATGTTGTCTAGATGGTATTTTTTTTCATTAGAATGTAAGTCCCATGAGAGCAGGGATGTTACTTTGCTCAATGACATGTCCTCAGCACCTGGCAGAGTGCCTGGCACATAGCAGACACTCAATAATATTTGTGAGATGAATAAATGGATTGGTGGATAACTTCTTCAATACACATATCTACTGAATGTCTACTATGGGCAAGGCACCAGAAAACATGCTGTTGGAAGTAGTCGTTCATTTATTCAACAAATATTGAATGCCTACTACGTCTCAGGCACTGAACTAGGTTCTAAGGGTATAACTATGGAGAAGATGGAGTGTGCCTTCTTAGAGCTTATAGCCCAATGACAAGTAGCAAGAAGTAAAAGATAGATTCTCTGCTCTTGGGAGCTAGCTATTTAAAAAATCAAGTTGGGGAGGCAAGACATAAACAAAAGAAAGTTAAATAATGAAGACTTTAACCTATATAACACAAAGACTATCATCCCTTTTTAATGTATGGTTCCAAGGCTTATAGACTCCACTTGCAACTAAGTTCATGTCCAGTTTTTTTCTTTTCCTTTACGAGGGCTTCACACTGTTTTATTTTCATTTATCACTTTTTCTTTCCTGCATACTATAAACCCCCAACCAAACAGGAAGCAAAATAAAGTGTGATACATCTTGTTTACTTTAAAACATCACAACCTTCCTGCCTACACCACCAAAAGCAATCATACTTCAAAGTCCGTTGGCTGTATCATCTCAGCACTTTTAATTTAGATGTAGTTACATTTGCATAACAGTTTAGCTGTGAATTTGGCAGGAAATCTCTGAAGAGTTATTTTGGTTCTACAGAGAGTGTGCCCAATGTCTAATAAGCAGATCTCCTGTGCAGTATTGCATTTTTATCTTCACAAAAAATGTACTCTGGAGGCTCATACCTTGGCAAAAGCTTTTTTTGCTAACAAATAATATGATTAGCAGCATTGTTTTTCCTGAGAGTGATAATGTGGTAAAGCCTGTTGAATTTCTGAAACCATAGTAACAATACAAGAGAAACTCAATGAAAGTGATATTTTAAAATTTTTGTATGGTTTACTTTTCTGATTATAAAAGAAATGCATATTCATAGTTATATATTTGGAAGATACAGAAAAATAGAGTGAGGATAAAAATCACTCATAATCCTACCACCTGAAGCTAAACACTTTAATATATTGGAGTAAGTTGTTCTAGTTATTTTTTTCACTGTGTGTGTGTGTGTATGTGTGTGTGTGACAAACTCAGAAGTGTATACTACAGGCCAAGGGCAAAAAAAATAGACGTTATCTCACATGTGCTTCTGATTGATTATTAGAGACTACTCATGGACTAAAGCGGATTCTAAGGCAAGGACACCGTGAGGATTAATAATGGCTGCCTTCTTTCTTTCATTCTTTCATCCTTTGTTTCTTTAAAAAAATTTTTTTTAATTACAGAAAATTTCAAACATAAAACAAAATAAGCAAAATAATGGGAAACCCCATGTACCCATTACCTAGCTTCCACAACTATCAACATTCTGCCATTTTTGTTTCATCTATATCTCCCGCCCAATTCGCAAGCTACTTGATTATTACATTCGTACACTTCTTTTATTGGTAAGAATGGCATATGTTAAAATGTATGTATTTCAACTGCACAATTTTGAAAAATGGATACATCCATGTAATCTACACCCATATCCAGAGTTCCCTTTGCAATCAATCCTGCCCCTCCTCCACCTTGGGGGCAACCAGAATTCTGACTCATCTAGAACTTCATATACATATCCAAATACATATACATAAACTTATACACATACATAAAGATATACATGTACATAAACATATACATATACAGTATGTACTCTTTTGTGTCTGGGTGCTTCATTCAGCATAGTACCTGTGAGATCCATCCGTGTGACTGTGTGTTTCAGTAGTTTGTTTTGGGTTTTGCTGAATGTATGAAGATACAATGGTTTGTTTATCCATTTTTCTGAGCTATTTCCAGTTTGGGCTCTTATGAATGAAAGTGATGTAAACATTCTGGTGCACATTGTGTGTGTGCTTGTGTGTGTGTGTGTAGATATAATTTTATTTTTTTGAATAAATACCCAGAAGAAGAATGGCTGGGTCACAAAGTAGGAATATGTTAGTTTTATAAGAAACCGTCAGACTTTTTTCCAAAGTGGTTGTAACCTTTTCCCACATCACCAACAATGTAGGAAAGTTCTAGTTGTTCTACATTCTCACACACATTACGTATTATCAAACATTCCAGAGAGTATGTTAGTGTTACACGCTGGTCCAGTCATTAGGGTGACCTAACACCCACACTTCTAGGTTGAGGTCGCAATGTCTATGGTGTCGCGAGGGCTGCTTCTTGACCAGCTAGCAGCTGCAGTATGGAGACAGAGTTGGCAGGAATGAGCACCGGTGATGGTGTCTTGAAAGGCTCAGGCCAGCTGAACAATCAAGCTAGGTCTACAGAGCAAACCATCATGCTGGAAATAGAAGCTGTCAGAACTCTTGTAGGCACAGTTGACTTCCCAGAGTGATGGTGGTAGCTGAGAAGGAGCTGAACATGATGACTAGGGTACAGAAGGCTCCATTCGTAGTGGGGAATGTCTACAGGTCAGAAGGGGACAGCAATGGGGACACGGAGCAGAGGGCTGCACAGCAATTGGCATGAACTTAATGGGGCAGAAACTTTCACAGGAAGATTGAGGAGTGATGGAAGAAATATTGGTTTGGCCAAAAAGGTTGTTTGGGTTTTTCTGTAACATCTTATGGTCATGTTGATTTCATTTATTATTTATACCCTGCCTCATTCCCAAAAAGGACTCGAAGCAGGGATTATTGGTTAGATAGTGCCCTGATTTTTTCTGTGGAATATATCCTTCTGTTCTCTCTTGTGAAAACATAAATAGGAATATTACATATAAGCCACTCTCTGGCCTTAAGGCATTCAATTCAAGCAGTTCTTAATGATTATTAAATATTAATGAATGGATTTATTTCTTTTTCAAACTTTTTGTGTGATGTCTGGCTTGCGGGATCTTAGTTCCCTGACCAGGGATTGAACCCAGGTCATGGCGGTGAAAGAGCCGAGTCCTAACCACTGGATCGCCAGGGAACTCCCCATGAATAGATTTATTTGTTAATGTATTCCATTGTAAATACAATTATTAATCTCATTCTCAGATGAAACACCAATAAGTCGAATGATCATATATTTGATAGAGCACCATAGAATTATAAGTAGTTGAATAACTGTTTTAAAAAGTATAAGTATATTCTATGCAAATTCCGTTCCAAGTGGTGAACTCAAAAGAAAATACATAGGAGGGGTGGGGGAAGGAAGGACTGGGAGTTTGGGTTAGCAGATGCCAACTATTATATAGAGAATGCATAAACAATGAGGTCCTACTGTATAGCCCAGGGAACTATATACAATATCCTGTGATAAACCGTAATGGAAAAGAATATAAAAAAGAATGCATGTATATGTATAACTGAATCACTTTGCTGTACAGCAGAAATTAACACAACATTGTAAATCAACTATACTTCAATTTAAAAAAGGAAAATACAATCCTTAGAAACACTTTCATGCACTGTATTAAGTTAAAAATAGCTGTCACATAACATGGTGTGGAAATCTGAGATTCATTTTTATGAACAGTAACTATTCACCCTCCCCTGTGAGTGTCAACATTTGAGGTTTTCACTTGACCATTGGATGCTCAAAGACAACCCTCTGCTGCTTCTGGGCCTTTTCATAGAGGGCTGGTAAGAGGCTATCCAGATAACCTGAATAACAGAATTAGATGGGCTGGGTTCAAGATAGCAGTTCACCACTTACTGGCCATGTGATCTTGGACATTCATTTATTCCCTCTAAATATGTTTCCTCACCTGTAAAATGGGAATAATAAGAGTTCCTTCATCTTGGGGTTTTCACAAGGATTAAGACAATGTTTGCCTGTAAACTGCAGTTTAGCACAGTGCCTAGCACAGAGTACTCTTTTTTTTATTAGTTTCTGCTTTATAACAAAGTGAATCAGTTATACATATACATCTGTTCCCATATCCCTTCCCTCTTGTGTCTCACTCCCACCCTCCCTATCCCACCCCTCCAGGTGGTCACAAAGCACCCAGCTGATCTCCCTGTGCTATGCAGCTGCTTCCCACTAGCTATCTACCTTACGTTTGGTAGTGTATATATGTCCATGCTTCTCTCTCGCTTTGTCACAGCTTACCCTTCCCCCTCCCCATATCCTCAAGTCCATTCTCAAGTAGGTCTGTGTCTTTATTCCTGTTTTACCCCTAGGTTCTTCATGACATTTTTTTTCTTAAATTCCATATATATGTGTTAGCATACGATATTTGTCTTTCTCTTTCTGACTTACTTCGCACAGAGTACTCTTAACGAGTAGCTACAGGCAGCTTCTTCCATAAATATTAGATGTTTAGGTGTGCTTCCCTAAGGTGCAGCTGGGTCCAGTTCTCACATGATGACTGGATGCTTGGGCCACTGGCTCTGAAAACCATACCCTGCTAAACGTCGTGGAGAGACAAAGGAGTGCGATGAAGGTAAGTCAGAGTTAGAACAGAGAACTAGACGGTCCACACACAGGTCTCCTCTTGCCTCCCCACTGTCTGGTGATCTACTCTCTCTCTGCTTTCCACCACTTGTCCAAGCAGAAGGACCCATCTTGGCCTTTGCCTGCTACACAGCAGTATCCTGAGAGTAAAAGAAATAGTATTAGGATTGGCTTTACAGCTCTTTGCAATATGTGCTTGTTATAGAGCTAAGAAACCTTTTTTGCCACATAATTTCATTAAACACCATATTCATAGATCACTCATTGTCCAAATGTTCACACGACGAACTTGTGATTCCTTATAGGCACCCATGAAGCCCTCCTAGCATTAGCCAAGCCCAACCCTTACTCTGCTCTTCGTTGCAATTGACTAACAGGCCTGTGCCCAATAACTGCCTGTGGAGATTCACCTTCAAGACTGCTACCACCACCCCATCCCAAAATGAAGTATCTGTTTGTCCAGGGCATTGGTTTCTCATATTATGGTCTTCAGCCTACAGTGAATGCCTCTATGGTGGGTAATGCCAGGAAATTAATCATTATACTAAGAACATAGCATGTTGGCTAAACAGCTAATTTTTTAAAACTGCTTTTTTGACCTATAGTTGTTGCTTGTAGCACAAAACATAATCTCCTGGATATGTCACTGAGCAGCACAACAAAGGATATTAAAATGGTGTCAAGAAGCCATAGCAGGTGGGTAAACCATGTCAAGGTTAGCAATTCTCTATGGCCGGGTCATCAGTCCTTACAGTCCATGAAGCGGCCAAGAAGTACTCCTGTAAGGAAGCAGGCTTCTGAGGTCTTTCAGACACCCTTTGATCTCTGTGGTGAAGCTTGGAAGCTGAGCATTTAGGAGCTCATGTTGGAAAGCCCTCTGGGGAGTCACATAGGTGTGGGAGAATCAGAGCAATTTAAAGAATTATGCTTCAGCTCTGCTTGTGGTTTTTACAGGAAACCTGGGGACCATGACAAACATAGCATCTGGCCTAGAGCCTACTTATTCATTTCCTAAATGGTATCTTGTGAGGAGGAGAAATTTTTAATTTTTATGAAATATAATTTTTCAATATTTAATCTTACTTTCTGTTAATATGGTGAATTATGTAGAATATTTTTACCTTGTATTGCTAGGATAATTCCACTCAGTCATGAAGTATTTTATATTTTACATATTGCTAGATACAATTGCTAATACTTGATACAATATTTTTGGATTTGTGTTTCCCTTGTTGGAATGCCTCTGACAAGTTTTAGTATCAGGGTTATCCTATTTTCTGAAAGACCTTGTGTAAAATTGTTATTATTACTTTTTGAGATGTTCAATAGAATTTACCAGTGAAATAATTTGAGCCTGGGGTTTTGTTTGCATAGATGTTTCTAATAATAATTTCAAATACTTTGACACATATAAGGCTATTCAGATTTTCTATTTCATCTTGTATCAGTTTTGACTGTTTTGTTTTTCAAGTGCATTTTATCTCGCTTGTCTAATGTATTGGCATAATATTTCCCTTTTGACATCTGTAGAATCTATAGGGATATCTGCTCCTTCATTCCTAATACTGGTTGTTTGGTTTTATTCTCTTCTTTTTATTTTTTTTTGGTCTGTCTTGCTAGGGTTTCATCAATTTTATTAACCTCTTAAAAAAACCAACGTTTGACTTAGTACAATTTTTATGTTGTTTTTATATTTTTCATTTCATTGATGTCTGCTCTTATCTTTTTAATTTCCTTTCTACTAACTTTGGATTCAGTTTGGTATTATTTTTTCTAGGATCATAAGATAGAAATGTAACAATTATTTTCACCCATTCTTTTTCTGTAGTATAAGCATTTATTATAAATTAATTCCAAGCAAGCTTTAGCTGCCAATAACAAAGTTTGCTATTTTGTATTTCCATTTTATTTCCATTTGAAATATTATCTGCCTTCCCTTTTGATTTCTTATTTGTGCCATGAGTTATTTAGAAATATGTTGTTTTATTTCCAAATAATTAGGGCTTTTCTAGCTTTATTATTGTAATTGATATCTAATATAATTTCATTGCAATCAGAAAAGTAAACTCTCAAAACAAACTTCTGAAATTTATTAAAACTTGATTTATGTCCTGTATATGGTCTATGTTGGTGTACATTCCATACGTATGTAAAAAGAAAGGATGTATATTCTGCAGCTATTTGGTGTTGTATTTTATAAATGCCAATTTGGTTAAAGTGGTTGATAGTGTTCTACAAATCTTCTGTATGTTTACTTATTTTCTGTCTAGCTCTATCAGTTATTGAGATGGGGTGTTTATTTCTGATTATGTTTGTGTGTTTATCTTTTTCTCTCTTTAATATAGACAAATTTGCTTCATTGACTTTTTGGCTGTGTTTTAGGCACATGTAGAGTTAGAATTTTTATGTCTTCCTAATGTATTGTTTATTATTAAGAAATGCCCCTCTTACTCTCTAATAAAACTATTTATTTTGAACTGTATTTAGTATAGTCACTCTGGATTTCTTATAGTATTGTTTATATATTATTTTCCATCTTTTAGCTTTCAACCTATTTGTGAATGTTCATTTAAAGTTCATTTTTTGTAGATATAGGTAGCTCCACCTGTTGTTTTGTCTGTTTAAACTATATTTTTTACATTTCGCCCCAGCTTTATTGAGATATTATTGTCATATAATGTACATAAGTTCAAGGTTTACAACATGATAATTTGATACACATATATATTACAAAATTATTACCACAATAAGGTAACACCCCCATCCCCTCATATAACTACCACTTCTTTTCTGTGGGGAGAATATTTAAGATCTACTCTCTTAACAATTTTCAAATATATAATACAGTATTGTTAATTATAGTCACCATGCTGTATATCAGATCTCCAGAACTTAGTCATATTTTATTTAGTTGGGAGTTTGTACATTTGACCAACATCTCTCCATTTTCCCTACCCCCCAGCCCCTGCAAACACCACTCTACTCTCTATGAGTTCAGCTTTTTTAGATTCTGCATATAAGTAAGAATACACTGTATTTGTCTTTCTCTGTCTGACTTATTTAATGTAGCATAATGCCCTCAAGTTTCATCCATGTTGTCGCAAAGAGCAGGATTTCCTTCTTTTTCATGGCCGAATAATATTCTAGTGCGTGCGTGTGTGTGTGTGTGTGTGTGTGTGTTAAATGTGATATATATATATATATATATATATATATATATATATATATATATATCACATTTTCCTTATCAATTCATCCATCAGTGGACATTTAGGTTGTTTCCATGTCTTAGCTATTGTGAATAATGCTGCAATGAATGTGGTATGGATATTTCTCTGAGACAGTGTTTTCATTTCCTTCAGATGTACACCCAGAAGTGGGATTGCTGAATCACATGGTATTTCTATTTTTAGTTTTCTGAGGAGCCTCCATGCCATGACAATTTCCATTCCCACCAACAGTGCAAGAGGGTTCCCTTTCCTCCACACCCTCATCAGCACTTATCTCTTGTCTTTTTGACAATAACCATTCTGACTGGTGTGAGGTGACATCTCATTGTGGTTTTGATTTGCATTTCCCTGATGATTAGTGATGTTGAGCAACTTTTCATGTACCCATTGGCCATTCATATATCTTCTTTAGAAAAACATCTATTCAAGTCCTTTGCCCATTTTTGAATCAGATTGGTTAGTTTTTTGGGTTTTGCTTTTTTTTGCTATTGAATTGTATTGTATTGTCCCTTGCATATTTTAGATATTAATCCCTTATCAGAGAGATGGCTTGCAAATATTTTCTCCCATTCTATATGTTGACTTTTTATTTTTCTGATTTCTTTTGTTGTACAGAGCTCTTTAATTTGATGTCATTCCACTTGTTCATTTTTGCATTTGTTGCTTGCACTTTTGGTGTCATATCTAAAAAATCTTTGCCAAGACCAATGTAAAGGAGCCTTTAAGACTTATTAGAGTGTCCTTTACTCAAGATTTAATATATCTCCTCTGCTATGGTGCTATCTTCCTGACAACTCTACCCTATGCCCTTTGTGAGATGAAGTTTTTCACTCTGGCTGGTGAGAACACAGAATATTCCCATCCCTATGGGAGCTTTGGAAATTGTTCAGCCTAATGGTTTACAGTGATTCTATTTCCTGTGCCTGGTAGTTTCATCTCATGCATGCACAGGAGTAATAAGCCTAAGACTCAAGGGAACACTTCTGCAGACCTCTGGAGTTTTCTCTCTGCAGCTTTCTCCTCTCTGGTACTCTGTCCCATGATTATCAGCTGATTTGGCCTCCCTGAATCTTGTTCTTTGACTTTTCAAATTCAGCAACACCACCAGGCTGTGTTTGGGTCCCCTCTCACTCTGCGCTGTAGCTTGAAAACACCTCCCAGCAATAAGTTGGGGCAATTGTGGGGAGCACCTCATTTATTTCTTTTCTCTTTATGATAATAGTCCTGTGCTTCCTGTTGTCCATCCTGAAAACAATTGATTCATTTATTTATCCAGTTTTATAGTTGCTTAAGCCAGGAGAGTAAATCTGATCCTGATCACTCTACCTTGGATGACTGTAGAACTCTGTGACAAATTTCATGGCTTCTTATTTCGTGTTGATCTTTTAAAGCTTTTCTTTTCTTTCTTTAAGTACAGCAAGCATAACTATTTTATAGTTGATTGCACATTGTTCCAATTTCCCAGGTCTTTGTGGATTATGATTTTTCTATTGTTGTATAACAAATTACTACAAACTTAGTCACTTAAATCAACAACCAATTACCAGCTCACAGTTCTGCCTGTCAGAAATTCAGGCAGAATTCTTTGCTTGGGGTTTCACAAATCTAAAATCCAGGATTTGGGCTGGCTGCATTCTCATCTGCAGCTGAGAGTCTTCTTCCAAGCTGACATTGTTGTGACAGAATTAAATTTCTTGCAGTTGTAGGACTGAGTTCACAGTTTCCGTGTTGACTGTCAGCTGGGGGGTGCTCTTGTTCCCAGATACTGTCTGCATCTCTTGTCACGTGGCCTTCTCCATCTTCAGAGCCAGCAACAGAGATTCTCCCTTGTGCCAAATCCCTCTCATGCTTCAAATCTCTTCATCAGAAAGAGTCCAGTAAATTATCCTCTGTAGGCCTGATTAAGTCAGGCCCACTGAGGATAATCTCCTTATCTTAAAGTCAGCTGATTTGAGACCTTAATTATGTCTGCAGAATCCCACTACAGCAGCACCTAGATTAATGTTTGATTGGATAACTAGGGCAGGAATCTTGGGGACTTAGAATTTTGCCTACCATATTTGATATGTTTCTATTGCCTATAGTTTTGCTTGATTCTTGCTCATGGTGTCCTGTTTCCTTATGTATCTAGTTCTAGTTGCCTGTTTTCTTGATATTTTATTAGAAGCTTTATTAACAGGAATTATATGAGGCTTAGAATGATAGCTTCCTCCTCCAGAGGACTTTTTGTTTGCTTACAGGAGGGGCCTGTGGGCATTACTTTTCCAGGAACACCTTAATACAAATTTAAGGTTTGTGTTTGTCCAGACCACACAAGACCATTCATGGTCTGGTTTACTTCTGGTTCACCTCTACCCTGAGGATATAACCCTTTGGTGTGCCAGCTTAAGAGTGGCTGGTAATTTATTCAATCTTTTCCCACTAGGAGGACCCTGGGATTTGATCATTGTCCTCCTCATCCCAGGATGTTGCCCAAAATGCAGGGCTGTTTTCTCAGGTCAGTTTCAAAGTTGTTTCTCTCACAGTGGAAAGTACACTCAGAGCCAAAGTGGCTCTGAGTGTAGGGATTCCCTCTTCGTTCTCCTCTTCTCCTAGATTTTGGTTATTTCTCTAGTTCTTTTGTGCTTTAATAATATGTTTTATATTGCATCTAACTTGTTTTAGATGTGCTCTATAGAAGATCATTCTGATTGTCTAGCTGCCAGTTTTAGAAGTGGATGCTATCTCCATTGTTTTCTAGTTTTAATGTTATTTTTAAGGAACTTGATGCCATTTTGATTCCTGTTCCCTTGTATGTGACCAGTTATTTTTTTCTCCATGGAACATTTTAGGACCCAGCTCTGGTTTTGTATAATTTCATGATGATGTGGCTAGTATGGGTAATTTTTCCCATTTATTATGCTGAGCACTTAGTGGGTTCTTTTGATCTGGAAACTCATATCCTTCAGTTCCAGGAAGTTGTCTAATATACTTTGTAATCTCCTTGTCTATGACTTTACTATTCTCCCTTTCTAAAACTTTAAGAAGTTGGATGTTTGGCTTCTTGTAATGATCCTCTAATTTTCTTATCTTTATTCCCTTGTATTCCCTTTACTCCCCTTTTCTCTTTTTCTTCTATTTCACTGAGATTTGCTCAAATTTATCTTCCAACCTTTCATTAAATTTTCACATCAGCAATTACTTATTTAATTTCTGAGAGCTCTACCTTGTTTTCACAATATTCTTTTAAAATACCATCCTGTTTGGGGATTCCCTGGTGGCGCAGCGGTTGAGAGTCCGCCTGCCAATGCAGCGGACATGGGTTTGCGTCCCGGTCCAGGAAGATCCCACATGCTGCGGAGTGGCTGGGCCCGGGAGCCATGACCACTGAGCCTGCACGTCCGGAGCCTGTGCTCCACAACGGGAGAGGCCACAGCAGTGACAGGCCCGCGTACCACAAAAAAAAAAAAAAAAAAAAAAAAAAAAAACCATCCTATTCATGTTCAGTGATGGGATTTTCTCTGATTATCAGGGGATATAAATTACAATGTCATTTAAAGTTTTCTTTTATTCCCTGCATTATCTCTATTTCCTCCAAGTTCTTTACTTTTGTTCATTCTGAACTCTGTTGTTAATATGAGTCTTTGCTTAAATGTGTAGTGATTATTTGCTATCCATTCATAGTTATTAGTGAGTTACTAAAAATCTCACTGGAATTTCTACATTTGGGGAACAAGACTTTCTGTATGTGAAATGACCATGAATCAGGAACCTGACTCTTCTGGTGGGAGACAGCTAAGTGTGTGTGTGTGTGTGTGTGTGTGTGTGTGTGTGTGTGTGTAGCATTTTGTTTAGGGTCAGTTTTCACAAAGAGGATTTCTCTGATCTCTAATCTTTGGGGCCCCTGTTTTGGGAGCCAACAGAGAAAACGGGGCTGAGGACTCTCAATGTTCAATATGAAAACTTGCAACTAATTCCCTTATTTTCAGTATAGAAACTTACTTCAGGCCTTATCAGTTCAATCTGGTATCCTCCAGTCCAAAATCCCTCCTGTCATTTCACTCTTTTGTCTTTTCTCTATATATTTGCTTCATTCTTGTAGTGACAAAGTGACTTTCTCTGAAATCTCTTAGATTTCCCTCTTCCATATCATTTACTTGCATGAGGCTATGGCATATCATGGCAGCAACTCCCAGCCAGCATTCTATTATATTTTTTTCAATCGTATAAGTGTTCCAGTGTCTCGATGTTTCAAATTCAAGTTCTTAGGAAAAAGAATCAAATTAACCCAACTTAGACCAGCGGTTCCATTTTGGTCATATCAGCTGCCGGGGGGAAAGCAGGTCATCTACAGCTTATAGAAACCTTTTAAAACTTCTATATAGCAGAAAAACATCATAAACAAAATTAAAAGGCAAAGTACAAACTGGGAAAAAATTTTCAATCCATATAAGAGACAAAGTGTTAATAGATGCATAGATGAGGAGACAATACATACGAATATAACTAAAATAAACACCTGATAGCAGAAAAAATGGGCAAAGGGCTTGAAAATGCCATTCACACTAGTGACAAGTAAATATATGGGAAAACATTCAACACCAAACAGTAATAAAAGCAATAAAATTTAAACAGAAAAGCTTTTACCTATGACATAAAAAGGAATAATGATATTCAGGATTAATGGTAGCCCATGTAAGTAGTCACCCTCGGACACTGCTGATAAATTTGTAAATTGAAATTGGTATAATCTTTCTTATGGCTTTTTGGTATCATATCTAAAAGGAATTAAAAAGAAGCATTCCTGGAGCGCTTGGTGTGCTGGGCACTTGGGCAGAGGCTGGGGGTTGGCTGCAGGGAGCTGGGGGGCATGGGTGCTGACAGTATGCAGCTCTGAGGCCTGGTATGGGGCCCCAGGGACCTGAGGTAAGGTACCCAACCAACCAAGATGGGGCACCAGTGCTGAGGCTCTCAGTGGGCTTTAGACCACCCTTCCCTTTGCTGAGAGTGCTCCTGGGGAGTCTGAGGACCTCACAGTCAAGGCCTTGCCCTTAGGATCTGCAAAGCCAAAGGTCCCATTGACTGCATCGATCATCATGGCGGACCCTTCACCTGGATTATCACATTTAGCCCTCACAAATCCATGAGTGAATGCTATTATTACCTTGGGTCTTGCAGAAGATGTCAATATTACTTTTGAAGATCAACAAGAGATAATTTTACATGGACTGACTAGAAGAACAGAGCTAAAGGAAGAAATAGAAGTGATAAAGCAACAATTCCAAAAGTTAGAAGATGCTTGTGATGACATCATGCTGCCAGATGACTACTTAATGACACCTTATCCAATTGGCGATGCTTTCACTAGCCATTTTCAAGAAGAAGCACCATAAATGGTAGAAGAAAAATTTGCAAGAGGAAAATGACATCTTAGAATTCATAGTGGAATCAAATCAGCAAGTGTGAGCAGATTGGAAAGTTCAATTACATGCCAAAATTAGGATCAACATAAACCTCAAAGCTGATGAGCGTTAAAAGTTCTATACCTTTTTTTTTGGCCATGCCACGTGGCATGCAGGATCTTACTTCCCCAACCAGGGCCCGAATCTGGGCCCCTTGCAGTGGAAGCATGGAGTCCTAACCACTGGACCACCAGGGAATTCCCAATATACTTTAAAATTTTTATTTAATACATCCAAATATTGTTTAAAATGAAAAAATAAGCATTTCTTTTGACCCAGCAATTTCACTTCTAAAAACTGCATCCTAAGAAAAATAAACATGGATGTATATTAAAAGCGACACGTGTTCAACAAAATATTACTGACAATAGAGAAAAACAGTAAACAACCTTAATGTCCAACAATAGGAGACCGGTTACAGATATGTATGGCACATGCATGCAATGGAATAATGGAATATAATATGTATACTGTATATAATAATGGAATATATTTATTCACTATGTATATACATATTTATTAACATTCATGTTCTAAACATATTTAATGACATGAATTATGTCATTTTAAATCTAAAAGCAAGTTACAAAATTTTATATATCTAACATGCTCTTATTTTTGTAAAAAATAGAATAATGCATAAAAATGAAAGGCTATACATTCTCAAGCTAATAATAGTTATCTCTGGGTAGTGACATTAAGAGTCATTTTATTTTTTTCTTTGTAGTTTTCTTAATTTTCAGAAATTCCACAGTGAACACATATCCCTTCTGTAAATATGAAAAACAAGTAAATGTTATTTTATGTATTAAATAAAGAGATCTTGTATTGTGGAACAATTTATTGGTTACTTCAAAGCACAGGGGTCTTACAATAGGCAAACGCTTGTCCAATTTTCAGGTCTGTAGAGACCTGGAATTTCTGTGCTAAAGGGCAAGTAGTAAATAAGAGATAATATGCCTTCCTGTCTTCTTGCGGGGAGGCCAGGCTACCCTGTTACATGGGGAAATGGAGAGGCAGCTGCTTATGGGGAGCTGATCAATTTTTCAGTGCTCAATCGGTCTCTCTCTCTCTCTTTTTTTTTTTTTTTTTGGCCATGCCGCATGGCATGCAGGATCTTAGTTCCCCCACCAGGGATTGAACCCGTGCCCCCTACACTGGGAGAGTGGAGTCTTAACCACTGGACCAACAGGGAAGTCACTCAATCAGTCTTATAATCGGTAGAAATTCTTTTCAGAGTCTGTCAGTAGGTTGTCTCTCAATCTTACTTTTCACTGCTGCTGAGTTTTCATCTTTTTATGTGCATTTATGTGCATTGTATGAGACTGCAATAGACATGCTAGCCTGAAATCCTTTTAAAACTGAATGTATAGGAAGAATTCTCTCTCTTGATCTACAACTTTCTTGTCATATATGTGATGGTACCTTAAGTGGGTCTTTTTTCTTTTATAATATTGTTTCACAGAGACCAGTAATTCCTTCCATTTCATCATCACTCTAGGAAGCTGGGCATGGATTCCTGACATATTGGGGGAAATTGTCTTGTTTTTTGTATTTATCCCGGATCTCTGAAACAGAGGACCTGTAACCCACTCCCAGATGCAGAAGAAAGGAATGTGACAGACAGGGACTGGGTTCTGGGAACAACGAGCTTTGTCATTTCCAAAGATCACCTCTGGGGGCTGAGGCTGCTTTGGCTCTGGTTTTCTGAATCGTGACTCTGAGATCTTTTCTGAAATGGGAACATTATTAGGAGCCCAAATTGAAGGCCCTGGAATCAGTTCTGCCCTCTTGGTCTGCAGGAAATCAAGACACCTTGTAGTTGTTAATATGTTTGGAGTAAAATCACCCTGAAAGTTTGATTACACCTATATAGAAATTAAAGTGGCTGCAAGAAAAAAAAATAACTGTACATAGATCCCACTTCTGGCATATCATGTGTTGATAAAACCACTCTTCGAAATTTTTTGCTAAAGTGGTAGTAAAATGGATGGACAAAATGTCTAGTTACATGCAGATTTTATAGAGATTGGGAAGTGAGGCTTTCTTAGAAGGTCACTGCAATTTTCTCCTAATATAATTTGCTTTGACCTGTCAAAATAAAACTTCTTTTGAATTACATATTTGCTTTTAATCCCAATACCTTATGTGTGCTCTCCTGCAAATGTATCATTAAGTTATACAGTTTTAAGTTTGAAATGGAGAAAATTGAAAAAATGCAAAATTATCTTTTGAAAATAATGATGTAGCTCTAGAGAGGAGTTGTGATTCAGTTTTGTGTGTGTCTTTGAATTATTCTCACCCAAATTCACACACCTGAAAAATCTTGAAAGCCAGTCTCAGATTTTTTTTTAGCCTGAAGAAAATTTGGATATCATCTAAACCTAATTCCTAATTTTATAGAAGGGAAAACTAGGATTCTCTAAGATTAAATATGTAACCTAGGATCATACAGCAGAGTCTTAAAATCACTCTTTCCAGCATATTTATGAGATAATGAAATGAAAGATACACAGACTGAGAGGACACCGCTGCAAAATCCCATGATAACGAAATCCTGTACTCATTTGTGGAGCAAATATTTTCTTTCTGGGAAGAAAGAAGAATCAGAGCATCTACTGCTTCTGCTATCCCTTAGCTATAAATTGAGCTCAGAATTTTTTTCAAAAGCCTATTTGGTAATTGCATAAAATCACAATTAAGGATGAGTCACTCTACACTCAAGCAAATTTTTATTGAGATTAATTTATGCTAATCAAGGTGAAATGGGCTGACCATAAGCAATGGTATTAGATAATGAAAATACATGGTCAAATTATAAGAGTGGTGGTGCTTTTACTAATAAGACAGTTTTTAATGAAACAGGCTCCCTCAACCCCTGCGCTACCGCTATAGACCTGTCAGTCCTTTACACTCCCTAAGGCCTATTCTTCCTAAGCTTTGACGTTAGGTAGCAGAAACTAAAAACTATTTCATAATTCTTTCACAAAACTCTTTCTGGCATTTAGTATCTTGTTAGGCACCTAAGCAGCAGATAAATCTCAGCTTCATGGAATCCGACTGCCTCTGTCTCTAATGGAGATAAAACTAAAGAAAAAGACCATCGATTTCTGACACCATCATGATTTCCTGAAAAATTATGTGAATATATTATTGTCCTTCTGATACGGACCCCTCTAGTGGTTTCCTTGTGGACTTTTAGAGAATAGTTACTAATAGACTTCCCTGGGAATGCACTGGTTGTCTAATGATGCTTCATTTTTCCATATAGCCCCTCCTTTTCAGAATGCGTTTATTGCCCCCAATTCTACAAGCACTGCCACCCCCATCTCCTTCCCCATCTCTCAGCCTAAAAATGCTGCAGTGACTTCAAACCAGTACACAGTTTCATTTACTTTCATCTTGAATACATGTATGCATACCTGAAATATTCAAGAGGCCAGTTTGGATTAATGAAAATTTGATATTCCTGAATGTTTTAGATGACTAGCAATAAAAAAAAATGTGTGTATAGAATGCTTTTATGCTTCCAGAAGAATTTCAAACCCATTGTTTCATGTGATCTCAGAACATCACTGAGAAGTTCACAGCACAGTTATTAGCACCCTCATTTTCCATGTGAGGATCCAGAGGCTGAGAGGCTGAATGATTTTTACCAGCTTATTCACCGAGTAAGTCTTGTAGTAGAGACTGACACCTACATACCTTAACTCCTACCTAAATGACTTTTTTTCTACATGCAGCTAAAATGTTTCACTTTTTAGGCAATCTCATTGGTATGGTGTTAGGCAATTTGCACCAAAGAGTTGAACAATATTATTTAAATGAACTAGCCCATAACTAATAACTGAGTATTTCTAAAGTGTTTGAAAAGAGTTCATGAAAATTGTTATTACAAAACTATTCCTGAGATATTTGGGATTCTAAATAGAAAAGGCAAGAAGTCAGAGGATTCTAGGTAGAAGGAGAGAAAACAGTCCATCATTTTCTGATCCAAAGTTGGCTTTTTAAAAATGACAGCATGAGGTTAACCGGATTGCCGTTCTCATTTAGCACACGGAAACGATTGTTTCTAGTGGTGAGTGCAAGTCCATGAACGTTGAAGAATAAGGCATTTTCACTCTTTTGTAAGACATTGTGTGTCCTCTTTACTTCTCTCTCACTTAACTGTAAGTCTTGGACCTAGCAAGTTGGCTCTATTTGGAAGCTTTTCTTTTCTGATACTTTGAACTCCAGGGAAACACATCCTATGCACTGCAGCTGGTACTACTGGACTTAGAACCTCCTCCTCATCTCATATTTATTAGTCATATCTCTCACTCCTTACCTTTATCATGCTACCTTTCAAGGGGGTGGCAGTATAGTGTACTTATTAAAAACATAGATTTAGGGGTTAGATCGCATGAGGTTTGATCTTATTACTTACTGCCCTCATCAGTTTCTAGCCATATGACCTTGGATTTCTTACTCAGGGTCACTGATTCCTTTTCTGTAAAATGGTGTTCACATATTAATCTGCAGGTGTCTGGATGAAGCTCACACATAGCAGGTGTATGGCTGAGACAATGCAGGGATGAGCCCTAAAAGTAGCTCAAATTGATCATTAAGCCAGACTGTTTAGACTGAGGAAGGCTGTGTCACTTGGTTGCTATAGCAACCGAATTATAGATAGGTAGGTAGGTAGATAGGTAGATAGATGGAAAATAGACAAATAGACATAGATATTGATAGACAAAATCTACATTCCACCATGGCTAATTAATTATGCTACCATCCAAGTATAGAAGTTTCTCCCATATATATGTGTTTTTCAAAGAGTTTCTGCAGTTCATTCAACTTGAATTCTTCTGGACGCTAGTTAGGATATTTAGGTTGTAAGTAACAGAATACCTGACTTAAAAATGACTTAAAACATAGGGATTTATTATCTCACTTAATAAAACTCCATAGTTAGACTTTCCCTGGTGTCTGTAATGGCAGGACTCCCACCTGATTTCTCTGTAATTATTTTGGCTTCCCCTCATGGTTGCAAGATAGCTGCCACAGCTCAATATATCACATTGTCAGAGGACTCATCAAAAAATGAGAAGAGGACACTTTCTCCTACTGCATCCTCTGCTCTTCTTCAGGATGGAAACCTTTCACAGAAGTACAAAATTCTCACCCTGAAACAGTTCCCCTTACATTTTTTTAGACAAAACTGGATCACATGCTCAACCCTAAACCAATCACTGGCAAGAAAGCAATGGGGTTACCATGCTTGGTTTAGATTGGAGAGGTACCCGCCTTCTCTGGGCACTTTGCTACCTATCCTGAACAAAATCAGAGTCTGTTAGCAAGGTGGCAGTGGAGCATGGCTGTTGGATAGGTAATAACCAGCAGTGTCTGCCATGGGGATGCAGAGACTGGTATCTGGCAATAGATTTCTGTCTGATGTAACCTTACACAAAGATCAGCCTTCCCTGTGACATAATACTGAAAAGGAAAGCCCATGAGATTTACTAAAAAAGGATGCTAATTATGGACCACTGCTTTGCGTGTTTTCTTTCTTTTTTGATATAGAAGTGAAATTTGATATACAAAACCACATAGGCTAAAGCTGAAGTTGGGAAGGAGGGTAATTTGGAATATTAACAATTCATAGAACTTTTCAAGATCGGAAGGAACATTAGAAAATATCTATATTTATATCTCAGAAACCTCTGTCCAGTGTTTGTTTTCAATAGAGCATCCATGTCAAACAATTGTTCCCCTCTTCTTGAACACTTTCAATGATGGGCATCTCACTACCTCATGATGCAGTCCAATGCTCCTTTAAACAAGTCTATTAAATATTTCAAGTTTATGCTGACCCCCAAATCTATCATCTTCAGCCATTCATCCTAGTACTTGAATCCAGCGCCATACAGAACTGATCTAATCTCTCTTCTAAGTTCTAGACATCCAGAAATTGCTTGGTCCTTATTCCATGTAACAATGCTGCAAATATTTGAAGAAAGCTATTGTGTGCTTTTATGTCTCCTCTTCATGAAGTTATTTGTCCCCAGATCCTGCATGGTTTCATAGCCATCACCATCCTGGTCCCTTGCTTGTAGCCTTTGCTCATCTTAAAGGAGGCAGCTAGAGAAGGATAACAAGTGCAGAGGGGGACATATCTCCTTCATTCGAGATACTAAATATCTATTAAGGCAGTCCAAGTGGGCACTACATTTATATTTAAACTGTGGACTTATACTAAAATAGATACTTAGTATACCTAAGTCTTTTTTTTATGTGCAAATTTTCAGCCTATCACCTGTATCCTGTAAAGGTACTATATTTATTATTTGTGGGATTTTAAAGGGAGGGGTGTAATTTGAGTAAAGGATGTTAAATTTATTTGCTTAAATTCATCTCATCAGATTAAGATTTCTCTTCTTAAAAATCTAATGCCTTTTTTTCTTTTTTTTAAACATCTTTATTGGAGTATAATTGCTTTACAATGATGTGTTAGTTTCTGCTGTATAACAAAGTGAATCAGCTATATGCATATGTATATCACCATATTCCCTCCCTCTTGCATCTCCCTTCCACTCTCCCTATCTCACCCCTTTAGGGGGACACAAAGTACCGAGCTGATTTCCCTGTGCTATGCAGCTGCTTCCCACTAGCTATCTATTTGACATTTTGTAGTATATATATGTCAATGTTGCTCTCTCACAAGACCCTTGATTTCAACCCACAAAATTAATTTCCCCAGTGTTCCCCATCTCGCTGAAGAGCACCTCCACAAGCCAGATTGCATAAGTAGAGATCTTAAGTGCCTTCATGGCTTATCTCCTCTTCGGACACAGATTCAGTGTTTCAGCAAATTCAGTGTACTCCACCTTCAAATACATCCCAAACTAAACCCCTGTTCTCACCACTAGCATTTTGGTGTGACATACCAAAACTTAAGAGATGGACTTAAGCAGTGTTTAAAGGGAAATTTATAGCTGTAAATGCCGAGTGCTTACCTCTTTATTGATATTCTCTATTTGGTGATACATGGGTCTCCTGGTGTCCTTTTGTTCTTCGTCCACACTTTGCTTTAGCTCTTGAGCATATTGAAGATAGTTGATTTAAACTATGCTAAAGTGCAACATCTGTGCTTTTTCAGGGCCAGTTTCTCTTGACTACTTCTCTTGCTGTTTGTGGGGCCATACTTCTTGTTTCTTTGCATGTCTCACATTTCTTTTGTTGAAAATTGGGCATTTTACATAATATAATGTGTCAATGCTGGAAATCAAATTCCTCCTCTTCCTTAGGATTTGCTATTTCTGCTGTTGTTGTTTGCTGGTTTAGTCACCTTCCTGAACTAATTCTCTAAAGTCTGTGGGGTTTTTGTTTGTTTGTTTGTTTGTTTTTGGCCATGCACTTTGTGGCATGCAGGATCATGTGGGATCTTAGTTCCCTGACCAGGGATCAAACCTGTGCCTCCTGCAGTGGAAGCACAGAGTCCTAACCACTGGACCACCAGGGAATTCCAAGTCTGTGTTTATCATAAGGAAATCATTTGTTGTGTGTGACCACTGAAGTCTCTGCTCAGTTAGATAGTCTAATGGTTGGAGTAATGATTAGACAGAGATTTCTTAAACGCTTGCATTGTGAGCCCAGGGCCTCTGTTCTCATGCTCGGGCACACTGTCCACACTTAAGCAGATAGTTTCCAATTCTAGTCTTTACTTCCTGCTTGTGAAGAGCCTTAAGTTCAGCTCAAGGTGAGAGCTTAGGACCTTCTCATGTCTTCCCTGAGCATTCGCACAGTCCTGGGGATGCACACAGTCCTACCCATGTGCTTAGCCTTCTAGATTTCCAAGAATATATTGGAACTTTCCAAAGCCCTCTATGGACATCTTGTTCCCAAGCTTTCCTTTTAAGCTTTTTGGTTAGCCTCTTGTTTGCCCCAGCTGTTATCCACATCTTCAAATAGCTATGATTTTAAACAACTGCTGTAATTGTTTTCAACAAAGACCTTCAAGAAAAGGTAGTTAGCATTGGGTGAGTTCTGAGTCAGCTCAGATAAAGACAAGCTTTGGGGGATTGTATCTACCAGGGAGCCACCAGGTAAAATAATGATGAGAATGGGGCTTTCACAGAGCTCCAATGCCACTCTGTCCCCTCCAGTGGCTGCCAGAAGTTTTTGGCTACTGTGGAGAAGAAGAGGGGCTTAGGAATAGGGCAAATTGAAATGCCACAAAGCTCCCTGTCCTTGCCAAGATTCAACTACTTTTCTTGAACAGATGCTCCCAGATCGTTCTCAGCCTTTGGTTAATTTTCAGAGTTTTGAAAAAGTTGATTCTGACAATGACCATCTTTTCATCGCTTTTATGGAGGAGAGTGTTTTCAAAGTTTTCTTACTCCATCATTCCCACTGATGTCACCTAATTGCTGTTAGTTTGACTAGAACGTTCCTTCTCTCAATTTTTGCATAGTTGGCTACCTCACTTCGGTCAGGTCTTTGATAATATTGTAACTCCTCAGAGTGATCTTCTTCATCCACTCTTCCTGAAATACCCACCATCACCTTACCCTGATATATTGTCCTGATAGTATCTGGTATTGTGTTATATATTTATCGTTCGCCCTGTAGAATGTCACTCTATAAGGATGAGAACTTTGTAAATTTTGTTTACAGTTTTAACTCCCTCATGTAGCACCATCTTTGGTACATAGTATAAGCTCCATAATTATTTGTTGAATCAATCAATAAATTGGACTATTTAATTTATTCTTCCCCAAAATAAAATACCTGGCTTAGTGACATCTGTTTTTAATAAAATAATATTCATGGTTTTGTATGAATATTAATGTAGTATATACTAATTAAAGTATGGAAAATGTAGAAACATAACCATAGATGCTCTTGTGAACATTTTGGTATATTTCAAATCAATTTGTTTTGTAGAACTGGATTGTTTTTACTTGAACACATTTCTGTATGTGAATGAACCATAATTTATTAAACCTTGTTGGACATTTAAGTTGTCTCTAATTTTTTTTTTTGTTAAACTGTGGTGAACATCTTTGTAAATTTTTTTTCATTTTTATGGCTATTTCCTAAGATTAAAAGCCTACAATTAAATTTTCTGATCAGGGAATATATAGAATGTTAAGTCATTTTTATACATATTACTAAATTTCCCTCAAGAAATGATTTTATTAACTTTTACTAACTTATACCCTCATTAACAGTGTCGTAGTTTTCCTATTCCCTCAAAGCATTAACTTTACTTTTATATTTTCTTTATCAATTCTTAGGCCAATAAAAAATGATGTCTTATCTTAATGTTCATTAAGATAAATACTAATGAGGCTGTGCAGTTTTATATGTTTATTGAAAATGTTCAATTTTACAATTATTCACACTTTGACTTTAAAAAATTTTTTATTATTCAATTTTTCCTTATTGATAAGGGAGCACTCTATTAAGCAAATAATTCTTTATTGAACATATAAGCTCTTTGTTAGTTTCTCCTTTCTATTTTTATGTAAATTTTAATGCTTTTATTTCTAATGCAGCCAAATGTCACAATTTTATTTATGTAGACACTAAACATTATTTGTTGTGTTTAATAATTGATATTTTCTATTTCCTTGCTACTGTGAACAGGACTTTTGTCCTTTATATTTTTAAGTGATTATATTGGTATGTAAAAAAGGTATTGATATTTATTTAATTTTAATAAACCCTCTTTTTTATTCTAGATAGTGTTACTTGTGATGTCTGTTTAAGGAAAGCTGAGGAAATATAAAAGTACTTACTCATATGGAAAATAAGCAGCAAAGCCTACCCCATTATTTATGGCTCGACTTCCTAGGCAGATTCTCAAGCTATAATACTCAAAGTGAAACCGAGCATGTGGTTAAAATGTAATACAGAGGGTATTTACCCAACTGTCCATGTGCTTTTCTGAAGATTGCAAGTTCCTCTTGCTCCAAATTTATAGAACCAACTGCAGTAGCTCTGGATTGAAAATACCCCCAAATCTGCAGCTACTCCATCCCTGGCCAAAAAAATAAAGCTCACATTCTTATCTTGCAAAAATACAATCACTATATCCTCTCACTAATGATTTGTCCATTGCAGTTCCTTTCCTTTCTAATATTTTATCCCTATCCTTGTTCTATTTTTTCTGCCTCATTTCTATTTTTCATTAACTTTCACCTCTTTCAAGCTCTTACTCATTTTTCCTCTGTTGCTCTTAAAACAGATCCTTTTTTATTTTTCTTAACAATTTATCAGTTTTTTTTCTCTTTTTTATTTCCATTTTAATTATAATGTCACTCAAAAATAATGATTTACTCATCCCTTCTTTCAACACATATTTATTCAGTACCTACTCTAGGCCAGACATTGTTCCTCACACTGGGGATATGTCCCCAGCCACAAAACAACACAGACAATAACTCTACTCTCACAGCAGAAACAAGATAATGATCAAACCAAACCTTCTACAGTGTACCAGTTGGTGATGTGTTATGAAGAAAAATCAGCAGAGAAAGAGGATATTGAGTGATGATGGCAAAGAGAGGTTACAATTTTAGGTAGGGTGGTTCAGGAAGGACGCTCTGAAAAAGTGACATTTGAGAAGAGACTTGAAAGAAGGTAGAGAGGGGCTTCCCTGGTGGTGCAGTGGTTAAGAATCTGCCTGCCGTTACAGGGGACACGGGTCTGAGCCCTGGTCCGGGATGATCCCACATGCCGCAGAGGAACTAAGCCCATGCGCCACAACTACTGAGCCCACATGCCACAACTACTGAAGCCCGCACACCTAGAGCCCATGCTCCACAAGAGAAGCCCCCGCAATGAGAAGCCTGCGCACTGCAATGAAGAGTAGCCCCCGCTCGCCGCAATTAGAGAAAGCTTGCGCGCAGCAACGAAGACCCAACGCAGCCAAAAAAAATTGTTTTAATAAATAAATAAATTTATTAAAAAAAAAAAGAAGGTAGGGAGTAAGCCATGCAAAGATCTTGATCTGGGTAAGCAATGATGCAGATAGAACAGCTTGTGAAAAGTGCCGCTCTAAATCAGATGAATGGATAAAGAAGATGTGGCACATATATACAATGGAATATTACTCAGCCATAAAAAGAAATGAAACTGAGCTATTTGTAATGAGGTGGATAGACCTAGAGTCTGTCATACAGAGTGGAGTAAGTCAGAAAGAGAAAGACAAATACCGTATGCTAACACATATATATGGAATTAAAAAAAATGTCATGAAGAACCTAGGGGTAAAACGGGAATAAAGACACAGACCTACTAGAGAATGGACTTGAGGATATGGGGAGTGGGAAGGGTAAGCTGTGACAAAGCGAAAGAGAGGCATGGACATATATACACTACCAAACATAAGGTAGATAGATAGTGGGAAGCAGCCACAGAGCACAGGGAGATCAGCTCAGTGCTTTGTGACCGCCTGGAGGGGTGGGATGGGGAAGGTGGGAGGGAGGGAGATGCATGAGAGAAGGGATGTGGGGACAGATGTATATGTATGACTGATTCACTTTGTTATAAAGCAGAAACTAATACAAAAAAAACAATAGATCCTACCTTAAAATCAATCAATCAATCAATCAATCAGAAATGAGTCTGAAAAGTAAGGAGCCCAGTGTACCTTGTGCAGAGAGAACAAGGGGGAGAGAGTTAAGAGATGAGGTCAGAGAAGTAGTAAGGATGGTAATGTGTATAACCTTGTAATGTGGTTATAATGTGTATAACCTTGTAGACTTTTACCAAAGTATTTAACAGGTTTCAGAAGTCACATGTTTCATTTTGGGGGCTATTCATTTTGATGTATATCACTTTGGCTGATGAACAGAAAGCATATTTTGGTCATTGTTTTCAGTTATGCCAAGGCTCAGAAATTACATCTATAATAATAACTTACTTGAGTTGATAATATTTGACTTAAAACATTTCTCTCAAAACTATGTCTGACATTTCCCCAAATCCATTCTATGAATGTGGAATACCAATCACTATTACATGAAAAAAGGGAATTCTATGGTCAAATGAATTTGGGGAACAATGGATTTAAAAATTAAATTTGTGTGGTTTCTTTGCCACACAAATTCTCAGAATTTTAAAATATATTGAATGTGCTTTACTGAACCACCAAAACAGACACATACCTGCAGCATTTCATAAACTTCTTTGATCAAACAAACAAAAACCCAAAACATTTTTCTGATGGAGAATGTTTTGGAACTTGTGGAAGCAAAAAATATTTTGGAAAGTTTTCTTCCAAACAAGCTCCATTATCTTCCATAAGCCTCAATAATCTGTGGCCAATCTGATTTTTCCTCCTCTGCAAATTCACTTTATTTTTCTGCATGCTTGCAGATCCAGATCTTTACTTCTTCAGAAATATTTTCCTTCTTGAATCTTGCTTATTCTGGTTTCTCATCTTGTTCTGGTTCCTTGTACAAGAGCATGAATTGTCTGCATTTGCCTGATCCCTCATTCCCACCCTTCCTTCCCTTTTCATAATCATCTTTTTAAGTGGCAGAACCTCGATACCGTTATAGTGTTGTTCTGATTGTTGTCACTTCTAAAGATTCTAATTCTCTTGGTGAATTATGATTTTCCTTATATGTTTTCATTATTTCATCCAATTCCTTTTGATTTTTTCATTCTCTTAGCCAGACTTTCCATAAGTTTCTTTTCTTATACTCTCATATTTAATTTATTTTATACTGTCCACTTTTAATAATACCCATTAAAAATGTTACCTTAGACCGCCTGGAGGGGTGGGATAGGGAGGGTGGGAGGGAGACGCAAAAGGGAGGGGATATGGAAACATATGTATATGTATAACTGATTAAATTTGTTATAAAGCAAAAAAATAAAATAAAATTACCTCAATCTAAAAAAAAAATAAAATAAAATAAAATAAATAAAAATAAAAATGTTACCTTAAATGTACTTTTCTTTTCTTCCATAAATTCTTTTTTTTCTATTAAAAATTTTTTTTTGTCCACATGATGCAGCATGTGGGATCTTAGTTCCTGACCAGGGATTGAACCCATGCCCCAGACCACCAGGGAAGTCCCCATACATTATTTTTAAAAGTATGCCCTTTCTCTTGAAAGAGGAGAGGTCGTCCATGATCACTATTTCCCCATTTGCAATGTGTGACTGACACAAAGGATGTGACATCCCAAAGACATTCATAATACCCTTTACCTTGTCTTCCTTCCTAGACTTCCTTGCAGCTGAGTGTGGCCACATGACACAGTTTCCAGATAATGAAATTCAAGCAAATGTGTGTCTAGGGGAGTAGGGCTTGCTGAAAACTTTGTATATGGAGCATACTAAGTTGGCATGTCCCATTGACACTTTGTGTCTTCCTGCTTGAAATTCAGATGTGAGGCTTGGAGATCAAATAGCCACCTTGCAACCAGAAGGCAAAAAGCCATACACTAAGTCCCACACTAAGGAGATAGAAAAAGCTTAGATTTTTTATGACATCCCTGAGTATATCACTGAAATAAATAGACTCATCTTTTTAGACACTGCTAGTCTGTTTCCTGATACACACAGACAAATGTGAGTGGATTTTCCTTTTATACATTTACTTTTTACCAGTTTGCTATGCAAGAGGACAGGCTGTTATATATTCAAAAAAAAAAAAAAAAAACAACTGTGTGACGGAGGAGAGTATGGAGAAGGAGTTGGTGCTTTGGGAAGTCCCAGAAAGAGATTTCCATCTCACTGTGATATCTTCCTTCTGTTTCGTAAAGACATTGAGCAATGGGACAGCTTTATATATTCAGATGTCTTTTAGCTTAGCCTCCATTCCAGTTCTTTGATGACTCTGTCTGGCCTTCTTCCCAGGGCTGTTGTCAGAAATGCAGCCATCTGTACAGCTGACTATCTGCTCCTGGTAGCTCTGTGCCTCCTGGAGCTTTCCAGGGTAGTTGTCGATATTATGGCACTTTATTGGCAAAGGGGTCTCAAGGAGGCTTGTTTCACATCTGCCCTAAGTTTCTTCCTTGCCTGCAGCCCTTGCCCTTCCAAATGAGGTGGTCACTGTGATACTGAGCAGGACACTGTGGGGCTCCTGGGCACAAAAGCCTTTCTGTGTCCCACTTTTCTTGATTACAGGAAACAGGCTTCATTCAGCCTCCATGACCTTCCCTGAGTTCCAAAGGGCAGGTTCAAGCAGTTGCTAACTAGGGAAGGGAAGGGATGCGGAGACAAGAGAGGAGCAGTTCAGAAACAACAGTGCATTTCTGCAGTGTCAGTTGTTACTTCTCCTTTTTCATTTCTAATTCTGTTGATTTGAGTCTCCTCCCTTTTTTTGATGAGTCTGGCTGGTGGTTTTATCAATTTTGTTTATCTTCTCAAAGAATCAGCTTTTAATTTTATTGATTTTTGCTTTCATTTCCTTCATTTCTTTTTCATTTATTTCTGATCTGATCTTTATTATTTCTTTCCTTCTGCTAACTTTGGGGTTTTTTGTTCATCTTTCTCTAATTGCTTTAAGTGTGAGGTTAGGTTGTTTATTTGAGATTTTTCTTGTTTCTTGAGGTAGGATTGTATTGCTATAAACTTCCCTCTCTAGAACTGCTTTTGCTGCATCTCCTAGGTTTTGGGTCATCATGTTTTCATTGTCATTTGTTTCTAGGTATTTTTGGACAGCTACATGTAAAAGAAAGAAATTAGAACACTTCCTAACACCGTAGACAAAGATAAACTCAGAATGGATTAAAGACCTAAATGTAAGGCCAGACACAGTAAAACTCTTAGAGGAAAACATAGGAAGGACACTCTTTGCCATAAATCACAGCAAGATCCTTTTTGGCCCACCTCCAAGAGAAATGGAAATAAAGACAAAAATAAACAAATGGGACCTAATGAAACTTAAAAGCTTTTGCACATCAAAGGAAACCATAAATAAGACAAAAAAACAACCCTTAGAATGGGAGAAAATATTTGCAAATGAAGCAACTGACAAAGGATTAATCTCCAAAATTTACAAGCAGCTCATGCAGCTCAATATCAAAACATCAAACAACCCAATCCAAAAATAGGCAGAAGATCTAAATAGACATTTCTCCAAAGAAGATATACAGATTGCCAACAAACACATGAAAGGATGCTCAACATCACTAATCATTAGAGAAGTGCAAATCAAAACTACAATGAGGTATCACCTCACACTGGTCAGAATGGCCATCATCAAAAAATCTAGAAACAGTAAATGCTGGAGAGGGTGTGGAGAAAAGGGAACCCTCTTGCACTGTTGGTGGGAATGTAAATTGATAAAGCCACTATGGAGAACAGTATGGAGGTTCTTTAAAAAAAACTAAAATAGAACTACCATATGACCCAGCAATCCCACTACTGGGCATATACCCAGAGAAAACCATAATTCAAAAAGACACATGCACCCCAATGTTCATTGCAGCACTATTTACAATAGCCAGAATATGGGAGCAACCTAAGTGTCCATTGACAGATGGATGGATAAAGAAGATGTGGCACATATATACAATGGAATATTACTCAGCCATAAAAAGAAATGAAATAGTTATTTGTAATGAGGTGGATGGACCACCTAGAGTCTGTCATACAGAGTGAAGTAAGTCACAAAGAGAAAAATAAATACCGTATGCTAACACAGATATATGGAATCTAAAAAAAAATTTTTATGAAGAACCTAGGGGCAGGACAGGTATAAAGATGCAGACATAGGAATACACTTGAGGACATGGGGAGGGGGAAGGGTAAGGTGGGACAAAGTGAGAGAGTTGCATTGACATATATACACTACCAAACATATAATAGCTAGCGGGAAGCAGCTGCATAGCACAGAAAGATCAGCTCGGTGCTTTGTGACCACCTAGAGGGGTGGGATAGAGAGGGTGGGAGGGAAATGCAAATGGGAGGGGATATGGCAATATATGTATACATATAGCTGATTCACTTTGTTATACAGAAGAAACTAACACAACATTGTAAAGCAATTATACTCCAATAAAGATGTTAAAGAAAAAAAGAAACAATAGTGCAGCCTTGAGGCAGGGTCCTGGTTTCCCCCAAGTGATATACATAACAATATCTTTGAACTGTTTTGCAGATACTGAAATCTCCAGCAGGTGGGAGAAATTAATGGTATGCTCCCCACAAGCACGTAGACCCCAGACTGGTTGGAACCAGAAAGTTGATGATGCTGACACCTACTTACCTCACCACCAACCAGTCAGAAGAAAGTCCACAAGCTGATCACATCCTCTTTGAACCATTTCTATAAAACTCCTCACTCTCCCCTCCAGGTCGGGACACACAGTTTTGAGGGCATTAGCCCACTGTGGCCCCCTTTGCCTGGCAAAGCAATAAAACTATTCTTTTCTACTTCACCCAAAACTCTGTCTCCAAGATTTAATTCAGTGTCAGGGTACAGAGGCCGGATTCAGCTTCCACTGTTGCCTTTTTCCATGATGGCCTCTCCATATGACCATAATTCTCTGATGCCTTTTCAGAAGAGAGTTAAGACCAGGACTAGCACTTTTCTTTAATATGTTGACATGTTCATAATATTTAGAAGAAATTTCTAAATATTTCAAGTAGGTGAGTAGCACCCTTACCTGGTTTCCAGAGATGAAATAGATCCCCTGTCACTCTTTTAACTCCTTTGCTTATTCCATAGGTGGATAATTGGGAAGAAGTAGACACTTTTATTCAAGTCTCATCTTAGGCAGAATTCCCAAAGTTTACTTTAAACTTAACACACATAAACATTCAGAAAGGAAATTTAATTTCTCAGTTCCAATTATAAATGTCCTGCTACATGACATTTGCCACTTAATATAATGTACCCCAGTCCAATCAGTGAGGGACAGTCTGAAGTGCACTGGTCTGGGACCAGGAGGGTCATGTAATGAAGTTTGTGACCAAGGTAAAGGGATTTAATTTTCAATTTCTCCTTTTTCCTCATCTGTAAAAAAAAATGTTTGGATTAGAGTGAAGTTCTCAACCAAATTATACAGAAGAATAGTAAACTATCCAATATCTGTACTGTGAACCTCAGGAATAAACAAATAGGATACAAGGCAGAAGAGCGGAAGAGGGCATGTTTTCAAGGCATGAAATAGAAGGTACTAAATTAACATTCCTTCTAACTCTGATATTCTGCTACAGCATGTGTTTCAGTGTATGACAAGAAATTTCTTGAAATTACCACACTCTCATCAAAAATGGGTTCCACATTCCCAAGTGGGAAAAGTGTATATATATATTTACACACACATACCATAGTGGCTATTTATTTTAATATTTTTAGAAAGTTTATGCCTTTGTACAGTTCTCAAATTTTCTACCAAGCCATATATTACATATTATATAATTTAAAAAAGAAAATGATCATTCTTTCCCCATAGTGACATACTCACTTGGTAGGGGGTTGTCCAACAAAAACCAATAGACTACATAATATGCCCCTGTCAGTTTCCAAAAGGGATCATACAGCAGCAGCAGCAATAATAATGATAGAAAACATTAAACTCTTATTTGAGCCCCACTTTTTGTTTTATACCTCTATTTTTGTGTTATATAATATAGTGAAACTTTCTTATTTATCATCTGCTAGACCCTGTTCTAAGCTCTTTAATTTAATCTTCATAAGAAACATATAAGAAAGGCACTATTATGATCCCTACTTAATAGATAAAGAAACCTAGGGATATGGAGTTCTACAATATCAGAATGACACACCAGCACATGAAATAGCAATGGGGGATCACATCAACACAAAGAACTCTGCAAAGGTGAAGTCCATTTCTCTGACAGCAGAGCATTTAGGAAGTGCTTTCCCTCTTTGCTCCCTAGAGCTGTGGGTCTCAATTGTGTTGACCTGACACATAAGTTTTGAGAGATGTGAGACATATTTTGTTACTAATACTAGTTCAAAGACCAAAGTTTGCCAATTACGTACTTTTTATTTTCACTTTTGCTGTGCCATTCGGCTTGTGGGATCTTAGCTCCCCAACCAGGGACTGAACCTGGGCCCGGGCAGTGAAAGCACAGTCTTAACCACTGGACCTAAAGGAAATTCCCTATTATGTACTTTTTTTTTTTTTTTGTGGTACGCGGGCCTCTCACTGTTGTGGCCCCTCCCGTTGCGGAGCACAGGCTCAAGACACGCAGGCTCAGCGGCCATGGATCACGGACCCAGGCGCTCCATGGCATGTGGGATCTTCCCGGACCAGGGTACGAACCTGTGTCCCCTGCATCAGCAGGCGGGCTCTCAACCACTGCGCCACCAGGGAAGCCCCCCAATTATGTACATTTTAAAGTTAAAAAAATTAAGTGTACAAAGATTGGCTGAATGGATACAAAAACAAGACCCATATATATGCTGTCTACAAGAGACCCACTTCAGACCTAGAGACACATACAGACTGAAAGTAAGGGGATGGAAAAAGATATTCCATGCAAATGGAAATCAAAAGAAAGCTGGAGTAGCAATTCTCATATCAGACAAAATAGACTTTAAAATAAAGACTACTAGAAGAGACAAAGAAGGACACTACATAATGATCAAGGGATCGATCCAAGAAGAAGATATAACAACTGTAAATATTTATGCACCCAACATAGGAGCACCTCAATACATAAGGCAAATACTAACAGCCATAAAAGGGTAAATCGACAGTAACACACTCATAGTAGGGGACTTCAACACCCCACTTTCACCAATGGACAGATCATCCAAAATGAAAATAAATAAGGAAACACAAGCTTTAAATGATACATTAAACGAGATGGACCTAATTGATATTTAGAGGACATTCCATCCAAAAACAACAGAATACACATTTTTCTCAAGTGTTCATGGAACATTCTCCAGGATAGATCATATCTTGGGTCACAAATCAAGCCTTGGTAAATTTAAGAAAATTGAAATTGTATCAAGTATCTTTTCCGACCACAATGCTATGAGACTAGATATCAATTACAGGAAAAGATCTGTAAAAATACAAACACATGGAGGCTAAACAATACACTACTAAATAACGAAGTGATCACTGAAGAAATCAAAGAGGAAATTTAAAAATACCTAGAAACAAATGGCAATGGAGACACAACAACCCAAAACCTATGGGATGCAGCAAAAAACAGTTCTAAGAGGCAAGTTTATAGCAATACAATCCCACCTTAAGAAACAGGAAACATCTCGAGTAAACAACCTGACCTTGCACCTAAAGCAGTTAGAGAAAGAAGAACAAAAAACCCCCAAAGTTAGAAGGAAAGAAATCATAAACATCAGATCAGAAATAAATGAAAAAGAAATGAAGGAAACGATAGCAAAGATCAATAAAACTAAAAGCTGGTTCTTTGAGAAGATAAACAAAATTGATAGACCATTAGCCAGACTCGTCAAGAAAAAAAGGGAGAAGACTCAAATCAATAGAATTAGAAATGAAAAAGGAGAAGTAACAACTGACACTGCAGAAATACAAAGGATCATGAGAGATTACTACAAGCAACTCTATGCCAATAAAATGGACAATCTGGAAGAAATGGACAAATTCTTAGAAATGCACAACCTGCCAAGACTGAATCAGGAAGAAATAGAAAATATGAACAGACCAATCACAAGCACTGAAATTGAAACTGTGATTAAAATCTTCCAATAAACAAAAGCCCAGGACCAGACGGCTCCACAGGTGAATTTTATCAAACATTTAGAGAAGAGCTAACACCCATCCTTCTCAAACTCTTCCAAAATATAGCAGAGGGAGGAACACTCCCAAACTCATTCTATGAGGCCACCATCACCTTGATACGAAAACCAGACAAGGATGTCACAAAGAAAGAAAACTACAGGCCAGTATCACTGATGAACATAGAAGCAAAAATCCTCAACAAAATACTAGCAAACAGAATCCAACAGCACATTAAAAGGATCATACACCATGATCAAGTGGGGTTTATTCCAGGAATGCAAGGATTCTTCAATATAAGCAAATCAATCAACGTGATACACCATATTAACAAATTGAAGGAGAAAAACCATATGATCATCTCAATAGATGCAGAGAAAGCTTTCGACAAAATTCAACACCCATTTATGATAAAAACCCTGCAGAAAGTAGGCATAGAGCGAACTTTCCTCAACAAATTAAAGGCCATATATGACAAACCCACAGCCAACATCGTCCTCAATGGTGAAAAACTAAAACCATTTAGACTAAGATCAGGAACAAGACAAGGTTGCCCACTCTCACCACTCTTATCCAACATAGTTTTGGAAGTCTTAACCACAAGAATCAGAGAAGAAAAAGAAATAAAAGGAATCCATATCAGAAAAGAAGAAGTAAAGCTGTCACTGTTTGCAGATGACATGATACTATACATAGAGAATCCTAAAGATGCTACCAGAAAACTACTAGAGCTAATCAATGAATTTGGTAAAGTAGAGGGATACAAAATTAATATACAGAAATCTCTGGCATTCCTATATACTAATGATGAAAAATCTGAAAGTGAAATCAAGAAAACACTCCCATTTACCATTGCAACAAAAAGAATAAAATATCTAAGAATAAACCTACATAAGGAGACAAAAGACCTGTATGCAGAAAACTATAAGACACTGATGAACGAAATTAAAGATGATACAAGTAGATGGAGAGATATTTCAAAATTTCAAAATTTGTTTGGAAAAACAAAAGACCCCGAATACCCAAAGGAATCTTGAGAATGAAAATCAAAGCTGGAGGAATCAGGCTCCCTGAATTCAGACTATACTACAAAGCTACAGTAATCAAGACCGTATGGTACTGGCACAAAAACAGAATGATAGATCAATGGAACAGGATAGAAAGACCAGAGATAAGCCCATGCACATATGGTCACCTTATCTTTGATAAAGGCAGCAGGAATGTACAGTGGAGAAAGGACAGCCTCTTCAATAAGTGGTGCTGGGAAAACTGGACAGGGACATGTAAAAGTATGAGATTAGATCATTCCCTAACACCATACACAAAAATAAGCTCCAAATGGATTAAAGACCTAAATGTAAGAACAGAAACTATGAAACGCTTAGAGAAAAACATAGGCAGAACACTCTATGACATAAATCACAGCAAGATCCTTTTTGACCCACCTCCTAGAGAATTGGAAATAAAAACAAAAATAAACAAATGGGACCTAATGAAACTTCAAAGCTTTTGCACAGCAAAGGAAACCATAAATAAGACCAAAAGACAACCATCAGAATGGGAGAAAATATTTGCAAATGAAGCAACTGACAAAGGATTAATCTCCAAAATTTAAAAGCAGCTCATGCAGCTCAATAGCAAAAAAACAAATAACGCAATCCAAAAATGGGCAGAAGACCTAAATAGGCATTTCTCCAAAGAAGATGTACAGACTGTCAACAAACACATGAAAGAATGCTCAACATCATTAATCATTAGAGAAATGCAAGTCAAAACTACAATGAGATATCAACTCACACTAGTCAGAATGACCATCATCAAGAAATCTAGAAACAATAAATGCTGGAGAGGGTGTGGAGAAAAGGGAACTCTCTTGCACTGCTGGTGGGAATGTGAATTGGTACAGCCACGATGGAGAACAGTATGGAGGTTCCTTAAAAAACTACAAATAGAGCTACCATATGACACAGCAATCCCACTACTGGGCATATACCCTGAGAAAACCATAATTCAAAAAGAGACATGTACCAAAATGTTCATTGCAGCTCTATTTACTAGAGCATGGAGATAGAAACAACCTAAGTGTCCATCATCGGATGAATGGATAAAGAAGATGTGACACATATATACAATGGAATATTACTCAGCCATAAAAAGAAACGAAATTGAGCTATTTGTAATGAGGTGGATGAACCTAGAGTCTGTCATACAGAGTGAAGTCAGAAAGAGAAAGAAAAATATCGTATGCTAACACATATATATGGAATTAAAAAAAAAATGTCCTGAAGAACATAGGGGTAAAACAGGAATAAAGACACAGACGTATTTGAGAATGGACTTGAGTATATGGGGAGGGGGAAGGGTAAGCTGTGACAAAGAGAGAGAGAGGCATGGACATATATACACTACCAAACGTAAGGTAGATAGCTAGTGGGAAGCAGCCGCATAGCACAGGGAGATCAGCTGGGTGCTTTGTGACCTTCTGGAGGGGTGGGATAGGGAGAGTGGGAGGCAGGGAGATGCAAGAGGGAAGGGATATGGGAACAGATGTATATGTATAACTGAATCACTTTGTTGTAAAGCAGGAACTAATAAAATTTTTTTAAATTGATTAAAAATAAATAAATAAATAAATAAGAAGTTAATTATGGAAATTAAGGTGCCTAGAGGACAGGGCTGGGACCAAGATGTAAGTCTCCATAAAGGAATAATCACTAACTGTTTTAGATGGGCAAGAGCGAATTGTGTTCTTGAAATTAATGGGTAAAATCCGCACACAAAGGCCTCTGTTCCACCATCATCCTATGAAGGGAGCCTGAGAGCAATCATCCCAGGAGGGAAAGATAAACAGAGTGGAATCCCTGGTACGGAGTGCCCTTTCCCGGCGGGGTGGGGACAAGTGGGTGTGGCTTAGCGTGGCGTCCTCTCGAGAGACCGTCAGAGCAAACGTCATAGTACCCAGCATCACTCTGGGCTGAGCTCGTGCCCGCGGCAACGGCGCCTGGAGAGGAAGCTTGTCCACTGCACCACTGAGGTGTAGGCCATGGGAGCACGAAGCAGTCGGATGCCATGGCACTGGTGGGGGCGTGCCCCAGAGGAGCCAGGTGCCAGTGCGGGGAATGATGAGGCTGAGGAGGCAGTAGTGGCAGAGAGAGAGGAAGGGAACGAGAGTGAAGAGGCCAGACCCGCCGCCCGTAAGAGGAGCCGCAAGCGCAAGACAGGCCCAGGGGAGCCGCTCACAAAAGAGCCCCGCCGGAAACGTGCTAAAGATCATTCAGGGTCCATTTATGAGGCACTCTTCCTGAGAGGAGAAGGGAGCGACGTGCGGATCTGCGCACTGGGGGAGGAGTGGAACTTGCATAGGGTCTACTTGTGCCAGTCAGGGTTCTTTGCTAGTATGTTCAGTGGCGCTTGGCGGGAGACAAACATGGATACTATAGAGATGCAGATGCCTGACGAGAACATTGATCGCGAGGCACTGCACGAGGCTTTAGGTTCCCTGTACCGAGGCTCCATTCTCATCCCACCCGGTCGAGTCGTCGCCATCCTGGCCACAGCCAGCATGCTGCAGCTGGACAAGGTGATTCAGCGGTGCGGGCAGGTCATGAAGGAGACTGTCAGTGCCCAGACCGTGTGCAGCTACTACTACTCTGCTGAAAGCTACGGACTCCAGACCATCAGGACCACGTGTGTTCAGTGGCTGCTGGACAACATGATGACCCTGTGTAGTGAGGGGCTATTGCGAGAAGTCAGCCTGGATCTGATGAAAGAGGTCGTTGCCTCTTCACGGCTCTTTGTGATGGGGGTGGAGATGAACGTGTACATCATGCTGAAAATGTGGATGTTCTTGCAGCTGCAGCCGACATGGAGGGGCCCGCGCAGTGCCCTATTGCCTGACACCAACTCATGGTTTGCCAGGTCCAGGAGGGATTCGGAGGGCACCCCTTTCCTGGAGACCGAGCAGGGCAGAGCCTTCGTGCCAGTGTTCCAGCAGCTGCGGCTTGCCTACATAATGTGCGACCCGATGTCAGCACACGTCATCCAGCAGGATGCGCTGATCCCTCCCTCTTGGTTGTGTCGCTTGTACAGTGAGCATTGCCTTGGCCCCCTCCGGGCTGAGCAGACCAGAATTGTCCGGCCCATGGGCGTCTACGTGTCCGACCCCCAGGGGAGAAGCATGCGGTGCGGGAGCCAGCTCCACAGGGACGAGCTGTGCAGCTGGCGGTGGGAAGGCTTCAAATTCTTCTGGGACCTGGTGCTGCGCTACGCCAACCAGCGCATCATTTGCCGGTGCAGCGCACGGAAAAAGTCCCGCAGCCTCGGGGTCAGTCTACTCGGGAGGAGAAAGGTCGCGTTCCGCCTGCGCCTGTTCTCCTTGGACAGGGATGGGAGAGCCGTTTTCAGGAAGGACACAGAATACCAGATGCTTTCCCTGAGACAGAATCAAGAGCTAGAGGTAATGAACCTGGAAAACCAAGACGTGGTTTTCCCCATATATGTGGCCTGTAACTTCCTGTACCTCCAGCGAGGGGAGCGCTTCCCAGGGCGTTTGCCCCTGTAAAGCAGCTCAGAGAACTGAGCAGCTCTTTCCTGGGGTCAGGGACGACCAGCTTGGTCCAGATGCCAGCTCCTTCTGTGGGACCAACCAGGCTTGCCCATCTCTGGTAACCAATTCTGTCAGAGGCTTTGTTGAACTGTAGCTCATAATACTTGAGATTGTTTACATGAGCATATGAAGAGGACACATTTTGAAGCCCCCCAAACTCCTCGAGAATTCATTTGGGCTGTGAACATGGCAACCTGTCCTCCTGGTTTAGGATCCATCGACACCACTCCCGCCCTGCCCATCATTTCTGTGAAGACAAAGAGCTATTGACTTTAAAGAGAAACTGTGAGCCTACCTACTCTACTACTCTTAGTGAAACTCTCTTAATATATGTGTTTCCTTTAGTTTGATTAAGTGAATGTTAAAGTAAAAAAAAATAACTGTACAATTTAGTGTTTTTTATTATATTCACAAAGTTGTACAAACACCACCACTAATTCCAGAATATTTCATCACCTCAGAAGGAAACCTCATACCCATTAAAGGTCACTCCTCAATCTTCCTTTCCCCCAGCTCATGGTAACTACTAATCTACTTTCTGTCTCTATCAATTTGCCTACTCTGGACATTTCATATAAATGGACTCCTACAAATATGTGTCCTTTTTTGTCTGCCTTCTTTCTCTTAGCATAACTTTTCAAGGTTCATTCATGTTGTAGATATGTCTGTACTTTGTTCCTTGTATGGCTAATAATATTCCATTGTATAGATACACCACATTTTGTTTATCCAGTCATCAGTTGGTGGACATTTGTGTTGTTTTCACTTTTTAGTTATTGTGAATAATGCTGCTGTGAATATTCATGTACAAGTTTTTGTAAGCTACTATATGTAAAATAGATAACCAACAAGGACCTACTGTACAGTATAGGGAACTATATTCAATATAGTTGAATATAGTTGTAATAACCTATAATGGAAAAGAATCTGAAAGTTTTATATATATATATAACTGTAAAAGTTATATATATATATATATATATATATATATATATATATATAACTAAATCACTCTACTGTACACCTGAAACATTATAAATCAACTATACTTCAAAAAAAAGTTTTTGTGTATATACCTAGGAATGGAATTGCTGTGTTATATGGTAACTTTATGTTTAGGTTTCTGAGGAATTGCCAGACTTTTTTCCCAAGTGGCTGCACCATTTTACATTCCCACCATTGGTGTATGAAGATTCCAGTTTCATCACATCCTCACTAATATGTGTTACTGTCTTTTAAAAAAATGTAGCCATTTTACTGGGTGTGTTTACTGCAATTTCACTGTGGTTGTGATTTGAATTATCTAAATGACTAGCAATGTTGAGCATCATTTCATGTACTTATTGGCCATTTTTATGTAGTCTTCAGAGAAATAACTATTCAAATCACTTAACCATTTTTAAGTGGGTTATTGTCTTTTTTTATCGTCAAGTTGTAAGAGTTGTTTATGTGTTCTGGTTAATTTCCAGAGTTCTTGAAAAGTTGATTTAGAATATTTGTCAGTGTTCTCATGGCTTTTATGAAGGAAAATATTTTCATACGCCCTAGCTCCACCATTCCCAAAGGCCTTCCCTAATTAGATACTTTTTAAAAAATAAATAAATTTATTTATTTATTTATTATTTCTGGCTGTGTTGGGTCTTTGTTGCTGCATGTGGTTTTTCTCTAGTTGTGGCGAGCAGGGGCTACTCTTGGTTGTGGTGCGTGGGCTTCTCATTGCAGTGGCTTCTCTTGTGGCAGAGCATGGGCTCTAGGCGTGCAGGCTTCAGTAGTTGTGGCTTGCTGGCTCTAGAGTGCAGGCTCAGTAGTTGTGGCTCATGGGCTTAGTTGCTCTGTGGCATGTGGGATCTTCCCAGACCAGGGCTTGAACCCGTGTCCCCTGCATTGGAAGGCAGATTCTTAACCACTGTGTCACTAGGGAAGTCCCACTAATTATATACTTTTAATAACCAATCACTGGAAGATAATTTGCAAGCTATATAACTGCCAAAGGATTCATAACTAGAATACTAACAAACGGATAAAACTGTATGGTAAATTTTTAAAAACCCAATAGAAAATAGATAAGAGTCATGAACAGACATTTCACAAAATAAGATATAATAATGGAAAATTAAAACATGAAAAAAATGTTCAATATCATTAGCCACTAAGGAAAATGCAATTAAAACCATAATGATATGCACCTATCAGAATGGCTAAAATAAAATAGAATATTGACAACGGCAAATGCTGGTGAAGATGCAGAGAGTTTGGATCACTATATGTTTATGGTGGAACCTATAATAATACAGCCATGTGGAAAGTAGTGTGTCAGTTTCTTTTAAAACTAATTATCATATGACCCAGCAATTACACTCGTGCATTTATCCCAGAGAAACAAAAACCAATGTCCACACAAAATCCTATATGTGAATGTTCATAGCAACTTTATTTGTAATAGCTGAAAACTGGAAGCAACACAAGTGTAGTTCAGCAGGTTGATAACTAAACCAACTGTGGCACATCCATACCCAGAAATACTATGCAACAATAAAAAGGAATGCATGTAACAACGTGGATGAATCTCAAGGGAATTTGGCTCAGTGGGAAAAACCAATCTCAGAGTGTTACATTATGTATGATGGCATTTATGTAACATTCTTGAAATAACAAAATTATAGAAGTGGGGAACAGATTAGTGGTTGCCAGCTTTTATGGATGGGGAGAATGACAGGGAAATGGATGTGACTATAAAAGAACAATACATGGGATCTTAGTGGTGATGAGACAGCTCCATATTGTGATCATGGTGGTAGTTACACGAATCCATACATGTGATAAAATTACACGGACCTTCACACACACGAGCGCATTGTAAAACTGATGACATCTGAATAAGCTCTTGGTACAATAGATTGTACCAATGTCAATTTCCTTGTTTTGATATTGTAGGATAGTTCCCATTGGGGAAGTAGGTAAAGAGCACACAAAGTTCTCTGTACTCTCTGCATCTTCCATGAATCTATAATTATTTCAAGACAAAAATATAAAGAAATCAACCAGAGAAGACTTGTGCTTAGTCCTACAGTTGTAATGTTGCCCTCTACATTCTGATAGCTTCCCTAAAGTGGAGAGAAGAGGTGAGAAGGAGTCAGAGCTAGTAATCAGGAAATTGAAAGGAACCACAATAGATCCATTTGAGTGAATATCATGGCAGAAAGAAAGGTTCAGAAACTCCACCTTCTGTTATCAGAGAGTAAAGTACAAGGATAATGTAATAATGGGGGAGAGTTGTGAGAGTCTAAGTTTGCTTATTTACGTGTCTTTGTTGTTAAAATTTTACCCTGTAAATGTTGTAATAGTGGATTTCAAAATGACAGTCTCTCAACCTCACTAAGGGTAGTTTTAGATCTAGGGCATTTTCCCACTATATTTCTATTTTACACTGTGGGAACAATTCTGGTTCTGAGAAAATGTAAAATCTTTGATGTGTTCTCACACTAGCAATGCCAGGGAAGAAGTGGCAGATGAGTTTTCCTTAAAAAACCCAAGGGACTGAACTGACTCTAGTTCCATAATTGGTGGCAGAAACTCCATTATTCGCTATGATATTGCTAACATCAGAACGTGGTCCTCGAACACTTTCTAAAGATTATACCTAGCATTCTAGTCAATAGGGTAATTTAATTGTAGACATCCTATCTTCCTCATTAGATTATGTTCTTTTCCAGGACAAGGATCATATTTATTTCATCCCCATATTCTGAGTGCCTACGTAAGGCCTGAGTCTTAGTAAGAACCCAATACGTTTTTGATAAATAAATGATTGAGTATGGCAGATGAGGTCATCATTCTTGGAAAATGTTTATTTTGGGGTCCCCAGTCTTGGTAGTAAAGGTAGCATATTTCATTCTCTTTACCATTTCTGTGAGCTTTACTTTCAACGTTTGAGGTCCAAATATGGTCCAGTGATAGAATCGTTCTAGATCCAGGGCCAAGGTAATGTATGAATAGACTGGAAATTGCCTACGTACTATGTTTTGAGGGAAGGACTTCACACCCAGTTACCCAGAAAGTCTTTATCTTAGTCCATTCTGGTTGCTATAACAAAATACCACAGACTGGTATTTTCCTGGTAAAAAAAACAGGAATTTATCTCTCACAGTTCTGGAGGCTGCGTCTGAGATCAGGGTGCCAGCACTGTCGGGTGAGGGCCCCTCTTCTAGGGTGCAGATTTCTCATTGTGTCCTCCTATGGAGGAAGGGGTGATGGATCTGTGTGTGGTGGCTTCTAAAAAACACTAATCTCATTCAATAGGTGTCCACCCTCATGACCTAAGCCCCTCCCAAAGGCCCCACCTCCTAATACCATTACACTGAGAATTAAGAGTTCCACATATGAAATTTAGGAGGGACGTGTTCAGACCATAGCCGCCCTCAATAGACTCCTAGACTGGGTTAACTGGAGTATCCTTAAACATTGACTCCAAAACCCTCGTTTTCCAAACAAAAAACCTGAGAGAGGAGAAGTGACTCATTGTAGGTCATCAAGCAGGTGAGGGAGATGGCTAGAACTGGATTGCCTATCTCCAAAATTATAATAAAATGAAAACCACACTCAGCTTCTTTCTCCAATGATAGGCATTTCTTTAAGAAACAATGAGCTGGAATGGTCTGGAGCCTGGACTGAGGGATGCAGTGTGGGATTAGACATGTATAAAATACAAACAGGAAACTTGTCGGTATTTCCTAATGCACATTTTGAAAATAACTTCCTTGTCATTAGAGCAAGAGAACAAAAGAACGAATGCCTCAAGTGTGCTCCGTACAGGAGTGTCTAGGAACACAACCAAGAGAAAATTCCTGTTCAGCATCGTTGGTCAGGTCGCAGAGTAGAAAGTGACAGCACAGTGAAGGGATCTAAGGTGGCTCTGGGAGCTTTAACCATCAACAGATGCAAGAATACTTTGAAAAGGTGGGACTTATTGGTTAAATAATCGAAGTTTATGCTTAAATGATTATTGAAAAGTGAGAACATTTAACGTAGTGTGGTTACTAAATAATAGGAATGTTTTTTTCCTTCTGACCTGAGAAAATTTTTTGTAGCTACACCTTGTAGTATCTGGAAAGGCTGAATGTTCTGGAGTTAGAAAAACATTGTTGAAAGGCTCAAATAACTACCAGATAGCACCTTTATTTATAAAGGCTACCAGGAGAGGAGGTGAGAGAGTTGGAGGAAGACCACACGTCGAAGAGCCTCCAAGGGCCAAATCCAGAGGTCTAATAAGGAAATAATATGGCCTAAAGAATTTTTAGGACATTTATCTAGCTGGGATATGAAGGGGAGATAGTGGGAGACAATAGCATTAATTCAGGTGGAATGTTCCAGAGGAGGTGGCTGTAAGAATGGTTAAAAAATAGAAAACAGAAAGCAAATAAATATTTGGCAACCCTCAATGATTAGCCATGGGAGATGACGAGGCAATTCAAAGAACTTGTTTTTCTAAGCTTGAAGCTGGTAAGAATGGTCTTACTCCTGATTTGGGCCAGCTTGTGGGAAAGCCTAGTGAGTTCAATTCGTTATTGATGTGGAGAAATAGCTAAGCTTTAGGGGAATGACTACATGGGCTTGGGACATGAATTAGACTTAGCCAGAGATTACAATATGGAGATTCATTAGTCAGCAATGATTTGTGAAAACAGGAGATCAGGTGAGCACTTGGAGTGGATGGAAAAGTAGAAGGGCAGAAGATTAAAGTGCAAGCCTTGTGGGACATCTTCAGCTACCCAGATAAGGACCTAGAATGTTTAAAAGCTACCTGTGAAAGAAGAACAAAGTGGAGGGAATTATTACCAGACTTCAAGACCTACTACAGAGTTACAGTAATTTAGACAGTGTAGTACTGGCATAAGAATCAATAAATATACCAGTAGGACTGAATAGAGTCTGGAAATAGACTCACACATATGTGGTTATTTGATTTCTGTCAAAGACACCACAGCAAGCTAATGTGGAAAGAAAAGTCTTTTCAACACGTGGGGCTGGATATTCATATTTAAAACTTAACCTCAACTAGGACCTTACACCATACACAAAAATTAATTTGAGCTGGATCATAGTTGTAAGCTTAGAAGCTAAGGATAAGACACAAAAATCAATAATAATAAAAGAAAATTTATAAATTAGATTTTATCAAAAGTAAACTTTCTGCTCACTAAAAGACACCATTAAGACAATCAATACAAAGGCCATAAACTGGAAGAGAATATTCACAAATCATATATCTGACAAAGAACTGGTATCTGGGTTATAGAATTCCTACAGATCAATAATAAAAAGATAATGCGATATACATGGGCAAATCAGGGGAGCACACACGTCACAAAGGAGGATACATGAATGGCCAATAAGCACATGAAAATGTGCTTGACATCACTTATCATCAGGGAAATGCAGATTAAAGCCAAATGTGATACCTCTACACACATACCAGAATGGCTAAAATTAACAAGACTGGATACACCAAACGTTGACAAGGATTTGGAGCAACTGGAACTTTTATACACTGCTGGTAGGAGTGTAAAAGAAAGTACTACTTTGGCAAAAGTTCTGACAGGCTCATAAAATGAACCATACACCTACTCTAGGACACAGAAAATCCACTCCTTGGTATTTACCTAAGAGAAATAAGAGTCTATGTCCACAAAAACCTGCGTAAGACTGTTTATAGCAGCTCTCTTCCAAGCAGCCCAAATTTGGAAGCAGCCCAGGTGTTGTCAACCAGAAATGGGTAAGCAAACTGTGGATATAGTCATATTTTGTAACACTACTTAGCAGTAAAAAGGGATGAAAGACTGATAACACACGACAACATGGATGGATCTCAAAAACATTTTCCTGAGCAAAAGAAGTCTTACAGAGCTTCCCTGGTGGCACAGTGGTTGAGAGTCCGCCTGCCGATGCAGGGGACACAGGTTCCTGCCCCAGTCTGGGAAGATCCCACATGCCGCGGAGCGGCTGGGCCCGTGAGCTGTAGCCGCTGACCCTGCGTGTCCGGAGCCTGTGCTCCGCAACGGGAGAGGCCACAACAGTGAGAGGCCCGCGTACCGCAAAAAAACAGTATGATAATATTTGTAATAAGTTCTAAAACAAAAACAAGTCATCTAAGGTGAAAAAAAATCAGACCACTGGTTGCCTGTGGGTGGTGGGTGCATATTGACTGGGAAGTGGCACAAGAAAACTTGCTGTGGTGCTGGAAACACTCTATATTACAGGGGTTTGCGTTCCATGGTGTATGCGTTTGTCAAACCAAACTAATTGGTACACTGAAGAAGTTTGTACATTACATTTTATGAAAAGTTTAGCTCTCCTTCCCAAAGAAGTATACAAATAGTGTGGGGGGGGGGGGCATGCGTAGGTGCGTGTATGTGGTGGTGTATGGAGAGGGAGGGAGAGAGGTTATTTTAAATAACTTTGTAAATCTGAAAATTCCAAATAAACTTTATTCAAAGGAAAAATCATTAAAATGTACATTTTAGATGGAAGGAATTTGCTTGAAGAAAGTTTTCCTTTCATTATCTTGCTGCTGCTTTTCTTTCTCTATATGATTGTACTGGTCAAACAACCCATATTGCTTGACAACTTCTTTTTAGAGCAGGCAAAGAACGGATTGTTCAATAGAGAAGGGGGAATGAGTAAGACCCATCCACTCCAGTCTAATAAGCAAGGCTGCGAATCGTACTTTGCTCATAGACAATTATCTTTGATTTTTGTCTACTGAAGAGAGTAATTTACTCATCGGGTTTTTAAAAAAACATGTAGAGCAACTAGGTTTTAAAGGCAGGCCAATACTCCAGACTTAGGTGGCTCACAGCCTCTTTCTGGCAATGAGACATAATGGAATGAAGCATTGCGGGGAGGTTATTCTTCTCCGGAGCATCACTTGCATAGCAGGGGCTCTGCCTCTTATCGTCCAGCTACACTAGGCTAACTAATGTTTTCTGGACACTCAATGCTATTTAATGACTCTGTGCTTTGCTTATATTGTTTTTTGTCCTAGAGCCACCTACACTACCTTTCTAGCTCATCTTTTAAGACTCAACTCAAAGATGAACTCCTCTTTGAAACTTTTTCAATTTTCCTAATCAATTTCTTCCTCCACTGTGTTCTCCCGACACCTTGATTATACGTTTTACACTGTTTATACTAACTGACTGAATTTGATAGTTGCATGTCTACTATTCTAGACTGAGAGTCTCTGGAAAGTAGAACCTGTGTATTTGGTTCCTAGCACAGTTTAGTCACATGATATTCTACTTGATGCAGGTGACGCCAAGGAGATTTGAAGATCTCCTGACTGAAACCTCCGAGAGCAGGTAGCAGGACTCTTTATTCAGTGCCCTGGCCGCTACACAAACACGCACGCACACACGCACACACACCATAGGGCAGTGTTTTGTGTGGATTTGGCATACAGTACGGTGGTGAACGTGATGATGATGTACTTTGAAATGTCCCTAAGACCCAGGAAACTCAAATGTTGTGCAAGCTGTTTTGTTCAGCTGTTTTATATTCAAGGGAAAACTGTAGTACAGCCAGCCTTTGAGAACTAATTGAACCTAGCTTTGCAACTTTTAAAGAAGAAAAGAACACTTGGGTTGTAACCATCCAGCTTGTACCAGGGTATTAGTGATGGAGAGGTTTACAGATATGAAGAATGTAAAGCTGAACAATTATTTCCAATTGGAGTTCCACTTTATTAATTCTAGTAAGGAAGGGAAATTTCTCCGTTGCTAAAACCCCAGAATCTCTCTTTTTCTGCAAGACTGACTCAGTCTCAATCCATTTGTCCTTGCGTGAATGCTTTCTCCAGGGCTCAGCTACGTGCCGCGCTGCACTGACCTCTTATAAAGTGATAAATATCCACTGAGCCAACGACCTGAGCAATTGACTCCCAGAAGCCAAACTTTTATTCATTCATCACCCTTGTACATTTCTCTTACTCTAAGCATTAACTTTACAGAATCAAAAACAAATTATTTTAAGAGTGCACACAATTATTTAGAGTACAGAATGTTGCAGGCATGCTCATTTGTTGTGAGGACACACCTGGGCAGTCCTCCTTAGTGAACGGAAGTGTCATAGCTTCAGAAGCCATTTTACTTTATTCTTCCTGGTATTTTTTGAAGTATAGCTGACATATAATATTATGTCAGTTTCAGGTATACAACATAGCGATTGATATTTTTATACATTATAAAATGATCAATATAAGTCTAGTTACTATCTGGCCCCGCACACAATTATTAAAGTATTATTGGCTATATTCTTTGTGCTGTACATTACATCCCCGTGACTTGTTTATTTTATAAGTGGAAGTTTGTACCTCTTAATCCCCTCACCCCCACTCCCCTCTGGTAACCACCAGTTTGCTCTCGGTACCTATGAGTCTGTTTCCGTTTTGTCTTGCTTTTTTGTTTTGTTTTTTCCATGTTGTCACAAATGGCTAATATTCATGGCTAATATTCCACTGTACATTTATATACCACATCTTCTCTATCCATTCACCTATCAGTGGGCACTTAGATGGCTTCCATATCTTGGCTATTGTCAATAATGCTGCAATAAACTTAGGGGTGCACATATCTTTTTTAGATTACCTTATTTACATTCGTTTTTTTCAGTTGAACTATAGTTGATTTACAATGTGTTAGTTTCAGGTGTACAGCAAGTGATTCAGTTATACATACATATATATATTCTTTTTCAGATTCTTTAAAATTAGTGTTTTTGTTTTCTTTGAGTAAATATCGAGAGGTGGAATTGCTGGATCATATGGTAGCTCTATTTTTGACTTTCTGAGGAATCTCTATACTGTTGTCCATAGTGGCTGCACCAATTTACATTCCTACCAACAGTGTAGGAGGATTCCCTTTTCTCCACGGCCTCACAACTCTTATTATTTCTTGTCTTTCTTTTCTTTTCTTTCTTTTTTTTTTTTTTGCGGTACACAGGCCTCTCACTGTTGTGGCCTCTTCCGTTGTGGATCACAGGCTCCAGATGCTCAGGCTCAGCGGCCATGGCTCACGGGCCCAGCCGCTCCGCGGCATGTGAGATCTTCCTGGACCGGGGCATGAACCCACGTCCCCTGCATCGGCAGGCGGACTCTCAACCACTGCGCCACCAGGGAAGCCCTCTTGTCTTTTTTATAATAGCCATTCTGACAGGTGTGAGGTTAGGTATCTCATTGTGGTTTTGATTTGCATTTCCCTGATGACTAGTGATGTTGAGCATCTTTTCATGTACCTGGTGGCCATCTCTATGTCTTGAGTGTTGGCTTTTGAAACTTAGCTGTCCCAGCCTCCCTACTGAATAGACATACGTCATCTTCCCAGAGGAACAGAGCATCTCTGAGAACTTTCGGGGGCACATCTATGTGTGTGTGTATGTGTGAAGCGACTGATGAGAGACAGAGAGGCAGAGTGTGTGAAACAAAAATTAACAGAAAAGGAAATATTGGGTTGATATTTGGTAAATTAGTTTAGAATCGTAATACTGAAAACCATCCATTGGGTGTTCTAGAAAGACTTCCTGCATAATGACGGAATTGCAGCTGTTACAAACATCTTCAAGAATGCCTATATAGAAAATGAAACATTCCCCTATTGATGCCATGTACTTTTCTGTATTTATTATTAGAGTAACTGTGATGAATACCATGTACTCATGTGATATTAGCAAAGTCATGTGATTTGTACTCATGTGATATTAGCAAAAGGGCTGACTGATTTGGCATAGATTATTGTTCTCTGTGCAACAAATTCAAACTAACCCCTAAACAGCAGTACAATGTTTAGTGATTAAAAAGTTCCAGGAGAGCTTCCCTGGTGGCGCAGTGGTTGTGGGTCTGCCTGCTGATGCAGGGGACACGGGTTCGTGCCCCGGTCCAGGAAGATCCCAAATGCCACGGAGTGGCTGGGCCCTTGAGCCATGGCCGCTGAGCCTGCGCGTCCAGAGCCTGTGCTCTGCAATGGGAGAGGCCGCAACAGTGACAGGCCTGCATACCACAAAAAAAAAAAAAAAAAAAAAAAACCTTTCAATTTTAATATATATTTTGAAATTTTAGTAAAAAAAGAAAATGTTTATGTTTTCCTTCAATTCTCAGAGGTGGAAAGGACTTGAGATATATAGTCCCATTCCTTCCCTCTACTGAGAGAAATGAGAAACAAAGAGGGGTAATGACAGAGTGAATGGCAGGGAGGGTACTAGAACATAGGTGTCTTTTGTACAATGCATCACTGAATGGGAATGAGAATTCTTCTGCTCCAGTCTGAAGTTCAAGTACGACAACTAGTACAATAACTAAACTTTCAAGAGTGTTCATGTTAATATAAATCTCTAGACTGTAGATTATCTGAGGGCAGTGACCTGATGTACATAATTCAGTGTGTAACTCCAGTTTCTACCACAGTTCACGGCACATAATGGACGCTCAATAAATACACATTGGAGGGTTTTTCTTTGAATGAATATAAAGAGTTTATTCGGTGCGTATCTGAGTATACAACAACAAATATGAAACAACTTTTTGAAACTTTTTTGTGCACAGGACAGAAAACTGCCTGTACATGCTATGTCCACTTTTGGAACACAGATTTTAACAATTATTAATGAACAAAATCTTACATATCATGCAACTCTATGCACCTCAGTACATAAGGCAAATGCTAACAGCCATAATAGGAGAAATCAGCACTTACATAATCACAGTACAGGACTTTAACACCTCAATTTCACCAATGGACAGATCATTCAGAATGAAAATAAATAAGGAAACACACGCTTTAAATGATACATTAAACAAGATGGACTTAATTGATATTTATAGGACATTCCATCCAAAAACAACAGAATATACCTTCTTCTCAAGTGTTCATAGAACATTCTCCAGGATAGAACATATTTGGGTCACAAATCACGCCTTGGTAAATTTAAGAAAATTGAAATCATATCAAGTATCTTTTCCAACAACAATGTTATGAGACTAGATATCAATTACAGGAAAAAATCTGTACAAAACATAAACACATGGAGGCTAAACAATACACTACTTAATAACTAAGAAATCACTGAAGAAATCAAAGAGGAAATCAAAATATACATAGAAACAAATGACAATGAAAACACGACGACCCAAATCCTATGGGATGCAGCAAAAGCAGTTCTAAGAGGGAAGTATATAGCAGTACAATCCTATCTCAAGAAACAAGAAATATCTCAAATAAACAACCTATCCTTACACCTAAAGCAATTAGAGAAAGAAGAACAAAAAAAACCCCCAAAGTTAGCAGGAGGAAAGAAATCATAAAGATCAGATCAGAAATAAATGAAAAAGAACTGAAGGAAACAACAGCAAAGATCAATACAACTAAAAGCTGGTTCTTTGAGAAGATAAATAAAATTGATAAACCATTAGCCAGACTCATCAAGAAAAAAAGGGAGAAGACTCAAATCAATAGATTTAGAAATGAAAAAGAAGTATCAACTGACACTGCAGAAATACAAAGGATCATATGAGATTACTACAAGCAACTTTATGCCAATAAAATGGACAACCTGGAAGAAATGGACAAATTCTTCGAAAATTACAACCTTCCAAGACTGAACCAGGCAGAAGGAAAAAATATGAACAGACCAAACACAAGTAATAAAATTGAAACTGTGATTAAAAATATTCCAACAAACAAAAACCCAGGGCCAGATGGCTTAAAGGTGAATTCTATCAAACATTTAGAGAAGAGCTAACACCTACCCTTCTCAAACTCTTCCAAAATATAGCAGAGGGAGGAACACTCCCAAACTCATTCTACGAGGCCACCATCACCCTGATACCAAAACCAGACAAAGATGTCACAAAGAAAGAAAACTACAGGCCAATATCACTGATGAACATAGATGCAAAAATCCTCAACAAAATACTAGCAAACAGAATCCAACGACACATTAAAAGGATCATACACCATGATCAAGTGGGGTTTATCCCCAGAATGCAAGAATTCTTCAATATACACAAATCAAGCAATGTGATACACCATATTAACAAACTGAAAGATAAAAACTATATGATAATCTCAATAGATGCAGAGAAAGCTTTCAACAAAATTCAACACCCATATATGATAGAAACTCTCCAGAAACTGGGCATAGAGGGAACCTACCTCAACATAATAAAGGTCCTATACAACAAACCCACAGCCAATATTGTTCTCAATGGTGAAAAATTGAAACCATTTCCTCTAAGATCAGGAACAAGACAACGTTGCCCACTCTCACCACTACTATTCAACATTGTTTTGGAGGTTTTAGCCAGAGCAATCAGAGAAGAAAAAGAAATAAAAGGAATCCAAATCAGAAAAGAAGAAGTAAAGCTGTCACTGTTTGCAGATGACATGATACTATACATAGAGAATCCTAAAGATGCTACCAGAAAACTAATAGAGCTAATCAATGAACTTGGTAAAGTAGCAGGATGCAAAAGTAATGCACAGAAATCTCTTGCATTCCTATACACTGACAATGAAAAATCTGAAGGAGAACTTAAGGAAAAAATCCCATTTACCACTGCAACAAAAAGAATAAAATACCTAGGAATAAACCTTCCTAAGGAGACCAAAGACCTGTACTCAGAAAACTACAGAACACTGACGAAAGAAAATAAAGATGATACCAACAGATGGAGAGATATACCATGTTCTTGGATTGGAAGAATCATTTAACAAAGGAGGCAAGAATACACAATGGAGAAAAGACAGCCTCTTCAATAATTGGTGCTGGTAAAATTGAACAGCTACATGTAAAAGAATGAAATTAGAATACTTCCTAACACCATACACAAAAATAAACTCAAAATGGATTAAAGACCTAAATGTAAGGCCAGACACTATCAAACTCTTAGAGCAAAACATAGGCAGAACACTCTATGACATAAATCACAGCAAGATCCTTTTGGACCCACCTCCTAGAGAAATGGAAATTAAAACAAAAATAAACAAATGGCACCTAATGAAACTTAAAAGCTTTTGCACAGCAAAGGAAACCATAAACAAAACGAAAAGACAACCCTCAGAATGGGAGAAAATATTTGCAAATGAAGCAACTGATAAAGGATCAATCTCCAAAATATACAAGCAGCTCATGAAGCTCAATATCTAAAAACAAACAACCCAATCCAAAAATGGGCAGAAGACCCAAATAGACATTTCTCCAAAGAAGATATACAGATTGCTAACAAACACATGAAAGGATGCTCAACATCACTAATCATTAGAGAAAGGCAAATCAAAACCACTGTGAGGTATCACCCCCCACTGCTCAGAATGGCCATCATCAAAAAATCTACAATCAATTCTGGAGAGGGTGTGGAGAAAAGGGAACCTTCTTGCACTGTTGGTGGGAATGTAAATTGTTACAGCCACTATGGAGGACAGTATGGAGGATCCTTACAAAACTAAAAATAGAACTACCATACGACACAGCAATCCCACTGCTTGGCATATACCCTGAGAAAACCTTAATTCAGAGTCATGTACCACAGTGTTCATTGCAGCTGTATTTACAATAGCCAGGACACGAAAGCAACCTAATCGCCCAATGACAGATGAATGGATAATGTGGCACATATATACAATGGAACGTTACTTGGTCATAAAAAGAAACGAAATTGAGTTATTTTTAGTGAGGTGGATGGACCTAGAGTCTGTCATACAGAGTGAAGTAAGCCAGAAAGAGAAAAACAAATACCGTGTGCTAATGCATATATATAGAATCTAAAAAAAATGGTACTAATGAAACTAGTGGCAGGGTTAATAAAGACGCAGATGTAGAGAACAGACTTGAGGACATGGGGGGGAATGGGAAGCTGAGATGAAGTGAGAGAGTAGCACTGACATATATACACTACCAAATGTAAAATAGATAGCTAGTGGGAAGCAGCTGCATAGCACATGGAGATCAGTTCGGTGCTTTTCAATGACCTAGAGGGGTGGGATAGAGAGGTTGGGAGGGAGACGCAAGAGGGAGGGGATATGGGTATATATGTATACATATAACTGATTTACTTTGTTATATAGCAGAAACAATACAACATTGTATAGCAATTATACTCCAATAAAGATATTTAAAAAAACAAAAGAAAGAAGGAAAGAAACAGCAAAGAAGCCAATGTGGCTGCAGCAGACTGTTAAGGTCAAGGAGGTTACCAGATGATGCTGAAAAGGAAGGCAGGGCCAGCCCATGTAGGGCCTTGTGAACTGTGGTAGGGATTAAATGATTTTGAGCAGGAAAGTGGCCTAACTCAATTTACATCAAGACTTTGAGAAGTCCCACCTTAAAGAAATCTGCTTAGAATTTTTAATCCAGTAGTTCCCAAGCACATTTGATTACTAAAGACTTTTATCCCTATAGAGTATATTTTAACATCTTGCATAATAGTATCCCATAGGACACCAGTTCAGGAAACACTTGAGATACATCTGTGAATGAAATAGCCATTTTGCAGTATTAAGAATGTTTGAGGATGTACTGAGAATAGAGATATACAGATGAATAATGGCAGACAGATGGTGTGGACAAATACAGACATTTTTGCTCTAGTTTTAGACAGGATACTGAGTAGATCATAGAGTTGGGAGGAAGGAGGTTAGAGTTCTTATATTCTTACAAAATAACCCCATTTTCTTTTCTCAAACACTGAAACTGTTATCAGGAGGACTTCTATTTTACCTGTCTTCTCTCCAACCTTTGCTCATAGAGGGTTCTGAAGGAAAAGCAGTTGGACCTAGAGCAATGTTTGTGTGGTTTGCTTTAAGAAATAAATCAGTAATGTCCATCATTTCTTACAATATGCATCTTTCAGGATAGGAAAGGAGAGGTAGAGGAGTGAGTGAGAAGAGACAGCTGAGTAGTAGGTAAGAGAAAGGGAATGTTCAAGTTGAATCTGTGGGGCTCACAACATGATGGATGCCAGGGTCTTTGCACAAGTAATGTCATTTTCTCCTCGTCATTCGAAGGATGGTAACAAGGTGAACTTGAAGGAAGAATGAGAAAGTGATGAGAGACAGTCTAGTTAAGTTGTTAAAAGCATGGTCTTTGGGGCCTCCCTGGTGGCGCAGTGGTTGAGAGTCCGCCTGCCGATGCAGGGGATACGGGTTCGTGCCCCGGTCTGGGAGGATCCCATATGCCGCGGAGCGGCTGGGCCCGTGAGCCATGGCCGCTGAGCCTGCGCATCCGGAGCCTGCGTGTCCGGAGCCTGTGCTCCGCAACGGGAGAGGCCACAGCAGTGAGAGGCCCGCATACGCAAAAAAAAAAAAAAAAAAAAAAAAAGCATGGTCTTTAAAATCAGGCTTGGTTTCCAGACCCAGCTCTGCCAGTTACTAGCTATGTTTCTTTGGACAAGTTATTTAACCTCTCTGAGACTTGGCTTCCTCATCTATAAAATGAAGATGATAATTGTATCTAGCTCATAAGAATGTTGAAGGTATTAAATGAGATTATATATGTAAAGAGCTGAGTGCAGTGCCTGTTATAGTATATATTATAAGATGTTTCTGTTGTCAAATTTATTAATGTCTAGGCCTTTCGGAGAGAGGAGACTGGAAATGCAGTTCAATATTATCTGATGGAAGTTTCTGTAATAATGGAAATATCCCTTATCTGAACTGTAATAGCTTAGCCACTAGCCACATGGGACCATCCAGCATTTAAAATTTTTCTAGTGCAACTGAGGAACTAAAATATTAGTTCCATTTAATTTACATTAATTAAAATTTAAATTTAAGTAGCCCATGTGTATCTACTGGCTCCCATATTGGACAGTGCAGCTCTAGGTGCTCAGAATTCTGAGACTGATGGAAAGAGATAATATTTGAAACACCTCTGGATTTGCAAGTGGAAGAAGTAAAGAGAAAAAAAAAAGAGGGTAGATTGTAAAGGGGAGACAAAACAAAGGAAAGAAGCTTCCAAAAGAATTAATATGCAAATATAAGAAATGCCATTCTTGGTTCTATCATCCAGTCAAATAGTAACTATATGTCACCTATGGCATCCCTTTAAGAAAGTGAGGACTAGGCCCACTACATATTTAGCTTTTCCTTGGATCTAGAATTCAATTTTTTTTTCTCAGCCCTTCTTGACCCTTTTTCTATTTTCAGCCTGCCTCATTTCCTAAGGTAATGGGTTCCATATGTTTACCGCCTGGTGGATAAAGTGGTATTTCTACTTTATTGCTTTCAAGCTACCTCCTCTAGCTCCAAGTAATAGTACTTGTCTTTGATGAGTTCCAAGTGCTTTAAAGATATCCCCAAAGAACCCAAGAACAAGTGAACGTGTCAATTCTTCCCCTGAGAGTCTTGGCTAATATAACTGCATTTGGTCCTCAGGGCACTCAGGGTCAGAGGGGGCACTCTGGAGTGTCCTGGCTTCTCCTAGCCTGCCTTAGCACTTGAAACTCCTCTGATTACAGTTTTCTGTTGGGTAAAATCTTTGCTTTTAGAAACCCACTAAAATGCAAGTATGTCATACTTGAAGCCAAAAACAACCACTTAATACCTTTGACTTACTTTTTTTCCACATTGAATTCTAAGGACCTGGAACTATGTGAGTTTGGATTTGGAAAGAGCATATGAGGAAAGGCCCTGATCATGAAGGGTCTGCTACCGAGCATGGAGTACCACAGAAGAATAAGTACAAAAGTCCTGTGCACCAGTACAGGAAACAAAAAGAGACAACTGAAGAAGGGCATCAAATAACACCAATGTCAACAAAAGTTAAGGTTTTACCTCCTCCACAATGGGACTCTTTTTGTTACTTCATTGTTTCACAACAGTGAACCAAGTTACAGGGTTCAGAAGCCACAAGGCGAAGCTGTTCCAACTCCCTTCACAAACAACTGATTGAAATGATTCACTGGTGATAAACAGTAAAAAAGTAGTGTTTCGTTGGACTGATCATCTTCCTGAGAATTTTATTTGGCCTTTGAGTATTTTCCAGTCAATCTTCTTTACGTGGAGATTTTAATTGACTCCAGGAAGCCCACAGTTTGGCTTTTTTTAACTCCATTCTCCCTGAATCTGTCAGTAAAATAGCAATACATCATTTTGCCTCAGGACTACATCTTGTTAATGACACTGGTCCAGTACAAACTGAGTTCAAAGATAATCAGTATTCAAGTAATGACACTGTTTATAGGACACTATGTTTTCCATTAAATTTAACAACCAGTTCTTGAGCGTCTACTATGTAGGGCATAGTAGGGACATAGAGGGACATGAGCATAAATTTTAAAAGAAATTCTTATCTTTGCAAAGTATATGAGAAGGAATATGATCTTCCTCTTCTCTAGGTCATTCAATATTTATCACATTTTTATTTAGTATCTACTATGCCAAAAACTTTGTTAGGAATTGGGCAGTTAATGGAGAACTAGATAGATACATTCCCTGCCCTCAGGGAGCTTTGCATTCCACAGATATTTGTGATTTATTTTGATGTGAGACTCAGCTCATCTTAGTTTACCTACCATGAAGGTCATTTATTTGAGTATTTGTCTTATGTCTCCTTTAGGAAAGACAGCAAAGGTAGAGATGGTATTTAACATAGGGTTGGAGAGTTTTTTGAATGAAGAAAAGGTGTGATCAAATATGAACTCTCAGAAGCTTAATCTGTCATCCTGTATGTTGGATGGCTAGGAGATGAGAAAGACAGAAAGTAGGGAGAATGTTAGGTTTCTGTAAAGTCCAAACAAAAGACAATGAGGGCCTTTATTAGGAGAGTGTCAATGGGCATGGAAAGGTAAATGAGTAGTTTTAGGTTGGAGAAATTGAACAGGATGCCAAAGTTGGGGTGGAAGAAAGAATTAATCATATTTTGCACATTAGTTAGAGATTAAAGATTTGTAAACAAAATTTGTTTAAATTTCTGGGGGTTCTCTGGAGAGCTTATCATTTCAGAGAGGGCTCAGCAGTGTTAAAAAGAAACTGGGAGTTCATTTAATCTTTATTATTTATGGGTATAACTATGTTCAATTCAACACATGCTTACTGAACCTCATCTACTATGTCCTAAGCACCTTTCAAGGCACTGGGGATAAAACGGTAAATGAAAGTAGGTGTGGTTCCTGCTGCTAAAAGCTTACAGTCTTTTGATGTAGATAATAATAAAATAACCATTAATTCCATATATACTTAATGAGTGTGTACTCTATTACAGACTCTAAGTGCTAAAAATACAACAATGAGCAAAACAGACAAAAATCTCTACCCTTATGGAGCATATATTACAGTAGAGGAGACTGACCCTTCAAAAGTAAACAAATAAGATTATTTCAGATAATGATAATTGCTATTAAAAATGTAACTAGGTAACAGGATATAGTGGAAGAGGTGATGAGGCTTACTTTAGATAGGGTGGCCAGAGAAGGGCTCTTTGAGGAGGGAGCAAATCATACAAAATATCCAGGGCAAGAGCATTCTAGGTAGAAGGAAGAGCAAGTATTAAGGTTCTCAGAAGGAAAATAACGTGGCAGGTCCAAGGGTCAGAAACAAAGCCAATGTGGCTGGAGTAGAATGAGCAAAAGGAAGAGAGATAGGAAGGGGCAGGCTTATGGAGGGTTCTATAGGTCATGGTAAGGAGGTTGGTTTCACCCTGAGTATATCAAGGCCTTTAAGAAGTACGCAACGTGATTTAGCTTACAGTTTTAAAAGGATCACTCTGGCTGCTGTGCTGAGAATAGACTCTAGAGGGGCAGGAGCAGAAGCAGGGAGACCTATTAGGAGACTATAAATACACATGTATATCTGTACCTCTTTTACCTTTTTATGGCAAAACAAAAAAAAGAGCACCCATAATATATTTCCCCATCACTCATCATTTTTTGTTCCAATGCAGAGCAATAAAACAAATCCTTCAAAGTAAATGGTAAGAAATTATATCAAATTTTGGCTATTTAGGCAATTCACTCATTCATTCAACATATATTTATTGAGTGGCTACTCAGTGCCATGCACTCTGCTAGACCCTGGGGATACAAATCTGAACAAAACAGAAACAGTAACTTTCTTCATGGAGTTTTTGATCTTGTGTGGGAGATGTGTATCTATGAGATAATTGTACACAGTCATAATCACAAACCATGATAAGTGCTATGAAGGGAAATAGGCTGCTCTGCAAGACATCTATTACATGAATTTTTTGCAGTGAGCGTGTGGTCATCTGCCTTGCCATTTAAGACTAGGACACACGTGAAAGCAGAAAACTTATTTAGGCAAGACGTTAATTCAGATTTTTAATCTATCATTAGACGTGCACTGTCAAGTTTTAATTATAACTGTGCTCCCAATATCAGGAAAAGAATGAAGTGTAACTGACTGTATTAAAATAAGGGAATAGCCCCCAAAAGGAACTACAACAATGCCATAGAGAGCCTCCTCAGCACATAGCACAGGACTGGAGGGTTCTGCAGGAGAACATTGATCAAGCAAAGACTCTGCTCTAAAGAAGCTACAGTGTTATGTCCTCCAAGAGGCCTTTCCTGATTGTCCCTACCATTCCAAGTCCTGGTAAGACACCCTTCTCTAGCGTCCAATAGCACCTGCTCTTTATGACTCCATGACTCTAGACTCTATGGCCATTGTTTTTTAACTTGTCTTTCTTCCCTGACTAGACAATGAATCCCATAAAGCCAGTGGCATTGGTCAACTTGTTCACTGAGGTGTCCCCACATTTCAAATAAAAATGGCACATAATGGGTGTTCCATAAATGACGAATTAACAATACAAGGTAAACAATACAAGGTAAAAAGTAATAAACATCATGAGTGACATATAGATAAGTTGCTATTCATTGGAGGGAGTGGGCACTTCTAACCAAGATGAATTAGAGAAGGGTTGGTAGAGGATTATTTTTGTGCCAGTCTATGAAGATCAAACAAGATTGGATGTGGGCATGAGGGAAGACATCCCATGGGAAGTGAACAGTGTGAACAAAGGCATAGAAAGGGAAAAATTACATTTAAAAATTGTTAAACTGAAAGGTTAAACAAAGAGAACATGACAGGAAGTGGTGGGAGGTGATACTGGAAAGGTAGGTTAAGGGCTGAAGTGTGAAGGGCCTTGCTTGTCAGCCTCAGGGGCTTGATCATCTGACATCTGGTCCAATCCACTACAACACTCAGGATTTGAAATCAGAAGATAGGGATTCTGGTTCTAGCTCTGCCATTTGTCAGCTATGTAACTCAAGGAAAACTATTAAACTCTGATGGTCTGAGACTGTGAATCATTAATATGATATACAAAAATGGGAAATACAGCAAGGAAAAGGAGGAAGATAGTGAGCTCATTTTTATATCTGTCAAATTTGAGGGTACCATATGATATCCAAGTGGAGATGTCCAGTGAAGAGTAGAGATATTTGGGGGATTTAAAACAAGTAGAGGGAGGTTGGAAATATTGATTTAGTAGTCATAAAAACAGAACTGATAGTTGAACTCAAGATTTTTAAATAAAGGGAAATAGCAATCAAAGTCAATATCTGAAAAAAGGATTTTGTTCAAAAATGCTTTTAAAAAATGCTTTTGATCAATTTAGATTCATTTCAAAAAATATATCTGAAGAGCAAAAAATCTCAGACTATCCTTTTACTATTAGCCTTCTGCTGCTGTATACTCTCGGAGCCATGGAGATAACAGCTCTCTAAACCAACTCCAGACATACACAACCTTTTAGGCCTCGCAAACCTATATTTCCTCTCATCACAGAAGCTGAATATCTCTAATAAGAGAAGTTACCAGATTATATGTAACATTGTTCTTCTCATTGTCATCTGAAGCTCATCCATGCTTTTTGAATCCCATTACAAATTATTTTAGTATCAAAAAAACTTCTTTAAAATACTCTCAGAAAGTAGCAATGTTCTCCCCATAACGCCATTTATATCAGGGAGTTCATCTTATCAGAAGTAGCTGAATAAAGGGACACTCAACCCCCTTCCTTCACTCTATGCTCTAAACTCTCACGAAGACCATGGCATATAAATGTAAAGTGTTACCTTCAAGTCACCTAGTCTATCTCTGCTCCTGGGGGTGGGCAGGTAGGTGCTAAATAGTACCTTGCAGACACCATGTGAACCTCAGCCCCATGTAACTGGGATCCTGATTCCCTGTTGAACAATTGCCAACTTTTTTTTTACTTAGGGACTGAATTTTGTCTCTGTACTTTCAGCTACAGCCTGGAGACATGCTTCAAACCTGAAAGATACTTCAAACTAGAACCCTGTCTCCTGACTCTAGGTGTCACTAACTCCTGTACTATTGTCAAGTTCCACCAATGAGATCACCCTTAGGTATTTCTGCTGACCACCAATGGAGCCAAATTCCACTGCACCAGATCACCTTGGACCTTGGGTCCCCTCCCAGAGTGCAGTTCTACAGGTGGGTCATTCATCTTAGGCCTTGGCACTGCCACATCCCAAGCTTCTTCTGTTTTCCCACTAGTCTGAGCTGCCGAAGTACCGTGCACACCTAGCAACTGAGCCACTAGAAATTTGTCAACAAATGTGTGGATGACTCAGTGCAAATCCATTCCCCACTACTGGAAGAACAACATATGTGCCACCTGTATTTTCCACAGTTTATGAGGCTAAGCCAAAATGCATCTTAATTGAATAATCAGTGGTGGATCAGCAATACAGACTTCGTATAGGAGCCTACAATGAGACACTTCACCCTTCACATACATACACAAGAACCTGGAAATGAGGGAAATAAAGATTGCCTTCAGAATTAATAAGAAAACACTTAATGAATTAGAATAATAATAGACAACATCATTTTTAAGAAACTGAACTTTTACAGGTCAGTAGAATTAGAACTTAACCTGATTAATTTTATTAATATAGAGGAATAATTTGTCCACAAGAAGGGGAACTGAACAGACAGAATAGGAAATATGATAATTGAACAAATTTGACCTTTGACAGTGCCCATCCAAACACTGTCCAGGGTATAAAATACCTTAGCCAAAGGATTTTGCATTCTGATTGCATTAGCAAGACTCTCCATCTCTGTTATGATAATGAATAGAGAAAGTTGAAATCAAGTACGTTATTTCTATTGACAAGATCTCCCTTTACTTGAGATATGTGAGTCTACCTTAGTTGTATGTCATTAAATATTAATTTCATCTAACTCACCTTGACCTGATTCAAAGGTCATCACTTCATGTTTAGGTGACTTGCTAAAGGTCTCACAGTTTTTATTTGATTTCCCATATCCATATGTGGGTCATAAAGACTTTATAGATTCCAGTTCCTATAAAATTTCTCATAGTGATTTAATATGTTGGTACTCTGATCGTGATTTGGCTTCCCATGTAAATTGTCCTGAAGGCAGAGAACTTCTGGTCATGCCAAAACAAGAATTTTGGTCTGTAACAATCATGTTGTTCATCATTCATTAATACAGTGACGTCCTAGTTTTACGCATTACTCTTGTGGAATAGTTAGTATGTATCTGCCTCTGAGTGATGGATCCATTCTCAATATGCTGACAACACCAGATGTTCAAGCAAACAGGCTGATGGCTAGGTCTCAGACCAAAGTACAAGACCCAGTTTACTAAATGCTACCCTGTGAGATATTTTGGGAGACAGTCAAATGGCATCACCCAGGCAAAGTACCAGCCATCTCCAATATCATTGTGCTTACTAGCAAACATTTTGTTGAGTCTCTATGATTGTTCATATTATAATTTCCATAGTTTAAGTGCATGCATTGAGCACCATGTTAAGAGTCTTACATAAATTATTTCCAATATTTAAGTAACTATGTTATGTAGATATTATTATAATTTTTTCAATTTACAAATGAAGAAACTGAGGCACAAAGAGGTCAAGTAATTTGTCTTTGGTCCCACAAAAAGTAAATGATCAAGCTTGGATTTGATCCTTTGTCTCCAACTCTAAAATCCATACTCTTTCAGGACTATTATAATTGTTTTATGTCATCAATGCTGCTTTTGATTTACTTACATATACACAAACTTATTTGCTCAAAAATCTGCTTTGCATCTTATTCCTTCCTTCTCAGTTCAATGTCTTTCTTCCTGAAGTGTATCCTTTAGTAGTTCTTGCAGTGATAGTCTCTTAAAAGTAACCTCTAAGTTCTTGTTTATTTGAAAATGCCTTTGTTTTATTCACACTATTTGTACTAATTAGTATTAGAATTAGCTGCAAATAACAAAAAAGTGTAAACAAAACAGAAGCATATTTCTCTCTTACATTAATGTAGGACATTAAGGGCCAGTATGGTAACTCCATGATTACCAAAAACCCAGATACGAATCTACCTTGTTGTTCTGTAATTCTCAACTTTGGGCTTCTACCTCAGGATTCAAAATGTCTGTGGCAGCTCTAGCCATCACAGAGGATTTGACAGTCTTATCTCCCTGTCCTTACTCCTGCTGCCTGGAATTTGGACATGATGGTAGAATTTCTCACGTGGAACACCTCGCAGCAAATGCCAGCACCTTGTATTATTGTTTTTTTGCCTTATATTTCTGGACTACACAAAGGGTTTAAATTAAATTCCAAGGCCACCTAAGGGCAAGCCCATGATTACAAATTCTCAGAAAAGACATTTTTCTCTGCCAAAACACTTTTCTTTCCTGAGACAGACAAACTCCCTTGACATCTTCTTCTGCTAAGGAGAAGAGTTTTCCTAGTACATGCTTTCAGTGCACATAAAATACTTTAATAGATCTAGTTTTACATGGAGGTCTCAGTCTCAACTCTGACACTATGCATGGGTGTTAAAACACAGATCTTGGTTACCAATATCCAAACTTCCAACATACTCAGCAAAACCAGTGCTAACCCATGGGTATCACTCTAGTTTATAGTTTTCTCTTTGTGTTTAACCCCTGGAAATGTATTTCTGTCTTGAAAACTCAACTACGCCTTGAGAACTATGTTTGTTCTATTCATCAAAATGTAAACTCCACAAGGTCAGGAACTTGTGTCTGTTTGGTTCACTTCCACAGCACTTAGAACACTACCTGGTACATAAGAAAGGTGTTCAATAATATTTGGCAAATGAGTAAGTTAATTTTAGCCAGCATTTCTGGTGTTTTGTAGCTAGGAGTGGGGTGAGAGTTTCCGGATTATCTAGTATACGATATTTCTAGAAATGGAAGTCAAATCCATGCCCTTTCCACTGTGCTGTGCTATCGTTTATATTTACAGTTACAGTGAGATTTTCAGAGTGTGTTTCCAAAGTCAGCATATGACAATTATAGCCAGAGGGAAATAATCTTCTTCAGGCTCATCTTAACCATCACATTCTATTAAGAAATTGGATTCTCCAATTGCATAGGTAGAGCGCAACCAGATTTTGCCTATAGGTAAATTCTAATTCAGCGCCAGCTGTGAACTAAGAGCTTGCCAGAAGTTTCCATAGAAAGTTCTCTAGATACAACTCTGTCATCAACAAAGCTTCATGTTACCCATGAGTGATAACAGATCTACTGAACACTCACTATGTGCCACGTGGTCCTGCAAATGCTTTACATTTACTAACTCATTTACAGATGTAGAAACTGAGGCACAAAGAGGTTAAGTAACTTGCAAAGGCAACACAGGAAATGGCAGAGCCAGGGTTTCTCCATGCATATTGGGTCCAAAGTACATGAGCTTAACAATTACACTATGCAGTCCCAGGTTTACTTGCATTATCTAGTCTCATCCCCTATCCCATTCTAACAGGAATTTTAACACTCAATGGTAAAATATAATTATAGGGTGAAATCCCTTTATTCTTTTTTCATGAAGCCAGAAGTTACAGTCTATAGTATCATCTGTCACCAGCATTGCCACAATAGGGTTTGTCAGAGCAACTGAGGAGGTGTAAACAATGGCTAAAGTACACTTTTTTTGCCTTCCAGCATATAGAATAACTCAGATTTCTATTGAGTGAAGGAGAAGTAAGGGAAAAGTATCATATTAACTCTTCAAAATTGAGAGGGAAGGTGCAGCGTGAATACATATATAGTATCTATCACTCAAAAAAAAAGGAAAATCTGTTTTTTTAATATAAAACTCTTTTTGGGTTCTTCAGTCAGGAAAATGATTTAGTCTGATACCCATCAATGAATATATTAGACTGGCTTCAACTAGCAGCTGCAGAGGAAGATTTAGAGAACAGTTAGCTTAAAGTTGGAAAATCACTAAAATATCCAGGCAACGTATCAACCTTGCTCTGAGTTTACTAAACCCAATAAACGGAACTGTTTAAAGACATTAAGAATGATGCATGAATAATGCAAATCGATTCAACTTTATTACTTTTTCCGTACTGCTTTCTTAAATGGCCCAACTTTCAGCTGCACATTCACACTACTATATGAGGGTGCATTTCAGCAGTTAATTCTATAGTAATTACAGATAGTAAGGATTCAGCACACTGAGGAAATATCTCAATGAGAGACGGGCTACGTGAGACACAATTAGAAAGTACCATATATAAACACTAGTCCCATTTTGCAGAAGAAACAGATAATCAGTGAAATAAGACAGAGATATTGGCTGCAGAGAAGAGGAAAATGCTAATATCAAGAAAAACTTGCTATGTTCCAGGCACTGGATATGAATTTTATTATATAGATTTATTGTAGCTAATATACACAAAAACCCTGGGGTGTAGTTACTATTGCTATTCCCATTTTATAGGTGAGGAAACTGAGATACAGAATGGTAAAGTGACTTTCTTAAGGTCATAGGATTAATAAGTGCTAAAACTGATACTTGAACTCAACCCATACTCCAGAGTATGCTCTTAGCCACTCTCCTATACTGCCTCACATAGCAAAAGAAGTAAATATTAAAAAATAATTCACCAAAATTTTATGAAGTGCCTGCTATGTGTCTCCCACTGTGATAAGCACTGAGAGTGTAAGCAGCAGCATAGAATTGAGGAGAATGGGTGCAAATGGTTTCCAGATATCTTGGAGATTAGAAAGGCTCCAAGATGTTCTCAATACAAGTTTCTAAAAAAGTCATAGAAAAAATGGAAAATGACATTTATTGTATCATAAAGTCAGGCCTCCTTGGGCTCTGCTCCAGCAGCAAGACGTCATCTCAGTCTGTCAACATGGCATACAACGAATGAAGCCCAAAAGAGAATATCTGGACAGGTTCTAAAATCCTTAAGATTCCCATGGAGGTTCTCATGTTTGAGAAGCATTTCAGACCATGTATTCGAGAGGTGGTCATGGTTCATTTTATTTTCATCAATGTTGTCCCATTTGGAATCACTGAATCCATAAGTATGTATGAGTCTCTACCATTGTATCAGACATTATGAGTACAATAATGTATAAGACACAGTGCTTAGCAACAAAGAATCTACACTCTAGTGAACAGACAATGAACTCCCATGAAACGATTACTAGAAAGGACATTTATGATAAAATGCTCACTTATTCAGTACAAACAAATGCTTAAGGGAGTGAAACTGAGTTGAATTGCTCAGAGAAGCCTTCATGGAGACTAAGACCCTAGCAAGGCCTTGAAGGATTGAGGACTTGAAGTAATGGGAGAGGAGAGGAACAAGGCCACTCCTAGTCTGAAGGAACAGTCTGACATAGGTCTTATGTAGCAGTGGCATGATACAGGGACCTGAACAGAAACTAGAGCCATGCCAGATAAGGACCCCAGATCAACCAATGCAATCTGAGAAGTAAATGTGTTAACTAAAGGTATTAATCAAACTAGAGAGCCCAGAAGCCAAAGACCAGAGATGGAGGCAAGTATTGGGAACCAGAGAGTGCCAACAGCTACCAGGACCCAGGCTATGTATTCTGTGGCCAGACTTACCTAGGTTTGAATTCTACTTTGCTACATACTATCTAGGTCAGCTTATATAACTCTTCTGAGCCGACTTTCTCATCAGTGGAATGGGGATAACAATACCTACCATATGGTGTGTTATTGGGGAATTAAGTGAGACCGTATATATGAAAGAGTTTTAATACTGTAAAGTTCTGTATGAGTGTCAGTTATTATTAACTAATGTTATGTGTATAGCTGTTGTTATATGTAGATAGGACCAAAATTTGGGGGATCTTCTAATCAGGAAAGTTGACAATGATTCTCAATATGAGATGTGGGCAACTGCCTGTAGGAGTGAATTAGAATTTCTGGGGGCTTGTTGTTTGTTTGTTCATTTGCTCTTTCTCCTTTAGAATCTGATAAATTCCTTTCCCCCCAATAAATGTCCAGATGATGATGAACAGGGAACCACTTTACTGATGAGCTGATAAGAGCCTGTCATATCCCCAGTATGTTGAGACAGTAAAAAGGTTAAAATCCCATTGATCTAGGAACTTATTTCAATATGTTGAGTATGAGGTGATAAATGGTAGCAGTAGCAATGGAAAAAAAGGAACAAGTTTGAAAGATATTGTGAGAGAAGATGAAAAAAAAATAGATAGGAAACATTTTGGAGTACGAAATACATGATATTTTACTGTTGAGCAAAATGAGCAAGTAAGAAGCGGAGGCAGAATTTGAACCTAGTTCTGACTGACTCCAAAGAAAGAGAGAACTCTTTCCTCAGATCAGATGGGAAGGAAAAAAGGAGAATGAACAATGGCCTTTAGGGTATTTTAAACTGAAAGACTGAAGAGAACAGAAATCGACAAGTTTAGAAGGTAAACTTATCTACAAGAGAATGCTGTATGAGTTCTGAATTATATGACATCAGAATCTTGGTATTTAGAAATCAGTTTACTCTTAAATTTCAGTATTCTCAGCAATTGTCTCCTAAGTCAGCCACCTCCTGATTCACTCTGTGATGTACAGACCATGTTTTTGCCCTTTCAGTCCCAATCAATAGTGCTTAGGGGTGATTGATTAGTAGCAAAGTTAACTCTGTGCTAAGTCAGGCATGTCCTTTTTAACTGAAGGTGCACATTTGGGGGACAACCAGATAGGGAAAAAGGTGCCATGTCAAATCCTTGAGAATCTACCATATAGGCAACCAACAGAATTATCAATCCAAACTGAATGAACAAAATGCATAATGTCTGAATACTCGGTTTATAATGCATATGATTTTCGCAGCACATTATTTGATTTTATTTAGTTTGATAGTTTTGAGTCAAGTTCAGATAAAGGTATGAAGGGCATCTTGTTGTTGTTCCTCTAGTTGGAATTTTTTAATCGATAATTCTTCACTTTTATTTTGTTTTACTTTCTGCCCCCGGTTCATTAAACAGGGAAAGAGGGGCTTCCCTGGTGACGCAGTGGTTGAGAGTCCACCAGCTGATGCAGGGGACACAGGTTCGTGCCCCGGTCCGGGAAGATCCCACATGCCGTGGAGCGGCTGGGCCCATGAGCCATGGCCGCTGAGCCTGCGTGTCCGGAGCCTGTGCTCCGCAATGAGAGAGGCCACAGCAGTGAGAGGCCTGCGTACCGCAAAAAAAAAAAAAAAAAAAAAAAAAAAAAACAGGGAAAGAAAAGTAAAACAGAATTAAGATTCAAATTATTCAATAGGATACAACAAGTATCCCAAATCAACAGAGCCAAACTAAAGGAGATTCTGATGTACAGTTGACCCTTGAACAACATGGGTTTAAACTGCATGGGTCTACTTATATATGGATTTTTCTCAGTAAATACTACAGTACTACATGATCTATGATTGGCTGAATCCATGGATGGAGAACTGTGGATATGGTAGAATCACAGGTATAGAGGAACCATGTATGGGAAGGCCAACTATAAGTTATATGCAGATTTTCGACTGCTCAGAGGGTCGGTGCTCCTAACTCCCACATTGTTCAAGGGTCAACTGTGATATTAAAAAAATCAAGTGAACAAAGGCAAACTGAGAGGAGACTTTCCAGAGATTCACACACACACACACACAAAGAATGGAAGTCTACATTGACCACAATGTCAATATGAGCCCAAATTATGGCATGACTGGTAAAAAGCCCAAAGGAATCTTGGGTTTATTTACTCAAAAATATTTGTTGTGCACCTACCATGAATTAAGCACTGTATCCTGGGTATGGGCAATAAGGAAGTACATCAGCAGGAAAGAATTTTAAAAGAATAATAAGACTGACTTTAGTAGTTCTTTTTTATTATTAATATGAGCTAGCAATTCTAATAATTTAGAATTATTTAATTCTAAATAATTTCTCTCCCTGCATGGGAGAATCACTCCTACCAATCTTCCTCCTGCCTCCAACCCTGGGTACACTTCTGGAATCCAGATTTGTGTGACTGTAAAATTCATGTTTCTTCCATTAGAGCTGTATCTTTCAAACTTTTTTGACCACAAGCCTCAGTAAGAAATATATTTTACATGTGACCCAGTATAAACACACACACACACACACACACACACAGACTATGATCACATAACAGACATAAAAATTTCATAAAATAATACCATTACTGTGGGCAATGCACTCTAATATTTTCTACTATATTCTGTTTCAAAAAAAAAGAAGAAAGAGAGAAAGGAAGGAAGGAAGGAAGAAAGAAAGAAAGAGAGAGAGAAAGAAAGAAAGAAAAGGGAAGGGGGAAAAAATAGTGAATCTTTTCCTACTAAATTTCACAACTAATTATGTGACCCACAGTTTGAAAAATAAGGCACTATAGTGTAGTATACTGTTCTTCCTTCCAGATACAGGTGGACAGAATGCAGGATGGCAGGGAGATATCAGCCTGAGTTTAAGCATTAACCATAGGAATTCTCAAAGTAGAAAACTGCAGGACTGAATTTGCACACTCTGCCTCTGAATTGTTTATTGATTATATTATTCTTCAAATAGCTTTTATTTACCTAACCCCAAAACCTTGGGGAAAAAACTTGGTGTTTTTGTTTTGTTTTGGTTTTTTGCAGCCTACCTATAGTATTCAAGTTATATTCTGACACAATTCTGGTCTGCTGTGACATGGTTAGCTTTTGAGGGAGAAGCAAAAATCTTAATTTGCTTTTCTTTGAGGAAGAAAAAAATCTTTGAAATTTATTCAGGGCAGGAGCCAGGCAATGGGGAAAGAATTTATACTGTAATCCTCAAAGGAGTAGAACATGAATTGAATTAATGTTTCTTCAGGATATGGGATTCTTTTCTTATGAATAAAATCTTCTGAGATCAGGTAGGAAGTTGTAACCATTTTTCTCTTTTATTACTTTTGCTGATACGTTGCTTTGAATATTTGGTTTTATACTGGCAGTGAGGGATGACCAACAAACCAGCCTGACTGTGTAATACCATTTTCCTGAGTTGATTCTATTCAGCAGGGTCTTTTCTAGTATGGATAGCTGAAGGAAACAGATCAAGTTAGTTTCAAGAAACTAACAAGTTTAGTGTGATCTGGTTCTTTCATTTAGTTCATCATGTAATAGTTAGTAATAATCCTTACTAAAGAGTTTTGCAATAGCCATTTAGTTCAATCATGTAACAGTTTCCCTTGACCATCTTAGAGGTTCATAGGCCCCCTTATTCATGTGATACCTATGTCCATGGTCCCTCATTAAGTAGAGCTGAAAAATGTAGCCCATTCTAAGTGCGTTTCTCTATGAAACTATGAGATTGATTGGTTAATTCAGACAAAATGATCAAATAATTCAAAATGAATCAAAATGAAGGATGGATTAAACTTAACCAGGGTTGGATAAAACTTGGGTGTAGATTGATAAACCATTGTGACTGCTTTGCTTGATTTGCAGTCATGTCAGTCAAAGATTGCCTTTTTGTTCCCCCTGGTGAAGTTTTGTTACGTCTCATAACTAGCTTATATAGCTCCTACCTAGGATACATTAATTCAAACTACTTCTTTGGCTGGTTTCGACTGTCTTGACCAGCTAAAGAAGGTTTGAGTTAGTTAATAAGAACTAAGATGAAGGGACTTCCCTGGTGGCAAAGTGGTTGAGAATCCTCCTGCCAATGCAGGGGACACGGGTTCGAGCCCTGGTCCAGGAAGATCCCACATGCTGCAGAGCAACTAAGCTGGAGCCTCACAACTACTGAGTCTGCGCTCTAGAGCCTGCGAGCCACAACTACTGAAGCCCGCACGCCTACAGCCTGTGCTCCACAAGGAGAAGCCACCGCAGTGAGAAGCCCACACACCGCAATGAAGAGTAGCCCCTGCTCTCGGCAACTACAGAAAACCCACGTGCAGCAACAAAGACCCAACGCAGCCAAAAATAAGTAAATAAATAAATAATTGATTAATTTAAAAAAAAAAGAACTAAGATGAATAGTGGTTTGATTACAATGACTAGCTTGCCTGAACTATTTGGTTGTTGCACTACAACCAGTCAGCAATTTGACCAGATCAGTATTTGCCTAAGTTGATTAGTCTATTCAATCTGAAGTTGAAATAACTATGGCAGGTAGGAAAACCTGAAAAAAATATTTTTACTGAATTCTTCTAATTACACACAATCTTAACCATTTTTAAGAAAAGAGTAAACTCTCTGTATTAGATAAGGTCCTCAAGAGAAACAGAACCAAACAGAAACCATGAACCAGTAGGATTCTCAAGAGAAACAGAACAAATATTGTAAAATTATATTTTATACACACACACACACACACACACACACACACACAGTCATGCAGTTACGGAGGCTGAGAAATTCCAAGATCTACGGTCAATAAGCTGGGGATCCAGAAGAGCCAATGTGTAGTTGCAGTCTGAGTCCAAAGGCTTGAGAACCAGGAGAGCAAATGACAAAAGTTCCAGTCTAAAAGCTGGCAGGCTCTAGACCGAAGAAAGGCCAGTGTTTCACCTGAGTTCATAGGCTGGAAAAGACCAATGTCCCAGCTCAAGTAGTCAGCCTAGAGGAGTTCCTCTTACCCAGCCTTTGTGTAGTATTCAGATCTTCAGTTGATTAGATGAGGCTAACCCCCATCAGGGAGGGCAATCTGCTTTACTTAGTCTACCCATTCAAATGTTAATCACATCCAGACCCTCACAGAGACACCCAGAATAATGTTTGGCCAAATGTCTGGCTATTCCATGGCCCAATCAAGTTGACACATAAATTAACCATCACTCTCCCTGATTGTTTCTCTGCTGGCTGACTTTTAAGGGAGTCTCATGATACTGTCTCCTTAAAGGTTTTATTTACATGATATGAGTTGGCTTCATTAGAGCTGGAGTCTATGACAGTCTAAATGCTTTGGTATATGGAATATCAGGATGCCCCTCAAACTAAAGATATTCCCCATCTCTAACCTAACAGAATTCCTGAAATTTCACCATTAGAGTTATTCTTTTGGGATAAAGCAAAGTGGGTCACAGGCACTAAAATGCAAATATCCATTGAAGGCAAACACAGTAACTCCTTACCAGTATTGACATAAATTAGTTTGTACAAGTTTTCAAGTGTTTTAAAAGAGGTCCCTGGGGCTTCCCTGGTGGCGCAGTGGTTGAGAGTCCACCTGCCGATGCAGGGGACACGGGTTCGTGCCCCGGTCCGGGAAGATCCCACATGCCGCAGAGCGGCTGGGCCCGTGAGCCATGGCCGCTGAGCCTGCACGTCCGGAGCCTGTGCTCTGCAATGGGAGAGGCCACAACAGTGAGAGACCCACGTACCGGAAAAAAAAAAAAAAAAAAGAGGTCCCTTTGTAAATGGGAAATGGAAAAGGAAAATTTGAAGACAGAATATCTAGGTTCTGGGAACAGCTACAATGTGCATGTGTGTGGGAGTGGTTGGTCCTGACGCATCTTAGGGGCAACTGGGGGCACTCAGCAACAGGGACGAGATACACGAAACATGGAAACAGCACCCAAAGGACAAGTGGGAAGGAATCAAAGATGTGTACTATTTTATCATTTTTTCTGAACCTGTTTTGATTGTATGACTAGGTAGATCAAAAATGACCAAGCAATTCAGTCAATAACATTTCCTATGGTCATTACTATGGTCTGGTAAAAGGTAAAGACTGAGAAACGGTTTGCTATTTGGGGGCTTCAGTGGAATCAATCTGGCCACTCACATGCAAATCAACTCTTATTTCCTAGACCCAGTCTGCAACTTCCAGCAACCCTGTCACCTCATCCATCTTCTCTCCACTGTCACAGATTTCCCTAAGACTCAGTTATGTTTGTGGGGTCTTTATGTAAACATCTCAGTCTTTGTGCCTAAGAACCAAAAGACTCCCATGGTTAATACAGAGTCCTAGCTTTGGAAACTCATTCATGATGGGAGGGGCACACAGTAAAATTGTCCAAACCTCCTAAAACCATGGAACATTAGGGAAGCAGGAGGAGGTTGTTCCACCAGATCTATTTTCTGTTCTCTTTAATTAATCATTGTCCAAACACCAGCACTGTACAAGATCCAGCAAATCTTACCCAGAAGACCTACCACAAGTAAAAATTAATTGTTCTTTCTGCCTTTTTACTGGCCAGTTTAGAATGTTTTGCAGGTGGTCAAATGATATTAATTACCTGCAACAAAGGGAAGGATGTTCCTAAATGAACCTAAAGGTAGAACATAGCCTAATATATTATGTAGAATGAATTCTCAGCAAGCACTGATGGTCTTTATAACTGAAGCAGCAGAGGCTGTGTAGGTAAGTGCAGCAATTAGTTTGTGCTTAGTGAGAGGGACCCTAGTATGCTGAGTGGAAAGTATTTGTATCTTTTTCATTCAAAAATGATTGAGAAGAAGAGCAAAAATTGGGACAGTGAATAGGGACAGAGTGACCAGACTGAGCAATGCAATTCTGTGAATGCACTTCAAAATCATCTTGGAGACCACAGATAGACTGTGGCAAAATACTGTAGTAGCACCTGTGGGTATCTATTGACCTCATGAAAAGGAAAAATTAATCAATAATTTACACTGGCAAAATCATCTGGGCAAGATCCTCCCTTAGTTGAGTACAGTGTCAGTGCCTGGTGAACGGTTAATCTGGAGAAGAGGAAACATCACCATTATATTGACAGAAGCCACCTCCTGTTTCCATCATGCTTTTGCTGCTGAGAAAAAACAGCCCTGATTTCCAGGAACAGGTCTGACACTCAGGCTTAAGTGTTGCTAGGACCTGGCCTGGTGCTCATGGCTAGGCCATGTTGTTCTCCTGCTGGGTATGAACAATCTCACAGAATGCCAAGATTACACAAGGTCATTCTGTGACCACAGTAAAGAGAAAAAAACTTCATAATTTTCATCTAAAAACAAAAAAAAGAGTATTTCCCAAATCACAAAATACTTAATATCTTTCTCTCCTAGCTAATATAAGTGACCACTGCTTCTTTATCAATTACAGCTTCAGCCTCACTCTAATCTGTCTTCCCTGTAGATAAGATTTATTGAGATACCCACTAAAAGAACTGTCCCCACTTCCTGACAGCACCCACCAGAGAGAATCCTTGCTTCCTTGGACCCTCCCCCAAATCACCTAACCAAAGCCCAAATCCTATAAGTCCTTTCTAATGTTCTCTCACTGAGACACCCCCGTGGTTCTCCATGGTTTGTGTTCTCCCTACTTGCAAGGAGTATTAAACCCAGCTTATTCAATTACAGGTGTGTTCCAGGTGATCTTTGGCTGAACAACATGACACTACCTTTAAAAAGAAGTGGGGGGCTTCCCTGGTGGCGCAGTGGTTGAGAGTCCACCTGCCGATGCAGGGGACACGGGTTCGTGCCCCGGTCCGGGAAGATCCCACATGCCGTGGAGCGGCTGGGCCCGTGAGCCATGGCCATTGAGCCTGCGTGTCCAGAGCCTGTGCTGCACAGCAGGAGAGGCCACAACAGTGAGAGGCCCACATACCGCAAAAAAAAAAAAGAAGTGGGAAGCTCGGTGGGGGGCAAAGTTTGGTAGGGTGGCTAAAGCAACAAACTCTGATCTCCCTACCTTTTGCTCTTCTCCCTTTATAATTTCCAGTCAGTAGGAATCTACCAAAAAAATGAAATTAATACCAAAACTATAATAAATGCTTTGGTTATTCTCCCTTGGAGACTCCCAGCAGATAAGACCTCTTGGCAAACTTTCCAGCCATTAGTTTATAGACTGTATAAGTCAGTGTCCACTTTCCAGGGGACTTTGGCTATTTCAGCTGTTGTACTTACATCAGTTACTCACTATATGCAGGAAGCCTATCCCAGTAAGTATCTTTTCACACAGTGGTTTCAAAGTTATGGTTTATCTTCTGGTAAGATTCCTTGGGTAATTTTCTCTAAATCATGCCATTTTTATCGAACTCCCACTACTTACAAAGTACAATTTTAGGCTCTGGAAACACAATGATAGATAAGACAGAGTTTTTGTCCTCATGGAGCTTAAATTCTAGTTGGAGAAACAGAAGATAAACAAGTAAACAAATGATTCAAGTACCACCTCCTCATTTTTCTTGACAACCCAGCTCCATTCAACTCTACTTCCACTGAACTCCTATATTAATGACTGTGTCACAAATTTCTGTGTTTGCTTATTCATTGTCTTAGAATTGTTGAAGGAACAAGTTATGTTTTTTTGAAAAAGAATAAGAGAAGTTTCCATGATGCACAGCTGCTAGTTTTCAGTATCATGTGGAAGAAGTAGTATACTTGTGATGAGTGATCTTAAGAACTTGGTGGCTACTCCAGGAAAGCAGAGTTGAGCCCTACACAAGCAACTACGTTCTAAAAGTCAGCTATCTGAATACCAAGTAGATGACCTCCAGAATTAATTAGATCCCTATTACTATTGAGTATTCAAACAGATATCAAGCAATCTCGTGACGGATATGGTTAAGGAGTATTCAAGCATCAGAATGTAGGTTGAATTAAATGCTTTTTAAGGTCCCTTAAGTTCCTAAGAATCAATGATTTGTGCATTGTTCTCTGTGTATATAAGGCACCCCCCTATTACACTGGAAACTAATTGTGAGCAAGAATCTTGCCTTTCTTATTATTATTTTATTCCCCAGATCCCTACTGTGTATAACACAGTTCTAAGTCTACAATGAGAGCGTAATAATTACTTCCTCATTTTGTTATTCCCACTAGAAGAAGGCCACTGCTAACTGGGCCACAACCCTCTGGGATTTCCAGCAGTAGTGTCAAGATCTGAGTTGAAAATATAGTGCTGAAGACATTATGCCACACTCGTTTTTTCTTTTAGGATTATATTCTTAAGGACCAAGTGTTCCAAGATAATAGGCCATGTGTTTTCAATGGTCTATGTTTTCACAGACTCACTGCCATATTCACACAAGTTGCCAAGCTCTCCAAGCATTCCTATCTTAACTACCAACCATAACCTTGAACCTGACAGTGGACAGCCTTATTATTCTTTTCTGTACCGCATGTTCACCATCCTATATTCATATTTTATCATTTCTCCTACTTATTCCATCAGAATAAATAAAGAGGCAGGCATGGTAGTTAGATTGATATTAACCCAAAGTGGCGGAGGACTACAGATGCACTAGGCTAGGTCCTCCTCTGGGCTGAGCAAGCAGGCAAGTGTCTATCTACCTAGCTGATTGATGAGGTGACCATTAATTAGCAGCTTAAGGCTAACACCTGGGAAAAACCATAGCCTGTGAACAAAGCTTGTGATTCATGATTCCCTCCTTTTAACTTTATTGCTATTATCTCACAGGAGACCACTGTTGTAAGCTTGTTAAGCACTGAAAGGCCATTTGAGAAGGTAGACTGAAGAGTCAGTTATGAAGGGAGACCTAAAACTTGCTTGAGAAACAAATTATGATTAACTGAATGCAAACCTGAAGTCAAACACGACAGTCAGGACACAATTAAATGCAGCTGCGTTCCTTTCCTTCCACCTCAGAGCATCAGCTACAATCACTCTCTTTCCCTCTTATGACTTGTAATAAAATCTTGTTGGATGGGCATAATGGGAATTTGCAGAGTGGAGGGACTGTATGGTGTCTGGGTATACAGATGGTCATCATCTTTATTTATCTACAACCCTGAAGTCACACCTACCCCAAGATAACCACCAAAGAGGCTATTAGCTGCTGTTCTGCCTTGAAATCTCAATAGCAATAAGGAGTGCCTTCCAACACTTGATCAGTCCTCAAAATGATCCTCTTGCACCGTGTTTTATCTAGCCTCATATTTTACCAGGGTTGCTATTGCCTGGGAGTTTAATCCTTGAGTTGAATGAGCCAAGGCAAGATGTTTTCCTGTTTCCAATTTGACTTGTTGAGAGTGACTCAAGCTATTCAACTGAAGCTGGGTAGCTTGGGATATTTTGTTAAGCGTTACTTTTTTGAATACCAAAGCCTATGTCTACATGTACGAATCAGGCTGACCAAATGCAGAATGCTGACTGATTGATTTCAACTAACTGAAGTCAGTGACTGGAAAGGAGCAGAGGTAATTCTAATAAATGCCAAAAGTCAAATTTGACTGAACTGTTGAACCCATCGAACACACGATTCAGGTGACTCATAGGCGAAGCTAATGTCTGCATTATTTCTTTCTTTTCAAGAAAAAAAATGCAGAAAGGAATAAACTGAGGTGGTCCTAATATAGCATTAACCACAAAATTGGGCATACTAAAGGCATTCAGTAAATAACTGTTGACTGGGTGATCTGCCAGCATACCTTTTCAACACAGTAGTCTAACCTCTCACAGTCCCTCCAACTCCCACCCTAGCAGCTTTTGGGATTGGGAGGCTTAGTCATCTTTCTAAGGATAGAACCAAAGTAAAATGGGTCTTTGCTGGCGAGGAGGTGGGGGGCAGTGTTTGTTTTTCTAGAAACATTTTATTATCTCTGCCTAGGCTTAGCATTTCATAATGTCTGTACTTTTTTGTTAGCCTGTCTGTTAGACTTCATGAAGAAGCAAATTAAAGGATCAAGAATTTTCTTTACAGAAAAAACCCTATGGAACATAATAATAATATTCCACTTCAGCAGTGTCATAATTTACTGAGTCTTTAATAATGTAACTTTCGCAGAATGAAGAAAGGTTAGACTTCTATCCCTAAATCACCTTCATAAGAATGGCAGTTTTTGTTCTTCCCCACCATTGTAAGGTCAGTCCTAGCCATCAAGAGGTCAACGTTTTCATTATTTAGTACTTGGATATGATTTAAATGCCTTTTCCCCAAAGTTTAGTGCTTTCTTCCAGATATCTCCCCAAACTTCAGATAACATAATTATGGAAGAAAAGAAATTTGGAGTGCATTTCCCTCAGTTTATCCCTCATTGCATGGTACATGAAAATAAGGTGAAACTGGTATTCTGTCTGTGCTCACAGGAGCTATGGTTAATGAATCTTAGATCCACTAAAAACAGTTCTTTAAAAAATCCCACCACATTTAAAAATGTTCTGCACTCAGAACATATTTAAACAAAAGTAAAAATGGGATTCAGAAATATGTGAAAAATGTTTAAAAGCATCCAGAAACATGGGTGTCATCCAATAGCAGTAAACCTACACTCACTGTGGGTTAAATAAATAAACTATATTTAATATGTCACACATGTATACTATCCACTCTAGGGAAGGAATCTATTTAAGCTGCTCTTGTTTATCACATCTCATCTCAAGACTAGCCTCAATGAAGAAGATGAGTGGATGACTTCACGTCAGTAGTTTTCAAACTTGTGGATAAATATTACCTGGTAGGTATGTTAAAATGCAGATTCCCAGGCCTTGCCCTCAAATATTCTGAATCAGCTAATTTGGTAGTGTCTGTTAATCCACATTTTAAATATGGCCCTTCAAGTGAGTTCAATACTCTTGGTCAGTAGGCCACCCTTTGAGAAACGCCAGCAAACATGGTGTGTGTAATTAAAGTATTCAAAAATGGTCATTGGGGCTTCCCTGGTGGCGCAGTGGTTAAGAGTCCGCCTGCCGATGCAGGGGACGCGGGTTCGTGCCCCAGACCGGGAAGGTCCCACATGCCGCGGGGCGGCTGGGCCCGTGAGCCATGGCCGCTGAGCCTGCACGTCCGGAGCCTGTGCTCCGCAACGGGAGACGCCACAACAGTGAGAGGCCCGTGTACCGCAAAAAAAAAAAAAAAAAAAAAAAAGTCACTGACCTATCACTGAGCCTAGAAATTTTGTCATTTGAAAGTTAAAATGTCAGATCAGATCCTCCTGGAGTAACATAGCAGGCATTATGGCAAAATGTGTAAGATTCTTTCCATTTGACAGCAGGTTTGGGGAAAGGAGCATTGGATGTCTCGAAGGCAAACTACAAATCCCCTAATTTGTTGCTTAGATCCTGTCCTTTTCTTTCCCATGAACTACAAGATCCCTGAAGGCATGGTCACATGTAAGAAAAAATTTTCAAAGGCAATGCTTCATAGTGTGTTCACTAGACAGAATGATAACATGTCAGAATTACAGAGGTTCTCAGGGATGGTGAAATCCAACCTAGTTCTTTGATCTCTACCCCTACTCTCCACTGGGCAGCTCTTTGGTTGACTTTCCCCTTTGTCCAAGAATTTGGTCCCTTTTGTCTCACTTTGATAATTTCAATTCTTGATCACTGCTTTTGATAACCTCCTCAGCCCTAGCTACTTTCCAGCCCTGGCTTGCAGTAGCATGATTTAGCTGCTGTCCAAGAACTTGCTTGATCACTGACCCATCTAATTTACCAGCCACTGATTTTACACCACTGTGCCTAATCCTCTAGTTGCTCTGGCACAACATTATACTCGATTTTTTCTTTAATTAACACCTTGTAGAAACTCCATAGGGTTTAATTTCCTTCTATGGGTAAATGAGATAAAGTAAAAGGCCTTGATCCTCATGGAGAATAGGGTCCTGGGAGCTAGGATGGCTATTCCTCCATCTCTGATTTTTTGATCCTATCTATGGCTCCTGATAGATGGTTTCATGACATCCCATTGGTCAGACCCTTGGGCTGCTGCCCCAACACTCTGAATCATAGCTATAAAATCACCACTGCTTAGGATTCCTACCTTCTCTGCAAAGGCCAATAAACTTTTAAAGCTCCACGTTTTCCTTGGAGTCTACTTGAATGCTCCTAAGATTTGAAATGGTTGATCACTCCCTACTCCTTGAAATACTTTCTTCCCTTGGATTCTATGCTTTCTTGGTAAAAAAAAAAAAAATGGAGTTCTCTGACTGAAACAGAGGTAGGAGTGAGGGTCCCTGAACCATGCCCCCTGAGCCTCCCACTTGCCTTCCCCTACCCATAATGGCCTTCTAGTAAATCAATATAATCTCCAAGGTCTCTAGAAGTTTGGAAAGTACAAACCATGAGAAAACATGTTCTAAGAACAATTCTAGGTGATGGTGATACATGTATAGTATTTGCATTTTGGATCACTCAGGGATAAATTAAATTCTGTCACAATAATCAGATGACTATCACTAACCAAAGACATGCATGTATTTTTCACACACGTAGACACACACACACAATCTGTGCATCAAGTTAGGAAGCTTATGTTTCCACTAGGAGAAGTGAATAATAACAACTAATATTTATAGGGTAAAATCTATGTGTCAGGTACCATACTGAGTGCTTTACCTTCTGTGCATCATTTATTGTTCACAGCAACCATGTGAGATAACTATGACTACTCCTATTTTACAGAAGATGAAACGGGTTGGAGAGGTTAAGCAGTTTGCCCATTTAAGTGACAGATTTGCACACAAGCCTCACTGACCCTAAAGCCTTTTCTCTTTTCAACACTCTATGCAGCACTGAAATACTGGCTCAAGAGAATGTCTAAAAGCATTTCAAGCATTTCCTTGAAATTCTGTATTTATCACCAGTAGAAACAATACAGCAGTAAAGCAAAAAGATTTGAAAATAAAAGCTGAGCCAAGTAGCATTGGGAAACAAACTCATAACAAGTTGGGTGTTCCAAAGCAAAGGAGTCCAATGTGCCACAAATCTTTTCAATATTGAACCACTCAAATGCTCTCCCTAATCAGCAGCAGCGCAGACATTTTGGGTTTCACTTCTGATATGAATGTGAAAACTCTGGGTCTACTATCTCAACACAGCTGTTCCAAGGTCCCTAGGGAAGGGCACTGAGCAAGAAGGCAGTGTGGGCATAGTGGAGATTTTGCCAGATGGTTCCTCTCCACATTAGACTCCTCTCAGCATATTTTATTTACTTAACCCTATCCTGTCTGGTCCCTCACAGAAAACAGTTTTCCTCTAAAGGCAAATTTTCCCCAGATCCTTGTAGAACGTGACATTTTAATAGGCACCATCGTGCATTCTAATTTCATAACTAATAGGTCGGCTTTTTTTCTTATACCCTCAGTCATTTAACAGCTTTCCCAGCAGGATATTTCTTTCATGTAGTCTACCCCTTATTTATTTACGTAAGTTCTCAACCCGAGATGGGCATCTCTCTCGCTCTCTCGGTCTGTCTCCCACCCTCCCTCCCCTCTCCTTACTTGTTCTATCTGTCCCTAGCTCTTGGGGAATCTTCTGGTTTCTAACCTTCCAATGACTTGCCTTTTTCTCCTTTCCAGCGTGTCTGTCCTCTCTGTTTGCCTGGTCTGGAAGGTTCCAATTACCTTAACCTTCCCTCTCTGTGGGAAGCTATGATTTAATTGCCTGTATGAATCTGACTCCTTGTCATGTCCATGCTTTCCCTAAATACTTAAATGTTTCCATTCCAGAGTATTCCCACTATTCTCTCCCCCAGCTCCATTCTTAAACCATAAGTTTCTGAGCCTTACCTGGAGTGTTGTGTGCCTTGTACTAATCCTATACTCTTGTGATTTTCAAACTACTAGAAGTCTTGGGGGTTCTACAGAGTTACTCCAAGACCACTACAGAATAAGGGGGAGACTCAGGGTACATGGCTCTGGGACCCCCACCAACAAGAGCTTTAACAAGCACAGCTCCATTTTTATCTTTTTTTAATATTGTTTCACAGAAAATTTCATTTGAAACAAATAATCTACTAAAAATATTTGAGAAATATATGTGTGTGTGTGTATATATCTATATATACCCTTTACCATTAGCCTAGACTTAGTAACCCTTCCATTAATTTATGACTCAATTAATCTACAAGCCTGGGGCTGACAGGTAACAAGTCACAAATTACTCTGTAAACAAGATAGGACAACAGTTAAAAACAGAAGATGAATTTGAGCTCCATGCTGTCAACATTTGATACTGTTGAATTTTTGGTTCATTTCAAAGAAAGAAACATAGGTATAGGTTTGAGAGTTCCAATAAATGTTGCATCATAGGGCAAAGGGTAAGCTTCAGATACCTCTACAAGAAATAATATGAATGCAATAATAATATTAAAGATTTATTTCTGTAACCAGCTAAGGCACTAAAGTTTGAAGTATTGCAGAAAGGAACCGTGAGCGAGGACAGCATCCTTGCCACCCTGTAATTTTTTTTAACATCTTTATTGGAGTATAATTGCTTTACAATGGTGTGTTAGTTTCTGCTTTATAACAAAATGAATCAGTTATACATATACATATATCCCCATATCTCCTCTCTCTTGTGTCTCCCTCCCACCCTCCCTATCCCACCCCTTTAGGTGGTCACAAAGCACAGAGCTGATCTCCCTGTGCTATGTGGCTGCTTCCCACTAGCTATCTATTTTACATTTGGTACTGTATATATGTCAGTGCCACTCTCTCACTTCGGCCCAGCTTACCCTTCCCCCTCCCCGTGTCCTCAAGTCCATTCTCTATGTCTGCGTCTTTATTCCTGTCCTGCCCCTGGGTTCTTCAGGCCATTTTTTTTTGGATTCCATATATATATATGTGTTAACATACAAAAGACTGAGATACCTTCGTTTTCAGGAAAACTTGACATGTGACCATTATTCTCTTGCTAATATTTGGGCCATGTACCTTAAATTGTCTGGTGTACTTTGTCTCTAAAAGGTTAGATAAATGGTGGTTGCTCAAGGATATGAACAATTAGGGCTGAGGCCTGGCGGCAACCAAACATACCTCAAGGCAGCTGGAAGAAGTCCTGCTCCCCTAACAGGGGTTATGACGATGCCCAAAATCAGCAAGAAGCAGTTACGGAAGAGGATCAGCGCCCCTCGGTGCCCCTCAAGAATGAGGAGCGGGATAAAAGGCAGAGGAGGGATTTGTCACCAGCAACACCCACTAACAGTTCCTGGGGAATAACAGTAGAATCTGGGTAATAAAATAAAATCTGACCTTTTTCCTTTTCTCTTCCTTTGTGCTTAGTCTTGTTTCACTTGCTCACAGGGTGCCATGTCGGGAGACCTCGCACCAGGAACTTAACAGCAGAGTCCCTAGTGTGGAACGGCTGCACCGACACCTCAGTTCAAGATGGCTGCGGCGGGCCACGTGCAGAGACGCTACGCCCACACTGTGATCCGGAGCCAAATGCAGCACAGCTGCCTCCGCCCCACAACGACTCCACCCCGCCCCTCCCCCACCCCACGGAGAACCCTACAAAGCAGCCCCACCCATAGCCTGGGGGAGGGGAACTGCTCTTGAGTGCAAGCTTGCACCTGGTCCATTCTTTCATCAGAGAATAAATCTTTCCTTTGTTTCTGAACTGACCTCAGTCTTGTTCTACTGGCTCAAATGACACGGGGCAGGAGGACGCTCATTAGAGCCCAACTCGGAAGGGTTGTTAATATTTGATCTGATGGCTGGAGGTTCAACAGAAATTAGGTTTTTGAAAAAGCAGGGAGGATAAACCTGAGGAATGTGGGGTGGGGTATATGAGAAAAAAAGAAAATCAGCTACTTGCAAGGGGTTCAAGGCAAGTAATACCTTCAAGGAAACCCAGGTTTCCTTTAGGACAAAAAGGAAAAGAGCGTTCATAGACACAGTTGTAAACATTCGGGATGTTGCTCCTAGCAGACCATGATATGCAAGTAATGCATTAAGATGGTTGAGGGGGGCTTCCCTGGTGCCGCAGTGGTTGAGAGTCCGTCTGCCGATGCAGGGGACGCGGGCTCATGCCCCGGTCCGGGAGGATCCCACATGCCGTGGAGCGGCTGGGCCCGTGAGCCATGGCCTCTGAGCCTGCACGTCCGGAGCCTGTGCTCCGCAATGGGAGAGGCCACAATGGTGAGAGGCCCGTGTACCGCAAAAAAAAAAAAAAAAAAGATGGTTGAGGGGATCAGGGAGGAGTGGGATATTGGGTCAGATTAAGGGAATCTGAAATGTGGTATTACCTGGGCTTTGGCTATCTGGGAGCGACTGAGGTAAACAAATTCACAAGGTATGAAGTGATTAGTCCTGGGATTGGGTCTTGTTTTAGTACTTCTGAGTTGCTATGACAGAATATCATGGACTGAGTAGTTTAAAAAACATTAATTTCTCACACTTCTGCAGGCTGGGAAGTCTAAGATCAAGGCACTGGCAGATGTGGCATCTGGTGAGGACCTGTTTCCCAGTTCACAGATAGCCATCTTCTTGCTGTGTCCTCAAATGGCAGAAAGGGCAAGGGAGCTCTGTGGGTCTTTTTTATAAGGACACTCGTTCCTTTCATGAGGGCTTCAACCTTATGATCTAATCACCTCCAAAAGGCTCCACCTCCACATACTATCACATTGGGGATTAGGTTTTAACATATGATTTTGGTGGGGGATACATATTCAGTCTACAGCGTCTCTTATGGGAAGGTAAGTAATTTGATCTAATTATAGCTTTTTTCTAGGGGGTGGTCTCCTGTGGAATTTCTAGTATTGAGGCTGACAGTGTTGAGGGAGACTATTACATTAAGCACAAGAAACAATATATAACCCCCTTAGTCCTGCAGTGGGTAATGTTGCCACCTTGAGAGGGGTGGGCTTTCATGCAGCACAAGGAAACTGGAGCCCCCCCTTAAATCCAGTTCTGGAAGGAGGAAGTGGTCTTATCAAGAGTCTTTGGAGCTTTGAAAGACTAGTTTAAATACAGAAGTCCTCAGGGGCTTTTCTTTTTCTTTTTTTTTTTTTTTTTTTTTGCAGTACGTGGGCCTCTCACTGTTGTGGCCTCTCCTATTGCACAGCACAGGCTCCGGACGTGCAGGCTCAGTGGCCATGGCTCACGGGTCCAGCCCCTCCACGGCATGTGGGATCTTCCCGGACTGGGGCTCGAACCCGTGTCCCCTGCATCAGCAGGCGGACTCTCAACCACTGCTCCACCAGGGAAGCCCTACTTCGTTTTTGAACTTGTTTTTGAAATGAATAATGGAGTGGTTGCAGCAACGATAAATCTTAACAAAAAAATGGGGGGGGGGAGCATTTTTAAAATCCAGTATTTAACCAATTTAGAGTCTGTACTTCTACCATGTTTCAGCTTCCCGAAAATCTCAAACTCTCCCATCATCTCTAACTCTGAAACCAGGTGGGCGGTTACTAGGCGCTGCCTGGTTTCCTGAAAGCCGGTGTTACGTCATCAGGTTGTGAGTAGCGCCCCGCTGCGTGTGCTTGTGACGTCACAAGCCCTCTCCAGTAAAAAAGGCTGGACGCTGCCGCGCGTCCCAGTCGCACCAGGCGGTGCGGCGCGCTTAGCATACTGGTCAGCGGCTTCCGTGGTCTGGGCGGCTAGCAGCCCCCTGCTTCCCAAGCGCCAGCTGAGTGCTTTGGTGCCCCAGAAAAGTGAAGAGGCCATAGAGGAGCCATGAGCCTCCTGTTCCTGATAGTGAGCTGCTTTCTTTTCGCCTTCACGTTTGTCTTCTGGAAAACCCTGTTTCAGGTAAAGTGTACAAGAGCAATTGGAATTAGATGAAGCTCGATGAATACGTGGACTGGGGAGGGGCCATGTTTAAGAGAGTAGAAAGATAGTAAAATAAGAGTAAGGGGGAGGTCACCTCATTCCTTTTTCTTTTGAAAGAGCCCCAGATGTTGACTCTTTACCCGCACACTTCTCTCATATTGACCAGTGGTTCCACAGCTGAAGTATGTTATAAAAAGCCCCAAGTCACTAAGTGATATGGTCAGCTTTTCAACCAATTGAAAAGTACAGCAGAAAGCACCCACTCCCCAGCACCAACTCCCATTTTAAGAATCTGTACTTTCTCTCTTCTTTGGCTTCTACTGCCACATGTGTTTCTGTTTGCCTCTTCCTCCCTTGTATTTGCCTTTTCAGCCATCTTTATAGGAGCTTTTGGGGGCATTCACAAGTAATTAAGGTCAAAATGTGTGTTTCCCGGTGATATTTAAAGTTCCAAGAGAAGTGCCTTTAGATAGGAATCAGACAGGATCCAAGTATAGACCTACTGGATTGCCCAAGAAATGTAAGCCAAGGGTATGGCATTTGGGCATTAAAAGGCTACTTTAATTTTTTTTCTCAGTCTGTGTTTGGGAAGGGCATATTTCCAAATCAGTGTATTCATTCAACAGATTTTTAACCTTGGGGGAGGACAATCAGTTCATTTTGGTAAACCAAGATTAAGGATGTTATTTGGTGGTATGTGGATATTACTAAACTCAATAAACTACATATGTATAATTTCCTTCCCTTACAGAGAAACACTGGTGGGGCTTCCCCTGTGGTGCAGGACACGGGTCTGCACCCCTGTCCGTGCCCCGGTCCGCGCCTCCGTCCGCGCCCCGGTCTGCGCCCCCGTCCGTGCCCCGGTCCAAGAGGATCCTGCATGCCACGGAGCGGAAGAAACTAAAAACAAGAAAAAGAGAAACACTGGTGAAATGTCATCAAAATCGACTTCTCTTGTGCTGGTGAGATCATCCTCTTCCACTCAGTCAACTAAGAGCAATACTGATAAGTGTCTTTCAGTCAACAGTCAATGGAGTATTAATCTCCAAAACTCGATAGCCATGGAGTGGAAAATATTTGTAAACCTCAGCATCGTGGAATACAATCTGGTTGAATTGGAACGATTCCTAGTTACTAAGGGTTTAAATCCTGCATTAAGTTAACCGGAAATCCGCTAACAAGCCTACAGAATGTAATGACACTGGAGGCAATCATTAAAGGCACTTTGAGTGGATTCATTTGATTATATGTGTTTAATTATAAATGAATTATTATTTAAAAAGGGGAGGAGAGGGCTTCCCTGGTGGCGCAGTGGTTGAGAGTCCGCATGCCGATGCAGGGGACACTGGTTCGTGCCCCGGTCTGGGAAGATCCCACATGGCGTGGAGCGGCTGGGCCCGTGAGCCATGGCCACTGAGCCTGCGCGTCCGGAGCCTGTGCTCCACAGTGGGAGAGGCCACAACAGTGAGAGGCCCACATTTAAAGAACTGATTATGTTGCTAATATATATTTCACTGCAAAAGGAATGAAAGCACAATAGAAGAAGAAACAGTTCGAGTTGTTTTCTTTTTAATAAGCTACACTAAAAAGAATATTGAGATACAGTGATTTTAATTTCACTCAAGTGTGAAAAACAGTTTTTTCTCATGGTTTACAATACAATACTGTAAATGTCTCCAAGTTTGCATTAAAGTAAATGGGATTTGTTGGAACGCTTTCCATTATGCAGAATAGTCTTTCTTACCACTGCTGAATCTGTGTAATAATAATACTAAGAGCTATCATTGAGCACCCTAAAATGTGCCAGGCACTCTGTTAAGATCTGTACTTTACACAATTGTAAAGATAGTCACAGAAACTCTTAACTACTCTTTGTAGTCAGCTCTTGAAGTGGATTTCTTTTCCAGTACCAGCACTACCACCAATTAGATATTATCAGTATTTCATTAGAAGTGTGCCTAAATCTTCCCTGAACTGTAAGAGTCTTCATAGAAAATTACATGCATTTTTTTATTTGGTGAAAAATCCACACCTCAAATAACACCAAAATATAAGGGTAGAATGCATGTAATATAATATGGATTAAAGTTAACATCTAAGCTGTAGTTATCTATTTCAAAGAGTATTTTATAAAATCCAGTATAATTGAGGAATTAACAATCTGTTGACATTCACTAACAGCATTTGATCTACGCTCAAAGAAAACCCTCAAAATATCTAACACGACTTCATCTTATATATGTACATAATTCACTGAGGTTTTTCAGTTACAGGCCTACCTATTTACCTACCTTCATGCCCCCTCCCCCCAAAATAAGTTACCAGTGTAAATTAAAGAAACCCCTTAATCCCTTACTCCTTTAATCTTCAATCAAAAGGAAGAGGAAAAGGAATTTAAAATGTATATGAAATTAAGGCTTAAAATTATTCTTTTATTCCTCATTTGACAAGAACAAAAAGCCAGCAGTAGTATATGTGGTTCTTAAACTTTTCTGAGTCACAGATCACTTTTGATATTCTGGTGAAAACTATGTCCTCTCACCCTAGAAAAATGCATACACACATACACGTAGAAAAATATTACATGTAATTTCAGCTTCTTACATTCTCTGAAGCCCAGGTTAAGAACCTTAAGAACAAATGAAAAGTTTCTTACATAGTTAGGTAATGGTCACCATCCTAGGCTGTGATAGTAAACCAGTTGTCAGTGATATATAGTCAATGTATAAACCTATTAGTGGATGGATCTAGAGACTGTCATACAGAGTGAAGTCAGTCAGAAAGAGAAAAACAAATATCGTATATTAACGCATATATGTGGAACCTAGAAAAACCTAGACACAGATGTGGAGGACAAACGTACGGACACCGAGGGAGGAAAGTGGTGGGGGTGGTGGTGGGATGAATTGTGAGACTGGGATTGACATGTATATACTAATATGTATAAAATGGATAACTAATAAGAACCTGCTGTATAAAAAATAAGTGAAATTAAATTTTTTTAAAAAGTGGATGGAGCACTTAGAACTCCCATGAGTTGTCAAAAAAAAAATCTACGAGTGATATAATATGTTTTCATTATCTTTTGTAAGCAAACTGTGATATAGGACTTTCTAATTTGGCTGCCCTCATTCTTGACAAGTTTCACACGTTTATCTCCTGTAAGTATGTAAATAAGTTACCACCCATAAGTAGTAACTTATTCAGAGAAGACAAAATCATTCTACTTGATCTATTAACTAGAAGTAATCAAAGCTTCTGGATTCCATTTTCTAGATTTATCACTGGCCATAGGATCCTTAGTTTTCTGTCTTATGTCACTATTTGTAAATAAAGAATGTAACCACTAAGTTCACCTAGAAAAAGTGAGCCATGAATACATGAAGTTTTTAGACATATGAACCAAAAGTATTAAGCTACAGTCATCATATTATATGCACAGTCCATTTTTTTCATATATATGGCATTTCTAATTAAGTGAGGCTTTCAATTTTAACACTGTCTTTTAAATATATTGATTTATTTTCCCCAGCTTTATGGAAAGGAAGGATTATGTACTAAGAAAATGTAAGCAAGTGATATTTAAAAACTTGTATAATAGAAAATATAATTATTTTCTAAATAACCAGTTCAAAATAAAGCCTTCAATATATTAGAAAAATATTATTTTTAATATTTTATTGTGAAATAGAGGCAGCTATGTGTGTGTTAAGATAATCTTAAAAGAAATATAATAATCACATTGCTAAACATTAGTAGATTCACATTTTTATATTACATTCCTGCTTAAATAGGGAAAAAAAGCTCATCATACTATTATGAACCTAGTATATACGTGTTTCTGCTCAACATTCAAATAAATAAAAATTTCCTCTATTCTAAAATAATCATGTTACACAACCACATATTTTTAAAAACTAGATCTCATTCTGGTTTTCTACTGCCACTAACGGTGGGTATTTCATGGTCAGTCTCTTTTTTAGGATCTACCATATTTTTATACCTTTCCCCACGATGTCTTTCCAGGTATGGCCCCCAGTTAGGAGCTGGTCTGCAGCAGCTTACAATGCGCTGAAAAGCAAAGAAAAAAATGAAATTTTAGAGTGTTAAGTCTCCTTGCTAGCCAAAATGAAATAAGAACCATAGAAAAGTAAAAAATGATCATCTAAATTCTTAATGTACTGTCTACCAAAAAAATTGACACTCAAATGTAACCAATTGTTAATAGAATTGTATGAACTACAAAGCCAAGATAATTGAGTATGTAAATGATTTCAAAAGAAAGTGTTTTGTGAACCCATTCAAGCAACAATATCACTTCATATACTTTCAGTGAATTCTCAGACATTTCTCTCCTGGCCTTAGGGTGAGGGTTAAGTGAGGATCTAAACCAGTGTATGCCTGGGAAGTTTCAAGAACCAAAGAGAGGGTCAAGCCATTGATCTAGATCCACAAAGCACTCACCTAGATCTTGAACCCAATCTGCCTGCTGAGCCTACCCTGTCATTGTCCTATTGAGATGTCATAATCAACTCCCCTAGACCTCCATGGAAGAGGGATAACTCAGGGTCTAGACTGGGTTCAAGAAATTTACCAGAGTTTTTCCAGTTTTAACATGCTATTACAGTATGTATTATAACCAGATGAAGTTTTAAGGGTGAAAATTATAGATATAAAGGAAAAAGGTCATTTGCTTTGTGTCATCTCAGTAGAACTCAGTACGGGTATAGATACCATAACTTTTAAAGTATAAATAATATTAACATGCTTACTTGAAGGATGGTTCCTTCAGCTTGAATTATTTTTATAATAGCCATAATTGGAATCCAAATAATGCAGAAAATAATCATACGCCAGCCTAGAGCAACTCCCCAGTCAGGGTATGGAATTTGGGCATAATTAGGTCTATGAAATTGTACCAATGACCAGATCAAGATTGCCTGTGAAAGTAAAATATGAAAAGAAAATGGTAAAGATTAAGCTTTATTGCACTAATGATTTCATTTGCACTAAGTATTAGCAATTTGATTCCATTCCTTATCAAAAGCAATTAAAATGAAAATACATTCAAGCCAACTAAGATAATCAGGTAACTAGCCAGAAGATAAAATACTAAATGAACCAATCTAAATAACTTGTATTTGGCTCTGAATAGATTCTTCCAAAATTAGCACTTCCATATACTTATAAAAGATACAAATACTTGTACATCATGTATTTCAATCAAATACCGAAATACAACATGTATTTCGCTTATAATAGCATGGTTTTATTCTGTTCTATAAGCTAGCCAGCATATCAATCAATTCAATGAGAATGTAAAGTACACTTTAGTGAACATGCTCTGCACCTTGCTTAGCAGTTGTTTCTATTATTTTCTACTACACAGAGCACCCCTTACTCCACACCCAAAACACACACGCATTCACACATTGGTACATAATTACCAAAGAACCCTTCACTTTCTTATTGAGAAAAAAACAAGCTCAATATATGTTTGGGCAAAACAGTGACTCTTCAGGATGAAAACTAAGGCCAAGTTTTTTAAAAGGTGTTTAAAAAAAACCTACTAGGATGTTGCAGCATTAAAACTAATTATTTAGAAATCTATAAAGCAAACAAAACAAAATGAGCAAAAACTAAAAAATCATCTAGTAGTTCCTCTAAATTTACCTGTCTTGAATTTTATAGATATTCAAGTTTAATTTTAGAATTAAATAGATTAATTTCTTTCATTTCATTACAGTAATTTAAGTTTATTTCACAATTACCATAATTTTACATAACTACAAGAGAATGGCTGAGGGATAGTGGAATCTAATATATATGACTTTATACAAAATAGATGATAATGTATATCATTTAATATCTAATACTTTTGCATTTTAAAGTAAATCCAGTTGTCAAACCTAGTAATCAGTGAAAATTAGCTGGCTAAAAGGTCTAGCTAGATCTTCTAAGTTGGTAAAGCACTTATATTATTATGGAGACTTGTGGAGACTTGTGAAGTAAGGAAAACAATATTTAGTAGCACTGTGAAAACCATTTAGCAAGAATATGGAGCATACAAATATTTTATTTCAGCACACCCAGTTCCCAACCGCTCACTACTTGAACCTGACCTTATAATGTTAAAAACACCCTCTAAAACAAATTCTAGATCAAATTATGTAATGGCCTTTTCTAGGAAAACCTTTGAAGCATGGGGGCAGTGAGAACCAAAGCATCCTCTATAAGGCTTTGCCACTGCCCCACCCCCACCATTATCTCTAGTCCATAGAAATTCTCTGTCCCATTAAGTGTTTATTTTGGCATTCAGCCTTTTACTGTCCTGAGCTTTTATTTAAGGATATCATGTCTATATGTCATGTTTCTCCAAGGAGACATCTTTTGCTTTCCCCCAGCTCCTAAATAGCACCAATTTTTAACATAAACTATTGCCTCTATTGACACGCGTGAGTTTCTTTTAGTAATTTCAGATACTAAACACTTCACATAAAAAAATATGCATTAACAACTGAGTGTTGTTTCTTAGCAATTAGTATATTTAGATTGAATTCCTTGAAGGCAGAGACTGGGTCTTAAGCAGAGAGGTTAAGAACATTGTAGATGGCTCAGCATATTTTTTAGGGAATGAGCAAATGACTGGCTTTTAAAAATTTATCCTATTGATAATTTTTAAGTATCTAGGACCTTTAAGTCTATAGGAGCCTGGTTATTTTCTCAAATGGTAACTGTTTAAGCCTATGGCCTCAAAACTAAAACTACAAAGAAAGGCATTGTAATTTAGCCAACTTGGAGGCGCCAGTCATGAAGTAAAAGTTGAAAATCATTACTTTATGACCTTAATTTGCCTTACTCTATTCAGTGTGAATAATTCAAGTTTACCTTAGAAGTGTTTAAATATATATATTATTGATACCAAATTCATGGCATGTTAATACTTACCGTCAAAAGGATAGGCGTAATGAAAAACCAGCAAGCTCTCCACCATAGCCAGAATATCCACCTTTTTGCTCCAATCATCATTTCTATATCTTCAATGAATCTGTTGCCTCCTAAAAACAACAAAGAGTTCATTCAGCCCTTATTTATACTTTCATTCATTAATCATTGTGGCCCCAAGTCATCTTTCTATGTCTAAACGTTTTCCAATACTACAGCAATGAAGCATATATATACCTTTAACTACATTTTATTCATAATAAATTTTTGTCCAGTATATTATACTTAGCTATTACAGTAAACATAATGAGAAGGAATCAAACTAAGTCATTTTAGTAAAATGTGTAGATAATTCTATAGTCACTATTTACCATAAATCCAGATGATCCCTATTAGTTCCAGTATAGCTGCAATCAAAATGCCCCATCCAGCACAGAAGTGGTCAATCAGATGAACCCAGTAAATTCCAGCCTACCAAAAAATATCAGTTACTTTTAAGTATATTTTTAATTATTTCTATGATTGATGAGGTACTCAAATTGAATCTTCTAATTTGATTTTAACATATGCTCCTTGGTTTCACCTCTGCCAAAATGCGAAAAGGAATGTTTTCAAATGTAAACACAAACGTGGCTTTAAATATCTCAAACAGGATGTACCTTTTATTCTATACTGAGTCACTGTTAAAAAATACGCATTTAGAATAGTTGATTATCAAAATGATATGCAGTGTGTGCTCTGTAGTAGCTGCCAAGAAATACAGCCTATGTTTATAGTATATAACTTTATTGTAATTGGGGAAATTGTCCATTATTGGGCTCTTTCCCCCTCTGCAAAATATACTTACTATTGAAATTGTGTTATACTGGGGAAAAAACCTGGGCTAAAACTCAGAAAATCTTGATGCAAGTCAGACTTGGACTTGTCACTAAACATCCTCTTAAACCTTGGCTTCCTCATTTAGATTATAGAGTACATTCCAACTAATATTTTGTCTATGAAAAAATACTGTAGTACACCTGAGTCACACAGACGAGGCCAAGGAGAAACAAAATGAAGCAGCAACCCAAAGTTATGGGAACCCTCATTTTCTTCATCACTTTGGGAATTAAATCTTGAATTGTTGTTGTAATCGTTTCTTCAGAAGGGAAAAAATGACATGTCAACTCATTTGCCAATAATTTTAATCACAGAAATCAACTTCTATTAATCAAATTTACAAGTATGTGTTGAGAATATACGCTGGGCCCTACTTCTTACTTTTAAAAATCCACGGGGTCCTTTCTCTTGCCAGTGACCACTCATCAGTTCTGATAAAAATCAAATGGAGCTCTATTTGTTGGTTTTAGTCTGTTTTATAAGGTTTTTCGTTGGTAGCAATTATAAGGTAACAGGTTCCCAAGGGCTGAAGTAGTTTGAAAGAGGGTTATAGGGAAGGAAGAATTCTAGTAGAACTAGTAGTTATTTATATTTGAATAAATAACATGGAGACAGAAAGGCCTTCTAGGTTTAAGAAATAAATGTGTCCGTGAAACAGGGTACTGGCTAAAAGTAGAAGGATATATGAGTAAAAGGATTAAGAAACATGTTTGAGATTTTTGAAGGGCTTTGAAAGTCAACTAGAGGAAGCCGGACCTTATCCTGTAAACTATTAAAATGGTTTATGTAAGAGCACAGTATGATGAAATTCAGAATCTTTAGGTGTGGACCCTAGGGGAAATCCCTATGTGTACACAGAACCATGTGCAAGAATAGTCACTGCAGCAGTGTGTGTAATTTTTAAAAATTGGAAATAATCCAAATGCCCATCATTATGGCAACAGATTGTGAATTAATTAGCACTATATGTCTATGTGTCAACATGGATTCATAATACATATAAAAACAACTGTCAGAATGATATGTATGCTATGAAACTTCACATTTATGTGAAATTTTAAAAATTTATATGTTATTTATGGATACATATAAAATGTATACAAACATGGTCTGAATAACATACATAAGCCATGGTGACAGTTGCTTCTAAGAAGGAAGAAATGTGAATTGTATTAGACAGAGAGACACAGGGGACTTCAAATTTATCTATAACAGTTTAGTTTTCTAAAAAATATCTGAAGCAAATATAAAATATTAATCTCTGCTCCTTTCGGGTGTCTGATACATGAGTACTTTGGATTTTTCCATATTTAAAACTTAAGTTAAAAGGAACTTTCAGAAAGATGATTCTGAGAGTAAAAGCTAGAGGGAGGCAACAAGGGTAAGAAAAGGATGTTTTTAAGTAGAGGAAACAGGAGTAAAATATAAGAGGGATATGTTAACATTGGGAGTATTACTTACCAACGGAAGCAAACTGCGAGTCGAGACCCAAAGTCAAAAGCATGAAGAAAAATAATATGGACCAAAATGGCCCACCTGGGAGTTGAGCTAGAGCTTCTGGATAAGCAATGAATGCCAAATCAAAACCTAAGAAAAATGAATGGCATTTTCATTTAAAATTAGTTGCCAAGAAAACTCACATATTTGAACATTTGCAAAATAAGATACTAGAAAAATCTCATTTTAATTTGGCAACCCAATCCATAATATACATTCTTTAGCAACTGTTTCACTTTCACTTTTAAAAGCGTTTGACTGGGTTGTTCTACGATGTGATAATGTGAACATATGACGTGAATTAAGCTAGTGAGATAAATTTTGTAAATGGTACATTTCTCACATAGGAAATCTTAACTATATCAATGATTTTGTTCAGCTGATTTTATTTATTTTTTAATTAATGAAGAACAATTGTCTTAAACGCCAGAAACCTAAATTAGGTCACCTTAGCCTAGAAATTCTAAAAAAATTACACTATCAAGAAAGATATGTTCATGGAATTAACTTTTTAGTCTTTAACTCTCTTTCCAAATGTTTACTCAAAATCACTATAGGTAGTGCCATTTAATTATTTTTTTCACTGTATATTTCACAGCCGTGTAGTGCCATTTTATTTTTTTTATTGAAGTATAGTTGATTTACAATCTTATGTTAGTTTCAGATATACAGCATAGTGATTCAGTATTTTTTGCAGATTATACTCCATTATAGGTTATTACAAGGTAATGGGTGTAATTTTAGTGCCGTTTTAATTATTATATGGATACCTGCAAAATTGTATGTAATGAAACTATAAATTGAATCTTATTTTCTATTTGTTTTGTTTGTTTGTTTTTATTTTTGACTTATTTTAAACATTTTATCAAGAAGGCCCTTTTTTTTATACAGCAGGTTCTTATTAGTCATCAATTTTATATACATCAGTGTATACATGTCAATCCCAATCGCCCAATTCATTCTATTTGATGTATGTTACCTTTAGAGATGCTTTATTAAAAAATTTCAGTCATGTTATATGATACTCAGTTTTAAGTATTTTAAGTTTCTCCAACCTCCCAGAGGACTGCTCTAGGAGTCAGGAGAATTAGCTTCTAGCCTAGGCTCTGTCACTTCCTAATGATTCGATCTTCTGCAAGACATAACATTTCTGTGCATCAATCCACTCCTCTGTAAATGAGGAGCTGGATACTAGATGATCTCCAAAGTCCTTTCTAGTCCTAACATCCTATTCTCATTCATCAATCTCTCCATCAAATGATACTAACCATAAATAGAAATTTAATAAGAAAGTCCTACTTAAAACAACCCTAGAACTCTGTTCCTGAGAATCTTTAGCCAGATAATTAAGCATCCCTAGTTAATGTCTTTAAAGTTAGGAAGTTCACTAATCAGATTCCTTTCAAGTTGGACACAGCTGTATACTCACTCAGTTGTGTTTCTATCTGTATGACATTTGTGCATTTTAAAAATTCAGACCTAATAGTGTAATTTTACGTGGATTAATTTTTATATATAGTCTCTCATACATTCATATATACATATTAACACACACATGTATATATATATGTATGTGTATATAGATATACATACACACAAATGAAGATAATGCATGTAAAGTGCATAGCATGATGCCTGATACTTGCAATTGTGCAGTAAGTAGTTCCTATTAAGGACTAAACAAAATTTGGAAAAGATGTTCTTAAACAAGTGTTCTGGAATGTACTGTTGTTTCTGAGATCATCTAAGAATGATTAAATCATTAAAACAATCAAGTTATATAAGATGAAATGAGAAAGAAAACACAATACCCTAAATCTTGAGTGCTTTAATTGCTGTAAAATATATCCGTGTTTCTTAAATGAGCTATATTGAGTTAATCAAAGTTAATAATATATAGCATTACATACCTGATTTTACAACTTGAGACTTCCTTTCCAGATATATGAGCCATGTGTCCCAATATAGAAAAAATAGCAAATCCAGCGAACACACTAGTGAGGCAATTTGTCAAACAAATTACAATGGCATCTGAGAAGCAGTTGTTATTGAACTTATTGTAAGATAACAGAGCAACTAAACCACCCCAAGCCACTGACAAGGAATAAAATATCTGTGTGGCAGCATCTTTCCAAACCTACAAGAGAAAATAATATTTAAAAACACACTCTTAATTTTTCATTTGTATAAAATATTTCATATATACAAATGAATAAATATTCATACAAGAACAAAATAAATACCCAAGTACCCACTACTCAGCTTAAGAAATAAAATGTTACTTGTCTATTAAAGCCTCCCTGTGCCCCTTCCTGATCATATCACTCTTCCAACCTCAGTGGTAACTGCTATCCTGACTTCTGTGTTTATCATTTCTTCAATTTTCTTTATATTTTTACTAACCTAAGCAATATGGCATTTAGCCTTACATGTTTCTGAGTTTATAGAAAAGTTTTCTTAAAGCATATAAACTTATACAACCTGCTTTTTCCATTCAGTAGTGTATGAGATTTATCCATTATCAATTTGAACCACATGAAATTTCAATTTTGTAAGTCAAAAATGAAAGAATATAGGCAAATTCATATGGTTCAATTAAATGTATGTAGTTCTGAACATTTTTTTCCACTGCTGTATTGCCCCACTAAATATTGCCAAATTGTGCTCCAAAGTAGTTGCATCACTTTGCACTGCCACCAGCTGGTATGAGAGTTCCCATTCCCCTACATCCTTGCCAACACTGGTCAGAATTTTTAATACTGTCCAAATTAGTGGCTGTGAAATGAGTTTTGATAACCCTAAGTACTTTATAAGGTTTAGCATGTTTTTATGTGTATATATATATTCCATAGTCTTTTCCTGTGAAATTCCTGTTCATACTTTTTGCCAATTTTTTGTTTGGGTTATTCGCCTTATTTGAGCTCTAGGAATTCTTTATGTAGTTCGGATTCTAATCCTTTAGCTGTTATATATGTTAGTTTTTTTCTCCCAATTTGTGGCTTATATTTTTCACCTCTTAACATTGTGTCCTTTGACGAACCAAAGATTTTGTTTTAATGTAGCTGAAGGTATTCATCTTTGCTTTTATGTATTGTTCTTGATTTCTCTGACTTAAAAAAAGAATCCTTAGCCCAAGGTCATAAAGCTACTATCCTATATTTTCTTCTAAAAGACTTAAAGTTTTGCTTATATCCTTAAGTTTTCAGTTCACCTGAAATTGATATTATGCAGATTAAATTAGAAATCCCAACACACTGTTTTCTAAATGGAATATCAATTATCTGAAGATAATTGATATTATCAATTATGTCCAAAGATAATTGATATTTTCAATTATATCATTTGGATATCAATTTCATATCAATTGGATAGTCCATCCCTTTCCCACTGACCTGCATCCCCACCTCTGCCACATATCAAGTTCCATATGTTCATGAATCTGTTTCCGAGATTACTATTCTGTGCCACAGGTCTGTATGTCTATACCTAGGCTAACACCACATTGTTTTTATACCTATAGCATTATAATATTGTTTCATATCTGGTAGGACAAGTCTTCCTCACTTCCTCAGAAACACCTTGCTTTTTTGCCTTTTCTCCTTTGCATAAATTTTAGAATAAATTTTCAAGTTCCATGGAAACTGTGCTGGGAATTTGGTTGCAATTCTATTTACTCCACATATCAACTTGGGGACAATAAAAACATTAATTCTTAACAAGGGTGGTACTAGGCAGTCTTTGAAGAATGATGATACATTTAGGCATCCCCTCAGTCATCCAGTACCCTCATTCCATGTTTTGATTAGAGCCCCACGTGGCTGGCCTCATCTCTCCATCTAATTCAACCCCTTTATCATTCCCCCTTTCACAATTTACCCCTCCTATGTCTCTGCTAAAGGACAATAATAAATCTTAGAAACTAACCTAGGTAAATCCATTTTAATAGTAAAATTCTGTAGATATAACATTACCCCAAAGAAAAATCTAATTGTGAAGACTTCACATAATAGGGCTGGCATATATGTAGGCAAAAGTGTGTTTTTAGTCCATCTGAAAACAGGACTGGTCAGTGGAAGGCAGGCCGTATAACATGCTGACTAACAGTTCTTGCTCTGGAGTCAAAAAGAATGAAGCCTAAATCCAGTACGTCTCACTTTCATTGAATTTGATTTATTTAACATCTTCAAGCCTGTTTCATCATCTATAAAGTGGAGATGATGATGATGATGATAATAATAGTAGTAATAATTATATACCCTAGGAAGGATGTGAGAATTAAATGAGATAACATATGTAAAGCAATTAGTAGGATACTCAGTGATAGCTATTATTGTTTTTATGGAAAAGAAACATGAACTGATACTCGGTTTCTTTTGTGGAAGTTAAAAACAATAATTTTCTCCTTGAAAGATATGTAATCCATTTCCAATTTCAATTGAAATAAAGTTGTTAGGAGTGAAATAAATACTTACTAGGCCTTCGGAATACAGCTTGATGTTAGATTATTATTACATTTTATTTCTCACAGGATTTTTTTATATAGAAGTGAAATATATATATATATATATATAATATATATACTGGCAGGAAGCCAGTAGGAAGTAAAATGGATGGATAAATAGATGGATAGATAGACAGCTAGATCACAGTTAGTTCACTTATGTATAACAAAATCATGTGAGAAAAAAATGCTCTCTTATTTCTTAGGCGGTTGTACATATTAAGAAATGAACAACAGGCTTATGTTGGTCTCTCAGCTGCTTTGACTTGATACATTATGTATGCATATGTGAGTGGGGGTAAGGAGGCTGGAGGTCGTGTGGCAGGTTTGCATTGTGTAAGAATGCTACTGCATACCATGATGTACCTAGGCTGCAAATAAAAGTGAAATATAGTTCCAAACATAGTTATAATCTCTGTATCTACCCATCTCATAGCTATATACAAGATTATTAGTTGAGTGATTAGGAAACCTTAATTCAAGATGCAAAAGCAGGCTATGTAGATTTAATTAAATGTGACTCTTCCTGGGTCTCAACTTCATCACTGTAAAATGACGGAGTTAGTAAAATAGTCACTGGAGGCCCCTCTAGCTATAAATTTCTATGGTTCTCTACTCTCCTAGAGATATCAGTAGAGTTCAAATACTTAAAGAAAAGGAAAAAAATATATACTTATGATTGCATGTTTAGAATATGGATTGGAGAGGAATAAAAAACATCTAAGAAAAAATTCTCATTGCCAGCAAACCCAAAGAAGGCATGAGGGTAGTGTTTGTGTTGGGGAGAGGAGGTAGGATGATTAAACTGTATGTTTCATAAGGAGCTTTAGGCTTAGCTCTGATGTTTTAAAGACAATAGAGACACCGAAACACAGACCAGTATGAAATAGTCATATAAAATTTTCTGGATAGTTTCATGGAGCTATAAAGCCCAGGTGATCTGAGGCTTGTAAAAGCCACTTAAAGGAATATCAAAGGGGTTTTTCAACTGTGCTCCAAGTTATGAGGTTTAAAGAAAATGGAGGGTCCACTTCTTAGGGAAAATGTTGCATCTACAATAATATAGTATTATATAACAGCAATAATTAAAATACTTGTGTCCTCATATTTATATAACAGTTTACCATTTCAAAGAACATTAACATATTTTATCTTGTTTAATAACCTAACAGAGGGAGGATGGTGAGTCCCAACTTCCATTTTATTTGCTTCTCATGCATTACCAAAAATGGTCTAGATGGAAAGAGACTAACAGACAAGATTAAAAGATATGAGGCCCAAGATAAATGAAGAAATCAACAGTGGCCTACGGACACATCAAACTATGTTAATCTCCAGCACATAAACAATAAAAGTTCATGGTTCTAAAATAATTTAGGGTTTTTTGGTTAATTATTGAGTGAAAATTATTTGGACACACAGAAGGTAACTGAAGGCCAGAGATTGACCTCTCAATTTTCAAAAAGGGAAAGGATGGATTTCCATGACTAAAAACTGATAAATTTGACTTGCTTACCAGAAATGTTCTACAACAAATAATTAAATATCCAGATTGTGAGTATTTAGAAAGTCACAATTGCTGGAAATTAGCATGAGTTCCACAAAGAATACCATAGCATTTCCATTTCCATAGCCTAATATCCATTTTGGCTAACACTACTAATATGGTAGATATTGTAGTGTTTCTTGATTTTAATGTAATATCGTGGGGTTTTACCTGACCAGAAGCTTAATGTGTTCCAAGAATGTGACATGACTACTAAAAAAGTGAAAGTGTTATTAGCCTGTATCAATAGAAGCATAGTATATAGAGTACACTTACTGACAATGCTGTCTGCAGTCAAAATTGTAAAAGATTTTATGTACCTATAATACACACAGCCATTGTCTGGAGATGGACTAATATTATAAGGGGTTACCAATTCATATTCATGGCACATATTTATGTGTCTGGTACAGGTAACAGTTTTGTTTATGGAATGCTTCATCCATTTCAAATTTATGTTTTAACTTCATAATATTAACTTTTGATACTAACTTTTGAGGACAATTAAAATTTATATTAGACCATTAAACCATCAGCTATAATCTTTAAATCTACTACGAGTTTATCTGATAAGTCACATAGCCCTAGTCATCAATTTGTGGGTATTCATGCATGAACTATTCTTTTTCAGATTAATAAGCCCCAAATCCTTTTGGTCAAATAGAATCAGTTTGAATAAAATGACTTTGAAAATCCTATTGCTAAAAATGATTGTCTCACTTCCAATAAGAGAGCATTAGTGCCATGTTCAATAGTTAAATCAGACATCCTAGGGGACGGAAACACTAATAAACTTAAGTACATATTCTTTTGCAAGCTACTATATTATGGCACTCAATGGCAATCAAAGATTTTCAATATTGGCTTTTAAGTTTTACCTCCTCAGATAATTTGAAATCCAAATTGTCTTACCTCAGCTTCCCTAAGTTTTGTAAAATTCGACTGTGCTCCAATATAGTATGAAACGCCTTTTGATGCACCATCCAGAGTTGCCCCTCGGATCAGCAGGATGAGCAAGGCAACATAGGGGAAAATAGCTGTAAAATATACCACCTACCAAGAAGAACAACCAAAAGTTAATGTTATTTTTTTAAATCATGGTGTATAATTATATACAAATAAAGTTATTAGCCAGTTGAAATTAGTAAAATAAAGTATCAAAGATTTCATTAGGTTATTAATGTCCGATAATACTAATACCAATGTGGGCATAACTTTCTCTTTCTGTTCTCACCACTCTCAAATGATCCACTTTCAAAACACTCTGATGTATGAAGCAATATTTACCAGGTTTGTGTTGTAAATACTCAATACATTAGCAGTGGTGACTTGGAATCTAGATCGAGTGCCTTCCTAAATGTATCCTAATAAATGTCTGAGGGGACTGAATAGCACCTCTTGGTAAATTACTGCATTGATGTGGGAAGGGAAATGATTTTAAACCCTGCAATGATACTCAATCCCCAAGGAGAAGGAAAATCTCCTAGTAGGTGTCCAAATCCCACGAAAGTTGATGAAGTGAATACTTAATCAACACTTGCTATTATTATCCTTAAAGCTACCATTAAGAGAGTTTGATAGCACACATATACACGTGTGAACTGCTTGTGTCCTAGATAATACATGGTTCCAGATGAGCAGACTGCCTTTGAGGCTGGCTTTTCATTAATGTGGATGATTTCTTTGGTCCATAGATGTCCTATGTTTGATCATATGCCCAAGGAGATGATTTAAACAAGTCATCCAGAGACCAATAAAAATTAATTGCGTGGGTAAATGGCTTTTAATGGATTCTTTCAATATTAACATCAAAAAGGAGCCAAAGGTTTCAAAAATGTGCAACATTATTTTGGAAAGTTTCCACTGACTTTGTGATGTTCACTGTGTTTTTCTGATCTAACAGCATGTCTCGTTACAATGTAACATTAATTGACTGTGCTAGATATTGTACCAGAACACAAAGATAGTATCCACAGTTATTCCTGTCGTCTGTCTTTAAGGAAATTTCAGTCTAGTAGTTACAAACACATACACATTTACTTTTCTGAGTACTGTCCAACTGCTCACAGAGAAAATTTCATACTGTTCTCTGAAATTGCCACAATGTTCTCTGAAAGTTTAAAAAATAAAACAATGAAGTGGGAAATGTTTTTCAGAAGAGGACTCTGCTGAGACAAGGTTCTGAGTCAATTTTGGCAAGCTTTAAGAGAACAATGGTATAGTTTTTTTCCTTCTCTCTCTAACAAGGGGAATCCTGACACTGTCACCCTATATAACATATATAACAAGGATCTAAACTTTCCAAACCAAACATTGCAATATATAATTCCATTCAAGATGCTTCTTTATTATAGTAGGACAGAAATACTCCCAAGCCTCAGAATGCTGTATCAGCTAGAAGGGCCCAAGTTTAGAGAAATTGCACACATCTAGTACTAATTTTTGCTTGTTTTGTTTTATTTTTAATAATTGCAGTGTTCTTATGTATTTTCTTAGAGTGAGGCTGCCTACTTAGAAAGCTTTTCACACATTTGAATGTTCCCATCATAGAAAAAACATGCATTTGGTACTACCTGGCATTGAACTACAATGAAATTGGAAAACAGCTACATCACTGTCTAATGTGTTTTCTAAATTACCTTCCCAGAAGACTTGATTCCTCTAAATAGTGCTGCTCCAACTATGAGCCAGGCCAGAAGAAGACAAAGTGCTAAATACCACACAATGACTCCAGTCTCATCCAATCCACTTGACCGTTGGCACCACTTTACTGAAAACACATAAGCCCTTTGATGAACACACAATCACTTGTCTTTTTTTTTTTTTTTTTTTTTTTTTTGCGGTACGCGGGCCTCTCACTGTTGCAGAGCACAGGCTCCGGACGCACAGGCTCAGCGGCCATGGCTCATGGGCCAAGCCGCTCCGCGGCATGTGGGATCTTCCCGGACCGGGGCTCAAACCCTTGTCCCCTGCATCGGCAGGCGGACTCTCAACCACTGCGCCACCAGGGAAGCCCCACAATCACTTGTCTTAATACATTGAATTTTTTAATATCTTTCATCCAGGGAGAAGCTTCATGAGTACTTTATTAATACATCAACATTGTGTGAGTCTTTTATTGATACAGTTGCATGGAGGGGCAAACATAGTTCAGTGAAAAATTAGGCTCTGAACTTTCTGGTCAACTGCAGCCAATCCAAAGTTCCAAACCCCAGAATAAAAGACACACTCATTCCTTTAGCTATGATTTTACCCTAATATTTCAAAGCCCCTGTATGGAAAGAATTTAACCTTACATCAGATTACTTCATTTTACTTGTTACGGTAGTTTTTTCTCAAGTTCAAATGATGGAGAAAACATTTAAATTGTATTAAATATTTTCTTATTCATCATACTTGTAGTTATCAAACCTAAATGGTCCCATTATTTATACCTTTTTCAAAGGTATAATTCCATGATTTCCACTAGGGACATATATGGATCTAGGATTTTAATTCTTAGCTTGATATTTGGAACATTTCAAGGTCCAAATTTTAAAAGAGTCACAAAGAGCAACAACATGGAGCTGAGGAAGAGCTCATTACAGCAATAGTCAAAGAAGTTATGTAAGGGTAAAGGGTAGGTATACAGTAAGGAGATAAAAGAGAGCTCAGTTAAAATTAATAAAAGCACATATAACCCCAAACATCTATTTTTACCATATAATGACAATTATGAGCAAAATGGATAATGAAGAATCTCAGCCTTAAATAGCAATTTTGCCCCCAATATTACTCATCACCCACCTGTTTATCATTAGAACTTGCTCATTAGAGTCTAAAAGTTGCATATTTTTCCTTCACAGCAATGCCCTAGCTTATAGCTAATAAACACTGTATAAATCATCACTGAGAACATTGTGCCCATTTAATAACTAATTTATAAATGACAATCTATTAACTATGAGCTAATTTTGCAGGCTACTACTACTCACACAGGCTAGGTAAACATTTGAGTCAAACGAAGTATAATTTGCTCTGACTTGACTCCCCCCCCTTTTTTTCTACTTATATGGGTTAAGAAAAGAGTGGATCAATATTTTATGGTTATAAACATTTTTAATAACATCCGTTTAAGATGTAGATAATTTACTGTACTCACTTCCAATATTGTTCACTGGGAAGCCGCCCTGGCTGATAAACTTCACTTCCATTGATGCAGGTAAAATTGTTGGCGTCTACCCAGCTTTTATTCACTTGGAAGATTTCACCTAGCTTTATACTCACATGACAATGTGTCACTAAAAATTAGAAAAAAGAATACATACACAGACACATACTTAGTTTTAGAAGAGTACTTACCTGGAAAAAAAAAAGTTTTAATGATGAAATATTTAAAGTACTGTCTAAATTGTTACTTGGTGAAGGTGGAGTAGAAATCTTACAAATGGAATAAGCCATGCACATTCAGCATCTGAAATCCTCTCTACTACTAAGCTGGGGGTGAGTATGAAAATATCTGCCTTTTTAAATTGTGGTTCTATTTAGAGTAATAACAGCTATAGAGTAACAATCATTTCAGTTGGGACTTAGTGCTCTAAGGAGCTTTTCATATGTGGACTTATTTAACCTATATAGATAAATGACACCTTTAAATTCCTAAGAAGTGTTAAATCTTTATCACTTTATCCTCCAATATACACAGGCAATCCCAGTGGTAATAGTCTACAATATGGATGCTACATTGTCCCAAAGATTAGCAACACTCAACCATCAACTGAAACACTATTACTATCATAAATAGTGCTTTTCTCTCTTACCACTTTCCCATTTTCTTCCTTTTCTTGATGCCCACAACTTAGGCCTGCAAGAAGTACTCCAAGTAGTGGTTTAGCCTTACTGGGTGCCCTCAGAAATTAACATATTGCATTAATCAATTTTCAGGTTATACATGCTTTATTCTGCTTTTATCAGTAACCTATGGCTCACTTAAAATTGAACCTAAATTGGTTAGAAAATGATTTAACCCTTTAATCTTCTTAGAAAATATAAAAGAATGATGCAGAGTTAATAATATTTTTTAAATAAATAAATGAATTTTACCTACAGGAGATCTGCTACAGGTTTCATCTGCCCAATAAGAACAAGTTTTCCATGGTAGTTCACGTTGAAAAGAAGCAAACATGTAGTAAAGACTATGGGCAATTATGACATTATAATAGATTGTCACAAAAATGGATATCAGGACCATTGCAATCCCCACACCTGGAAAAGAGAACAATTAAAATAAAAAACAAGTGAAATTTGTTTTCCTAATTATTAAAGCTGCATCTCAATTTCCACAAAATCTATTTTAAAATGAGAAAACTGTTTCAAACAATGTTTTCTCTCTCTCTCTCTCTCTTTTTTTTTATGTGGGGAGGCAGTACTACTGTCTGAGTAGCTTCCTTCTCAAAATTATTTTGATGATTGACTTTCTGAGACAGTTTTTTAGTTGATCAGAAAAAGGTTCTAAGATCAAAGACCTGTATTAAGCCATCAAATTCACATAAGGGAAAAACATGTTCATTATTCTTTCTTATTAAGTCTGTAAATTCTGGTCAGAGTGGATATTACTAAAAAAAAAATTATTCAAAGCTCATATCCTATCGACTGGCTGACCAATACTTCCCTCTTCATCTATAAACCAGCATTTTTAAAAACATCTTTATTATAATTGTAGTGTAGTAGTTTCTGCTTTATAACAAAGTGAATCAGCTATACATATACATATATCCCCAGGTTTCCTCCCTCTTGCATCTCCCTCCCTCCCACCCTCCCTATCCCACCCCTCTAGGTGGTCACAAAGCACGGAGCTGATCTCCCTGTGCTATGTGGCTGCTTCCCACTAGCTAGCTATTTTACGTAAACTGGGACCAAGTGAGAGAGTGGCATGGACATATATAAACCAACATTTTGACAAGTAGAAGATAAATCCTCTGAATGAATGTCCTAAAAGGATAGTGTACAGCATTTCTACAAGTGCATGTAAAGAAAATTCAATAATTCAGTAACAATCGAAATTTAAACTTCTGAAATTCCTTTAACTCAGTAGTTTCAAAATACAGCAAGCATATTGAATGTAGCTCCTATGTTAAGACTAGCTTTTGTGACAAAGCAAGAGAGTGGCATGGACATATATACACTACCAAACGTAAAATAGATAGCTAGTGGGAAGCAGCCACATAGCACAGGGAGATCAGCTTGGTGCATCGTGACCACCTAGAGGGGTGGGATAGGGAGGGTGGGAGGGAGGGAGACGCAAGAGGGAAGAGATATGGGAACATATGTATATGTATAACTGATTCACTTTGTTACAAAGCAGAAACTAACACACCATTGTAAAGCAATTATACTCCAATAAAGATGTTAAAAAAAAGATCAAAGAGACATATCAACAAAGAAAAAAAAGAGTAGCTTTTGAGGTAGCTTCCTTAATATTCCAGCACTATATTCTATACACCTCGCTATAAATACATTTTTGATGTTACACTGAAACCTTTACAAGTAGTTTTCAGCAGCTAGCACATACCAAGATGATATCTAATCTTCAAACAGAAAGGCTATTGGATGTTTAATAACAATGAAAGCATTTTAAAAAAACCTCTCCTAGTGTCCTATTCCATGAGGAGCATCCAAGAAAAACTAGTGACCTGCCCTTCAACTCTTCTGAATGAGGCGTTCTAAAGGATATGCAAAAGCAAGAAGACAAAGACCACATATGAAGTAGAAAAAAAGCCAGAGCCATAAAGTTAATGCACAAGACTGTGTGCCAAGAGCATTCAAAAGGTGAAAACAGGAAAATAATGACACCTTTACAACTCTCTCATATCCTTCTTAACCCCTACCATATCTGCAGCCCAAGGTAAAGAGAAATATAAATTAACATTTGATTTCTAAATTCGACAGTGTCAAATAGTCAGAAAAGCAACGTATGCCCTTTTGCCTTTAATATGAGGACAGCTATACGCAGGAATAGACCAATAAGCACAATAAGGAAAACATTTTAATACCAACCTTGAAACAATGGTAGAATCCTCCAAACTGAAACTGGACCTAAGCTAGCAAATTGTCCCAGTGAGCACTCTAGGAAGAACAAAGGTAAACCAGCCAGTGCTAGCATAATCGCATAAGGTATCAAGAAGGCACCTAGAAAACACACAAAAAGAACAAAAGCACTGTTATATGCCCAAATCTTGATGGCACTTTGACAACTAGCACAACATTTTGAAAGCATTCTGATATAGTGGAGTCAGAGAGTACTGGGTTTAAGCTCCAAATTTACTACTGTCTGTGAGAAAATAGTTGATTCTCTAAATCTTGGATTCCTCATCCATGAAATGGGGATGCTAGTATTACCTAATGAGGTTGCTGTGATTATTAAAAACAATAGCCCGGGGCTTCCCTGGTGGCGCAGTGATTGAGAGTCCACCTGCCGATGCAGGGGACACGGGTTCGTGCCCCGGTCCGGGAAGATCCCACATGCCACGGAGCGGCTGGGCCCATGAGCCGTGGCCGCTGAGCCTGCGCGCCCGGAGCCTGTGCTCCACAACGGGAGAGGCCACAACAGTGAGAGGCCCGTGTGCCGCAAAAAAAAAAAAGAAAAAAAACAATAGCCCATAAAAAGCAATCCAGAGAAGTTGAATGATCACAGGCTTTGGAGCTAGATAGCCCTAGCTTTATATCCTGGCTCCATCATATACCAGTTATGTGACCTGGGGCAGTTTACCTAACCTCTTAACCTTGGGTTCCTCATAAATGGGAAGAACAATGCCAACTCATCAGTTTGTGGTAAGGGTTAAATCATAGAGCCTATGTGAAAACACTTGGCAAAATGGGCAGGCACATAGTATATTTTCCAAGTTAAGTTCCCTCCTTTCTCCTTAAAAAACAAACAGTTTTTAAGACTTAGGGTTCAAATGTTAAATGTGGCTCAAAGTGGAAGTTACTGCAGCTAAGTTCAGTATTCTCCAAATAGTCATAAGGGTCTTCACTCAACGTTAATAAGAAACATTCTTTTTGGTGGAAGAATCTGAACAACTGAGATGCATTCAGAATTAACTTTCAATTTCATAAGGACTACATTCTGGCCAGTTAAATGAGAGTGGTAGTATCATGTGCAGCTTTGGGGAAATGTCCTTAAAAGAAAGGAGGCATGTCTTTCTTCACGTTTCCACCAGCCTGGTAACAGAACAGTTCAGCAACAACTTGGACCACGAGGTGGAAGATGTATGTTGAAGATGACAAAGCAACAGAGTATAACAAACCAGGGCTCCCAATATGTTTATGAATCTCCCGTGCCCACACTGAATTGCTTGTCTTTTAATCAACTCTTTTTGTTTAAGTTATTGTTGCAGTGAAATATTATTCAGCTTTAAAAGGAAGGAAATTCTGACAAGGGCTACAACATGGATGAACCTTGAAGACATTATGCTAAGTGAAATAAACCAGTCACAACACAACGAATATTGTGTAATTCCACTTATATAAGGTACGTAGCATAGTCAAATTCATAGAGACAGACAGTAGAATGGTGGTTTCCAGGGCATGTGTGGAGGGGAGAATAGGAAGCTAGTGTTTAATGAGTACAGATTTTCAGTTGGGAAAGATGAAAAAGTTTTGGAGATTGATGGTGGTGATGGCTGCACAACAATGTGAATGTACCTACTGCCACAGAACTGTACATTTAAAATTCGTTAAAATGTTAAGTTGTATATTTTATATACTTTATGACAGTTTAAAAAATGCCAGAAAAAGTCAATGTTAGCAACAGTCAATGTGCATGATGGGAATATTTTCCAAAATCTTTGAGGTGCTCCCTTGGGTACCAGTAAGATCAAAATTCAAAATTCTATTGTTAGAGACAATGTTACTGGGCTTCACTCAATTTTATTTGATGAAATAAGAAATTAAATGTTAATATAACCACAATTACATGCCAAAGGAAGTGTTATCACCCAACTATTAAATATTTAAATCCTTCAATGCTCTATTCTTACTTCTCTTTCAGTTTGTATGCCCTACACTGACATGAGGGAATTTCTTACAAATCTAGAGCTTCAATTGTCATTTATATGCAGATGCCTTGCAAATGTACGTTTTCACTTATTTCCCTGAGATCAATTATTTTATGTTTCAAAGTCTCCTCAAACTCAACATGTCCAACACCAAATTCATGATCAGCACCCCCATACTTGGTTATTTCCCATCCATTCAATTGAGTAGGCTAGAAAGCCAGGACCTTCACTCTCCTTTACATCTCATATCCTAGTATAAGCTCCTGTGTCATCATGTACTTCTTGTTATCACTTATCTCATTAATACTTTTACATGATTTCTGTGAGTATTTGATTGATTAATGTCTATCTCTCACACTAGAGTGCACATTCCAGGTGAGTAGAGACTTTTTTTTTTTTGGTACGCGGGCTTCTCACCGTTGTGGCCTCTCCTGTTGCAGAGCACAGGCTCCAGATGCTCAGGCTCAGCGGCCATGGCTCACGGGCCCAGCCGCTCCACGGCATGTGGGATCTTCCCGGACCGGGTCACGAACCCGTGTCCCCTGCATCGGCAGGCAGACTCTCAACCACTGTGCCACCAGGGAAGCCCCGAGACTTTATTTTTGCTCAAAGTCATATTCCCAGAATACAGCACAGTGCCCACCCTTTATGTGGGTGTTTAATAAATACGTGTTAAATAAATCTTTAAGCTCTGAACTCATAATTGGGAAATAAGTTTGATATGAAAAATGTATAAATGTAATTCCTCTCCTTCCTGTCTATATGAAGATTTGAGTTATTCCCCAAGCAGGGTTAGTGGATTACACTTTGACACTCACCTTGAGATTACCCTGGCTATTGCTTTTAGTTCTGCGTTTTAGTTCAGTGCCATTTTGTACATTTACCTGAATTTCTTGAATGCTTCTAACTTGTCTAGTACAATGATTCCTGTATCTATCCCCTCTCATTATCTACTCCAAATATACTGTTCAATTCCTTGGGTGGAGAATAGTATATACTTGAGGCTCACAAGTGCAGGTAGAAGTCCTGGGGATGGGGATGAGGGTAAGGGAATGGGAGAGTTTATCTCAGGACTCAAACTCTGTGGGTTCAAGACGTGCTTTTGCTGCTAATTTCAAATGAGTTTACTTAACATCTGAATCTGTTTCTGCATTTCCAAAAGTAGACACAGTATTAAAAATACCTATAGCACAAAATTATTGTGAGAACTATGTGGAGGAATGACCCTGTAATTACTTTTTAAACTGTACAGTGACACAAATGTACATTAACTATCCCAGTGTGAAAAAGGTTGGAGTGAATCCTAAAATAGCAGCGGGGGTAGGGAGGAGGTATTTGGCCAAGACACAATTTGTAGGTAACTACTTTTACAGCATTTCTACTTCGTTTTTGTTTGTTTGTTTGTTTGTTTGTTTGTTTGCGGTACGTGGGCCTCTCACTGTTGTGGCCTCTCCCGTTGCGGAGCACAGGCTCCGGATGCGCAGGCTCAGCGGCCATGGCTCACGGGCCCAGCTGCTCCACGGCATGTGGGATCTTCCCGGACCGGGGCACGAACCCGTTTCCCCTGCATAGGATGGCTCAGTTATCTTCTGTGGTCTGGGCTAGTATTTGGCTGGTCTGGCAGGTAATTGAGGTGACCTCAGGTCCCAGTATCCAGCATCGGCAGGCGAACTCTCAACCACTGCGCCACCAGGGAAGCCCGATCACTGGTGTTGCTTGCTGTAATTTTGCACTGACCTCTGAATCAGCAATTATGGCAGTGATTGTGATGCAGGAAGAGACTCTTTCTGTTATTTGGGGCCCATACAGAGTTAGAAAGAGAAGGGCTTTGAGCTTCAGGTAACGATGGTCTCAGTCGGTCAGTGAGTGCGAGGCGCGGTCGTGCGCTCGGTAGCCAGCGGCACAGGGGCAGTGCAAGCCCAGCCAGAGCGCACCGCTGCTGTTAACAGAGGCGAGGCACAGACTGCTGTGACGGAGGCGGCCTCTTGGGACACACCGTAGGCTTGGGCCACTATCCTAAGCCTACATGTTGTAAATGTCATGATTGCATTTAATGGTCGTGGAACAAGCAAGAGAGCGAGACTTTGTGCATGTGTGTGTGTGTGAGAGCATGCGCTGAATGATGTGCACATGTGGAAGTGTGATATGGTGGACCTGCGTGTGCTGGGTGCCTGTGGGCGTCCTTTCGGGTTGGGTAAAGCACTGTGAAGGGATGGGGGCGTTAGGGTGTATGTGGTGTGTGTGCTGATGGGGGGCAGGGAGGGGGAACCTTCCAGTCACCCATGGCTCAGCTAGGTGACTTAGTATTCAGCAGTGGGGTGGCTGAGGGGCACTGGGAAGGGGGTGCCTGATATTTTGGGCTTTGTGGGACTCTGGAACCAGACATTATCTTAATCAGAAATTCTGGATCTTTCTTAGCTTGCAGACCACCACCAATAATAGCTACAATTTATTGAGCATTTACCGTGTGCCAGATCCTGTGTGCTAAGGTCTTTCTCTGTATGAGTTCATTTGACTCTTCTAACAGTGCTATGCAGTAGGCACTGTAACTTCCTGTTTACTCTGGAGGAAGAAACTGAAGGCACAGAGTGTTTAAGCAACTTCCCTCAGGCCACTCAACTCCTAAACGGCAGAGCCAGGCAGCCTGGCTACATAGCCCATGCTCTTTGTCACGATGCTCTACAGCCTCTTATCTGTCATCTCCCTATCAAAACCCACTTATTCTGAGGACCCCAACACTCTCCTTTTACAGCTACGGAAAAAGGAGCCTGGAGAGGAGAAGCAGCTTGCCTTGGGCCCAAGTGGCCACTGGTAGAGCCCATACTTCAGCCACAACCTGCTCTGTCCTTGACGTTGGGCAGCCAGCCTCCTGGGCTGGGTGGGCGGCATCTTCTCTGTGAACACCTTACACAATTCTGGTCCCGCTGTCATTAGCATCCTTGATTTCAAGGGCTTGAGCATAGCCGGTCAGAAACAGAGTCCCTTTGCTGGTTTGAAGGCAAATGGAATCATTCCATTTTGTTTCCCTTTTGTCATTAATATTGTGAATGAGGGTATATTTTGCTTAAGGCTGCGCACATATGCACCTTCCAAAGTCCTCCAACCTATCAGCCTCACAGTAATACGGGGAAGGCGAGTTTGCCAAATCTAGTGAAACACCTCAGAGGACACTAATCCAGGAGGGTTATTGCCTATTTTTTAAAAAATAGCCAAAGTGCTAAGGCAGGATCTGTGTAACACCAGGGGCTAAGCCATAGGAATATGAAGATTCTTTTATGAATGGCTCTTGGTGATATGACAAAATGAAATGAAATATAAGGAATTGTAAAATTACTTTGTAACTTTACATTTTACGCTGTGAAGCCATGTGTATATGATAAGCAAAACAGAACCACAAATGGTTGATCGATGCTTTTGACCATCTTAATGGCCAAATGGTATGTACTGCTTGGGTGCTGGGATCATTTATGCACAAATTAGGCAAGGCTGACCACCTCTAGAATGAGCTGATTGGGGATGAAACAGCCCTAGCAGTGGTTGTGAGATAGCCCCTCCTAAATTTTTGGAGCAGCATATGCTCCATCTATTTCTCTGCTAACTTGGAAATATGATGTTTTTAACCAAGAAGCAAATTCTAGATTGGAAGAAATAGATACAAAGCACAGACTGTAAATCAGAAATGCACATTATGCATTTTACTCTGGAAATGTAGCAAATGAACTCACTAGATAAATCAGTGGATGAGCCAACTTTCCAGAAAACTGTCAGAACAGCCATGGAGGACAAGAGAAAGCTTATTTAAGAGTACGTCCTACAAATGTGGTATACATACACACACACACACACACACATACACACAAACACACACACAATGGAATACTACTCAGCCGTAAAAAAGAATGAAATGCCATTTGCAGCAACATGGATGAACCTAGAGATGATCATACTAAGTCAGAAACAGAAAGACAAATACCATATGATATCACTTATATGTGGAATCTAAAATATTGACACAAATGAACCTAACTATGAAACAGAAACAAACTCACAGACATAGAGAACAGACTTGTGGTTGCCAAGGGGGAGGGAGGTGGGGGAGGGATGGAGTGGGAGGTTGGGGTTAGCAGATGGAAGCTATTATATATGGAATGGATAAACAACAAGGTCCTACTGCATAGCACAGGGAACTATATTCAATACCCTGTGATAAGCCATAATGGAAAAGAATATGAAAAAGAACACATATACACACACATATATATAAATATATGCATATGTTCATAAATATATGTATATAAACACAAACACATATATATATATATAACTGAATCACTTTGCTGTACAACAGAAACTAACACAACATTGTGTCAATAAAACAGCTAAACTTTAGAAAAAATAAATTTAAAAAAAAGAGCACAACCTTCAAAAATGGCTAGGCTCTTCACCTCATACTAGCTAACAAGACAGAAGACTGGCAGTTCTGGTGGGTATAGTTTCCCCTGGTTTAAAAAAAAACTTTTAATAAAAGTTATACCAGGGTAACTGCCTATAGCTGGGTGGAAATGGAGGGGAGGTAATAAATTAACAGCATCTTCTGACACACAGGAGAAATACTATTTTATTTTATTTTATTTTTAACATCTTTATTGGAGTATAATTGCTTTACAATGGTGTGTTAGTTTCTGCTGCATAACAAAGTGAATCAGTTCTACATATACATATATCCCCATAACTCCTCTCTCTTGCGTCTCTCTCCCACCCTCCCTATCCCACCCCTCTAGGTGGTCACAAAGCACCGAGCTGATCTCCCTGTGCTATGCAGCTGCTTCCCACTAGCTATCTATTTTACATTTGGTAGTGTATGAAAACCTAAATAGACATTTCTCCAAAGAAGATATACAGACTGCCAACAAACACATGAAAGGATGCTCAACATCACTAATCATTAGAGAAATGCAAATCAAAACTACAATGAGGTATCACCTCACCAGTCAGAATGGCCATCATCAAAAAATCTACAAACAATAAATGCTGGAGAAGGTGTGGAGAAAAGGGAACCCTCTTGCACTGTTGGTGGGAATGTGAATTGATACACCCACTATGGAGAACAGTATGGAGGTTCCTTAAAAAACTAAAAATAGAGTTACCATATGACCCAGCAATCCCACTACTGGGCATATATCCTGTATAATTCAAAAAGAGTCATGTACCACAATATTCATTGCAGCTGTATTTACAATAGCCAGGACATGGAAGCAACCTAAGTGTCCATCGACAGATGAATGGATAAAGAAGATGTGGCACATATATACAACGGAATATTACTCAGCCATAAAAAGAAATGAAATTGAGTTGTTTGTAGTGAGGTGGATGGAACTAGGGTCTGTCATACAGAGTGAAGTAAGTTAGGAAGAGAAAAACAAATACTGTATGCTAACACATATATATGGAATCTAAGAAAAAAAACAGGGTTCTGAAGAACGTAGGGGCAGGACAGGAATAAAGACGCAGACGTAGAGAATGGATTTGAGGACACGGGGAGGGGAAGGAACGAAGTGAGAGAGTGGCATGGACATATATACACTACCAAGAGAAATACTCTTTTAAACATTTTTCTTTCTTTTTTAAAAACAACAACAACAAGAATTTAATATCAGCTGTCAACAAATAGAAGGACAGGAGAAAGATGAGTACAAGGATTTGGAAATTAAACACATAGTCGTAAGTTCTTCCCAAATAATTCCAGATCTACTTTTTGAAGTGTTAGGCTACTGTGCAGAAAAAACAATAGATTTGTAGCTGAGAAATGATGCTCCTGAGATCTTAATTGTTATTTAAAATAATGAGAACTGCAACAAGAACTTAAAAATATCATGGTGGTGGGCTTCCCTGGTGGCGCAGTGGTTGAGAGTCCGCCTGCCGATGCAAGGGACACGGGTTCGTGCCCCGGTCCGGGAAGGTCCCACGTGCCACGGAGCGGCTGGGCCCGTGAGCCATGGCCGCTGACCCTGCGCGTCTGGAGCCTGTGCTCCGCAACGGGAGAGGCCGCAACAGTGAGAGGCCCGCGTACCGCAAAAAAAAAAAAAAAAAAAAAAAAATGGTGGTTATTTAATCACTTTGGTAGTTTCTAACACCACAAATGTCATGTATTCTCTGCAAAATTTTATGTTTCCTTTGATTTATTTCTTTGTGAATTTCCTAACTTCTACAGTTATTTCTTAAAATAATCACTTGTTTATTCTGTTAAGTAGAAAAACTTCTAAGCTATTGTACATATACCTTGGAAAGAGTAAATGATTATACTGATCCCAAAGCTTGAATAGCACTCAATGATATTCAAATACATTATCTTATTTGTCTCACAAACACCCTGTCTGTAAGGCAGACCCTGTTATTTCCATTTTACAGATAGAAAATTGAGGCCCCAAGACATTGAGTGACTTACTAAGATCATCTTGCAAGTGGTAGAGCTAAATGTAAGCCACTTTTCTGACTCTACCATTCTATACCTAGAGGATGTCTGACACAGAGCAATTTTCAAATATAACTGAAAGATGTTTGACCCTGGTTATTGGAGAGCAGACTACCATTTAGTGAGGTGAATTGGCCAGGCATCTTCACATCCACCTGCAATCCAATAAGGGGATCTAGGCGAGGCTGGGAAGGATTGTGTATGTGAGCACAGCTCCCTTTGGCTTGAGTGCGCCATGGCCCCATCCAGGACCAGCTGCATAATTTGTGAGGCCAAGTGCAAAATGAAAATGCAAGGTTCCTTGTTCAAAAATCATTAAGCATTTCAAGACAGCAACAGCAGAGCATTCAACCAAGTCTGGGGCCCTTCTAGGCACAGCCCTCTGACTACATGGGTTGCATGCCCAGGAGGCTGGACCTGGCCCCTGTGCCGCCCGAAGCACTAATAGTGAGTGTTCGGAAGACTTTTCCTCAGGCAGTACTCCATCAGGAAAGTGACCAGAGAGTGCCTGGCATGGCTAGCCCAGACTGCCTCCGAGAAACTGCCACGGAAGTTTCTCTTTCCTCAAATATACAGTAGAGAAAAATAAGCAAAAAGTAAGATGAAAGGATTAACTGAAGCTCCAATAAAAGAAACAGAAGACATTTGTGCAAACACAAGTGAGAGTGACAAGAGTTGATCAAATGTGATGGAGACATAGAGTAGGTACTCAAAGAATATTTGCCAAAAGGCTAATGGGATGGATCTGTGCTTAGTCACATACCTACCCCATCTTCTAACTCGTACAGGTATTATAATATGGAAATATGAGAACACATGGATTACGTAAGTGATTCCCAGCAGCTCAGAACCTGGGCTCCATATCATTGGAGGAAGAAGCAATTTCCTACTAGGTAGAATCCTCCAAAGGCTTGCTCAGGGCAGTTTCTCAATGTGCCCACTTCTCCTGGGATTCATGCCTTTATTGTCAGCCACAGGGTTGGTCACACTCCGCTTATGGCTCTGATCAAGGATTCTGTAGCGTTGCTACTGCTGAAACAAAAAGTTACATGGGAGCTGGGACTGAGGCACTAAATAAGAGGAACAAAAATAGCTCCTTTCCTGTTAAAATTGAAAATATTATCTGGAGAGCCAGTTAAGAGTTCAGACACAGGAATGAGGCCAACTTAAGCCTGAAATCCCCCTTGGCTATTTTGAACTTTGTGATCTTGTCTAAGTCACTAATCTTTCTAGCATCAGTTTCCTTTCATGTAAAATGAGGATAATACCTACCCCATTAGGATGCTGTAAGGAATTAGTGAGATCATTAAAGTATGTACATTGCTTAGCACCTGTGCCTGGCAATTGATAGACACACAAAAGATGCAACTGCTATTATTATTGGAAAAATTAAATAAGTATTGCCACTATTAGCTCCAGATCTTAAAGTCCATTTTATATCTTTATGAAAAGTATAATGATCCCCAAAATATCAACACTGTATGTTCTTGGGATGCCAAGTCTCAGGTTTTTAAATATGAGTGGGCCTTTTAACATCTTGCATGACTTTAGGTGTAGTTTAGAGAGAAGTTGGGGAGTCATAACAAAATTGTGTCAACACAGCATTTTATTTTATTTTATTTTGCGGTACGCGGGCCTCTCACTGCTGCGGCCTCTCCCGTTGTGGAGCACAGGCTCCGGATGCGCAGGCTCAGCGGCCATGGCTCACGGGCGCAGCCGCTCCGAGGCATGTGGGATCTTCCCAGACCGGGGCACGAGCCCGTGTCCCCTGCATCGGCAGGCGGACTCTCAACCACTGCGCCACCAGGGAAGCCCACACAGCATTTTATTTTAGACTCTATAACATTTTGGTTTATTCTTGTGAGTTTTCAATTAAAACACATTCATTTAATATGTAGGTTTTAATGACAGTTACATAAATAACTGTAATGACAATCATGTGAAATAAATTACATATAAGGATTAAGTCTGGAAGGGAATATGGGAAAGAAAAAGGGTTGTACTATCAGGGACAAGGGCTTATTTTTAAATATTCACTTTAATGTTGTTGAATTGTTAATTTAGCAATAAGTAGTATTTTAGTTATATTTAGGTTTAAAAAAGAAAAGATATTCACAGTAATATAAGATACTTTTACTCATGCATAATTAAAAGAAGAAATCAATATTCATCTTGTTCTTATATTCCCTTTAAAACATGAAAGTGGAAGAAGAGGTCAAATACCCCAAATCACTGAAGACTTACCTATTGATTTTAAGTAAACAACTTCCTTTGATCTTTGTTTTTCAAATGTAGTGTATTGTTTTCCATAAATATTCACACCAAAAGAAGGGCTCTCTGGTTTTACCATTTCTTCTTGAAGTCCATAGCTCTAGGCTTTGACGCCATATGCACATCTAAGTGATCATTCCCCCACTATCACTACAAGTAACAGCCCACACCTGGAAGTCAAATGAATCCTTCTAAAAGACTTTTTGTAAAGTTTACCCCTCTCCTCTTCCTTTCAAAATCCTCAGTTGTATTCTAGTGGCTATAGGATAAAGCACAAACAAACTCCTCATTTAATGTGCCCTTTGTGGTTTTTCACAGTTGGGCGCCTCTTTCTTCAATGTTATCTTCTACAACCTCATAGTAAACTAAACCTTTCTCGATAGTTTTTCCTACCTGACATACATTGTACTTCTCTGTTTCCTAGCTATTTCTTAAGAAGCAGCTTGAGACCAGCATTCTGCAGGAAAATCCTCCCTTTCTCTTCAGGCCCTTGGGGATCTCTGCTTTCACCACCTCCTCTGCCCACCTATGTGCCTGAACATTCTTGGCCTTGAGCACTTGCTGCCTGATACATGCATGGCCTTGACCTCCATCCTGACATGAATGCCTCCTTTTTTCCCCTTCCAGCAGGGAAGGCACACATCAATGTTGTTTGTTGATGATGATGATGGTAGAGCAATTATTGTGAAAAAAATCGATGGAAAAATAGCCCTAATCTTTCCCCTTCATGTACCCTAAGCTCTTACCTACAGTTTCAGTTAGAAGCATATGATCTCATACTTGCTGCCATGTTACTTGTAATTGTCCTTGAGTATTTTTCTCACATGTGTGCTATCTTCCCAACAAGAATCTCAGCTCCCCAAAGGGAAGACTCTAGTTTTCTTCATCCTGTGTAATACTGAACTTAGCAGGGCCAACCTAAAGGTTCAGTTATGTCTTTGTGCCTAAGTAGCCATAAGTAACCAAGAAGGAAGGCGTGGACAGCACCTGAAAGGGAAGGGTATTAACCTAACTTCCTAGATACCTCTTCCAAATTTGATTATTTTTATTGGCAATGGTACATCCAATAGCTTGGCGCAAAGACATTTCTTAATAAAAATTTTAATGCCCCTCCCTCACGTTATGGGTGTGTGAGTGGGGGTCATGGTGGTGCTGAAATGTTTTTGGAAGATAAGGTGTTATACTTGAGGTAGAGTGCAACTTAGGCCAAAATGCATCTAATCCAGGAGAACTTTTCAGGGAAACTGAGACCAAATGTGGGATTAGGACACCAGTATGTTATAGTGAGAAAAGCCCTGGACTACAAGTCAGGAAATCTGGGCTCTTATCCTTGTTCATGTACTGAATGCATCTCCTTAAACCTCTAACTTTAATTTTTTCATTTGTAAAATGAGAGAGTTGGTCTTGCTAAGGTTTATAGAATCTCAGAATTCTTGAGACCCATCAGATATTAAAACCTTCCCTCCAACGTCTACATCAGTGGGCCAGTGAGCCAGTGCTTACATACCTCCTGTGACGGGGATCTCACAACCTATCTAGGAAGCCCATTTGTTTTAATGCAACTCTAATTCTTGGGCAGTTTTATTCTCTGGAATGATATCCTTTCTAGCTGCAAACTTGAAATTTGATGAGATATCTGGGATAATCTGGCAGATCAAATTGAAGGCCATGTCCGGCACAGGAGAATGGACAATGTGATAGAGGGGGAAAATCAACAACCTGTAAGAAGTGAGTTCACAAGAGGGAAAGGGAAGAAGGGGATAAAAATATCTGCTACGACATAGGAAGGGTCACAAAGAAGCATGCCGAGAAAAAGCTGCTAAGGCCAGGAGGATGAGACCACAAAGAGAGCGACATTTCACTGACATGGGGTGGGCCACGAGGGTCTTCAGTGGTGACAGCAGCTACCCCCACATCCCCCATTTCCTTCGTACACCACTGAGCACGCATCAGCTCTCAAAGAAATCTGAAGCCTAGTTCGTGCCCTCCGGTACTGCGTGTAAACTATCAGGTTTGTTTCCTGCTGGGATTTCTCTGCTTCGGCAAAGTATCTAAATGACTAAGAATCTTGAAATATTCTAAGAAATTTAGTTTCAGCAAAAGTTCCAATGAGCCAAAGTGCACCTTTTCAGCTCGCTGAGAACGATGATCAGTGGGTACTTGGGCGCACAGTAGTTATTTCTGCCTTCAGACTACCCTCTTTTGTGGCGGTTTCCATCACCCTGTTAACACTGTCTCTGAGTCACCTGCCGTCAGCATGCACACAGCAGCTGCATGGAAGGCAGTCTCCAGAGGTGCTGAAGGAAGGCAGCCTGAAACGAAATATTTGCTACAGCAATCTGAACAGGGCTGCCTGGAAGGCGGTGGGGTTATGTGTGCGCAGGGGAGAGAGAAGGAGCTGACGCCTACTGCACCTCTTGCTGCTATGTGCCAGGAACATAAATGCACGGAGCTTCTCATTTACTCTCCACAAAACTGCTATAAGCTGAGTGTTGTTATTATCATCCCCATTTATATTCATTTATTCATCCATTTAGTCAACATATACGATTGCATACGTTCTGTGATGAGGAAGCTGAGCCTGCGAGGTGGAAAGACTTGCTGGAGGGCACAGAGCTAGTACCCTGTCTTGTTTGCTCCATTTTCTGCTGAAATCAGAATATCAAAAATATGTCATTGAGGATAAGAAGGGTAAAGCAGCTTCTTTCCTTATCTCCTGAAATTGGTAACACAGATTGTAGTTAGAAAGGCCAAAGAGATCAGATAGTTATTACAGGAAAGTATTCTGTAAGTATACTACATAGGAGAACAAAGTGACCTGGGGTTTGGCAACTCATCACCACATTGCATGATCGGGTAGGTAGTTCCACACCCATCTGTCTTGCAATGCACCACTCTGCTTTGTAAGAATATATGATACTTTAGCCTGTTGCTTCGAAAAAGCTACCTCTGAGGAAGTCCCTCTAGTTCTGACCTAAACCAGCTGGACTGTCTTCCAAAGAGCTAATTTGCCTAGACTGGTTCTTCTTTCTATCACTTGCTTTATGTTTATGTAGACACAGCCAAGGAATTCAGTGAAGTCAGAGGATGCTTTTGCTGCCTCCTAGCTCTGCGAAGCTCTGTGAAGCTTGGAGACATTCAGGTTTTTCAGGCACGAGCAGCCCAGACTGCAGTGTAAACATGAGCGCTCCATGAGCTTAGGCATCAGAAAACTGACAACTGCTACTAAAAGTTCTGCTCTCATGAGGCTGACACTGTCACTAGCCATGCCTTTGCCAAGTTCAAGCTCATAGAGTTGCAAAGTGAGTAAAATAAAGCCCAGCGCCTCTGCTGGCCTTAAAGCTGGGTCTTGGCTATGGCCAGTCCTTGAGGCATTTGGTCAGAGTTTGGTGGAAGCTGTAAGTTAGTGTCTCTCCCCCTTCCATTACCAGCTCAGCTAGAATCAAGGATCTGCTGGTTAAAGCCAGGCTTAAACCAGTTGTCAAGATACCAAAGGCATCGGTCCCATTAAAGAGGGCTCCAGGTAAAGGAAAAGATTAATCTCTGGATGCTACAGGCCAGGCCAAGGGTCCTCAACCATTGGGAGAACAGGGGATGCTCTTAATTTCTGTGAAACCTTGGAATACTGATAGAAGAGAAATAGGGGGTCATGACTGAGAGTGGACATCTTAGCAGGAAGGCCCTGAGCAGAGTCAGGGGAAGAAGACAGATGGTATGTACACGTTTTAGTCCATGAATGGGACAGGGGAGCAGAGAGAACTTGGGGCCTCTGGGGGATCCTGGAGGGCCATTGGGGATTGCTTCATGCTAAGAGAAAGGTAAAGAGTAATGCTTGCCAAGTGGCTACTATGTACCAGGCATTGTGCCAATTGTTAGACACATTCTTTTTTTTTTGACTGTTTTAAGACTGATTTATTGTCATTAAAAAAATAATTTTAAACATACAGAAAAGTTGCATAAAACTACTACATCTCCTTTACCCAAATTCCCAAATTGTTTAACCATTCTCTCTCCCTCCATCCCTCTCTCTCCCCCCACCTCTCTTTCTCTCTTTTTTTCTATGTTTTTTTTTTCTATGATGATGCCTCATATCCTTAAGTACTGCAGTGCACTTCCCCACACGAGGATGCACTCCTGTATTACTAGTATGCAACCTTCCAACCAGGAAATCAGCATTGAGGCAACACTGCCATGCAGTCTGCAGACCCCATTCAAATTTATCAACCATTCCAGCAATCCTTATTTTCTTGTGGTCCAAGAAACTCTCCAGGAACATGCATTGCATTTAGTTTGCATCAGTCTCCTTCAAAATAGTTAGTTCCTCAGTTTTTCCCTTCCTCTCGTACACATGACAGTCTTCAAGACTACAGGCCTTTTATTATGAAAAAAGTCCTCAATCTCGGTCAGTTCAATATTTCCTCATGACAAACCTCAGGTCTTGCATTCTTGGCAAGCTCATCACGTACTTGTCCCAGTTCTCAAATCAGTCACTTCTTCAAGGATCCCTGCTTGATTGTAGCAGCAGGTGGTATTTAGAAAGCAAAATCTGGGATTTTAGTATAATCATTGCTCCTAGGGTGTCAATGCTTCCAGGACCTCTTAATGGACAGAGCTGGAAAATATATGTGTATGTATATGTGTAGTTATGGTCTGTGTATGTATATATGTATGTATATAAAAACACACCTATATAGACCTACATACATATACACACCCCTACATATATGTCTATAAACATTTCTGTATCTGTGTGTGTGTTTAACCAACCCATGAGTTCATACTGATATTTCCAATTTCAACCCAACCCCTGAGGGTTCTTTCTAGCCTTCTTTCTTTCCACGTTGTTAAATTCCTTATCAGATGCCTAGATACCTAGCTCTCATTAATCTAATCTAACAGTCTTTCTTTTAAAAGAAGAGTTTAACTTATTTACATTTATTTATAACACAGATATGTTTGGTCTTGTTTCTGTCATTTAAAAGAAAAACTAGCATATTTGCTATTTCTGTAGCTTTAAAAAGCATTTCACTGTAGCTGTTTTCTTTCTTTTGTATTTTTAATTCTGAATATTTGGTAAGTTAGATTTTTTCCTATTGGTTATTTCTTACTGCTACTTTATAAAATATGCTTAATCTACTTCTTTACAAGTGCCCGTTAAATTCCATGAGCAATAATAAAATTAGTGTATTTCTTCACACCCCTCTCACCTAATTTGAGTTGACTGTACTCTCTTTCTTAATGTCCAACTTTGTACTTCATATTGAATGATAGATTGGCTGGCTGTAAAATTCTTGGCTCACAATGCCTTTTGGATTTTGAAGGCATTGCCCTTCTTCTTTCTTTTTTTAAATATAAATTTATTTATTTTTTTGGCTACGTTGGGTCTTTGTTGCTGTGCGTGGGCTTTCTCTAGTTGCGGCGAGCGGGGGCTACTCTTCGTTGCGGTGCTTGGGCTTCTCATTGTGGTGGCTTCTCTTGTTGTGAAGCACGGGCTCTAGGTGTGCAGGCTTCAGTAGTTGTGGCACGTAGGCTCAGTAGTTGTGGCACACGAGCTCAATAGTTGTGGCTCGTGGGCTCTAGAGTGCAGACTTAGTAGTTGTAGCGCACTGGCTTAGTTGCTCCACAGCATGTGGGATCTTCCCAGAGCAGGGCTCAAACCCATGTCCCCTGCATTGGCAGGCGGATTCTTTTTTTTTTTTTTTCCCCTTTTTTTTTATTAGTTTCTGCTTTATAACAAAGTGAATCAGTCATACATATACATCCGTTCCCACATCCCTTCCCTCATGCATCTCCCTCCCTCCCACCCTCCCCATCCCACCCCTCCAGGCGGTCACAAAGCACTGAGCTGATCTCCCCGTGCTCTGCGGCTGCTTCCCACTATCTATCTACCTCACATTTCGTAGTGTATACATGTCCATGCCTCTCTTTCGCTTTGTCACAGCTTACACTTCCCCCTCCCCATATCCTCAAGTCCATTCTCAAGTAGGTCTGTGTCTTTATTCCCGTTTTACCCCTAGGTTCTTCATGACATTTTTTTTTAATTCCGTATATATGTGTTAGCATACGGTATTTGTCTTTCTCTTTCTGACTTACTTCACTCTGTATGACAGACTCTAGGTCTATCCACCTCATTACAAATAGCTCAGTTTCGTTTCTTTTTATGGCTGAGTAATATTCCATTGTATATATGTGCCACATCTTCTTTATCCATTCATCCGATGATGGACACTTAGGTTGTTTCCAGCTCCGGGCTATTGTGAATAGAGCTGCAATGAACATTTTGGTACATGTCTCTTTTTGAATTATGGTTTTCTCAGGGTATATGCCTAGTAGTGGGATTGCTGGGTCATATGGTAGTTCTATTTGTAGTTTTTTAAGGAACCTCCATACCGTTCTCCATAGCGGCTGTACCAATTCACATTCCCACCAGCAGTGCAAGAGTGTTCCCTTTTCTCCACACCCTCTCCAGCATTTATTGTTTCTAGATTTCTTGATGTTGGCCATTCTGACTGGTGTGAGATGATATCTCATTGTAGTTTTGATTTGCATTTCTCTAATGATTAATGATGTTGAGCATTCTTTCATGTGTTTGTTGGCAGTCTGTATATCTTCTTTGGAGAAATGCCTATTTAAGTCTTCTGCCCATTTTTGGATTGGGTTGTTTGTTTTTTTGCTATTGAGCTGCATGAGCTGTTTATAAATTTTGGAGATTAATCCTTTGTCAGTTGCTTCATTTGCAAATATTTTCTCCCATTCTGAGGGTTGTCTTTTGGTCTTGTTTATGGTTTCCTTTGCTGTGCATAAAGCTTTTAAGTTTCATTAGGTCCCATTTGTTTATCTTTGTTTTTATTTCCATTTCTCTAGGAGGTGGGTCCAAAAGGATCTTGCTGTGATTTAGGTCATAGAGTGTTCTGCCTATGTTTTCCTCTAAGAGTTTGATAGTTTCTGGCCTTACATTTAGGTCTTTAATCCACTTTGAGCTTATTTTTGTGTATGGTGTTAGGGAATGATCTAATCTCATACTTTTACATGTCCCTGTCCAGTTTTCCCAGCACCACTTATTGAAGAGGCTGTCCTTTCTCCACTGTACATTCCTGCCTCCTTTATCAAAGATAAGGTGACCATATGTGCGTGGGTTTATCTATGGGCTTTCTATCCTGTTCCATTGATCTATCTTTCTGTTTTTATGCCAGTACCACACTGTCTTGATTACTGTAGCTTTGTAGTATAGTCTGAAGTCAGGGAGCCTGATTCCTCCAGCTCCGTTTTTCGTTCTCAAGATTGCTTTGGCTATTCGGGGTCTTTTGTTTTTCCAAACAAATTTTGAATTTTTTTGTTCTAGTTCTGTGAAAAATGCCAGTGGTTGTTAGACACATTCTTTCATTTAATTTTCTTGTCATCTCTATGAATGAGCTCTTGTTATCTTGATTTCATAGATCAGAAAAGTGAGGCTCAGAGACATGACGTCACTAGCCCAAGGGCACACAGCAAGTGAGGGTTGGAGTCCAGAGTGGAACCCAAGTCTGTCTCCCTTTACAGTTTCTTTCACTGTATCAGCTGGCTTTAAATGCGCTGAAGCGTGTGCACCTCCATCCAGAGTCCCAGTGACCAGTAAGAGAGCCAGAGGCAATTATGGACAGTAGGAGAGCGTGGCATGAGGAAGGCAAGGTAGCTGTGGAATGCTGAGAGATATCAGGCTAATAAGCATCCCCGCACTGCCCAGTGGCCTCAGAATTCCCAAGAACAACACAAGCAAAGGCCAAGGGTGTTTGCACTCAATAGTGGAAAAGCAGGAGTGAGAGTGTGATGTCATCAACACACTATTTTCCTGGCCATTTTCACATAGTTCCTGGTGCAGGAAGAGAGTCCTTCACAGCGCAGATGCTGGCCTAATGAGAGTACATACCACAGTGCAGCAAAGGGCTCTCGAATCAATAGTGCTTTCTGGCATACACCTCCTTGGTAAGCACTTTTGCAAGGTGGACATAAAAATAAATGTGCAATGTAATATTTAAGAGTAACCTTTAGCTACTAAGCTGATTGCCTATCAAGCTGTTACCTTTGCAGTAGAAGCTCACTAATTTATGCTCGCATAAAATCCCTATAGGCAGGTACCTCATTCAACACACCCTAACCCGGCTGAGGGGTGAGGGAGGAGGATATAGGTAGGGAGGCTGCGCGGCCTTCTTAACTCGAGAAGCCCACCATGAAGAACTTCAGTCTCTGACTTTTCACTGTCCTAATAAACAGCAGTGAAAAGTCCATTGCCTTTCTGTGTTTCTGCGTTTATGTGCTTGCCCATGATTCCAAACGAAGCAGTCTGCAACAGGCCCTTCAGTCCCAACCAAGAGTCAGCCAAACTTAAGGAACCTTACAAATAAGCCCAGCTCAGAGAGCTGGTATCAGAAAATGAAAACTCTTTCTGCGCTTTCACCAATCAATTCTTCATGTGGAATACTATCTAACCCAACAGTCACTCTCATTTTTTTTTAAATCTTTTCCTAGCAAGGAGAAAATTCTTCACATGCTTAATTATCACCTTTCTAGCCTATGTCCAGAAATCTCCCAGGATTTCTGATACAGCAAATTCAAAAATGATGTGACATTTTCTTTTAGTAGGCAGAGATGGCGAGTTCTGAATCCATCCTTAGTCTCCCAGCTGGCCTAATGAGCAGGGGCATTTGAAGCAACTGTCCTATCCCAGAGCACTTGTGCCTACAGTTTCTGTTCAAATACTCAAAAATTGAATGTGTGATGAGTAAGTAAGGCTACAAAATAATAATTCCTATATAAGCTATTTAATTCTGTGTTTTTTAGTGTATATAGCCGCTATTGCTCTATGCAATGAGGTTCTAACAAAGCATGACACAATAGATAACTTGTGAAGATATTTTAGAAGGGATTGACAAAAGTTTGAAAACTTTTGATTTTCCTATTCTAACCCACACCAGTCATCCATAGCTTTTCAAGTCTCTCTTTGGTAGCCCCAATTCAAACACGTACAAACATGTATGCGTGCACACATGCACGCTTACATACATACAGGCACACATACAGAGTACATAAGAGGCAACCTTCACTCCCAGGATGGAAAAAGGTAAGGATTCTAAGCATCAGGCCAGGCTAGCCGTGCTCTATGAAATAATGATTAGAGCATGCATTTACTGAATGCATACTATGGGCCAGGAAAACTGTCAAAATATTTTCTTAACATTATTGAATTTGAGCCTCACATTTCATTTATCACCATTTCATGTATGAGGGAAATTGAGACTCAGAGAGTCTAAGTAATTTGCCCAAGTTCACAGTTAGTGAGCAAAAGAAGTTGGCTTGCAGCCCAGGTTTCCCTGACCAACTATGCACATTCTTTAGTTATTGATTTCACTGCCCACAAAAAAATATGGCAACCTTGTTCAAGATTTGAAGGGTTATTCAGGCTCTATCAACCTTCATTTGGGAAGCACAATGGAATAAATAAATGCAAGTGTGGGTCTCATGCCGTGATCAACAAATGCTCTAGTAGAATAACTGCCTCACATAGCACTATATCCATTTGAATGTCTTCAAGTGCAGATGTCAGTGTGGTTTATATATGGCGCCAATTAGAGTCCTTTTCTATGCAGAATGTGGTGTTGCATAAATTAGTTGTTCACCTACACTGACGTGTCTTAAAGACGGTTGGGCAAATTCATGGGCAAGAAAGTGTATTTTTCAGTAAGTCCCTCTGAGAATAACCAAGAACACAGAGGGAAAGAAAGCAATTGCTCAACCAGATTATGAGTTTCAAATGAAGCTTTCTCAGAGCAGTGACAAAATGAATTATCACAGGAGCTAACCGGATGGTGGGAAAAAGGCATTGCTTGACTCAATGGTCTCTCAGGAGAGGCAAGAAACAGGTTTTCTAAAATATATAAACGAATCCAACTGTTCTACTTAGACTCCCTGGCTGCAGTAGAGTATCTGGAGTTGAACTAAATATTGATGACTGAAAACAAAGGAACATGAAAATCCACCCGTCCACATGCTGATAAATTATTTTACCCTAATGTTAAAAAGGTTACAGGTTAAAAAGTTATTTGAGCACTGTGTATTTAGTGGAATCTCTTTATGGCATTGATGGAGGAAACTCACAATGGGGTTTTAGGCTAATTGTGAGATGTTGGACTTTTACACAGATTAGTGCTCCTCAAACTTTAATGTGCTTACCAGCCACCTGAGTTCTTGTTAAAAAGTAGATTTTGATACAACCAATTTGGGGTGTAGCCCGAAATTACGCATTTTTAACATGTTCTCATGTTATGCTGAGTACAAGGGTCAATATGCCTTCATAGGAGTAAGCCAGCCAGGCTGTTAAGCGGGTGAGGGAACCGCCTTTGCTGGGGTAATATACTATGATATATTAGTGTTGAATGCAAAACGTGGACATTTTAAGAGAAAAAAAGTTCACAATGTAGACTTAATCAAAATTAAAATTTTTACCCATCAAAAGATACTGTTAAGAAAATGACAAGCCTCAAAATGGAGAAAGTATTTGCAATACATATATCTCATAAAGGACTTGTACCAAGAATGTATAAAGAACTATAACTCAGTAGTAAGAAAACAAATAACCCAATAAAAAATGGGCAAAAGACTTGAACAGACACTCGACGAAAGAAGGTACACGAATTGCCAATAAGCACTCGAAAAGGTGCTCAACATCAATAATCAAGAGACAAAACCATAAAGAGATACCATCTCACACGTGGTAGAGGCAAGGATATGGAGCAACTGGAATGTTCATACATTAATGGTAGAGGTGTAAAAACTGACAACTACTTTGAAAAACTGGCAATTTATTTTAAAGTTAGACTTATATTTTTCGTATGACCCAGAGATTCCACTCTTAGGTGTTTATCCAAGAGATGAAAAACATGTCTACAAAGAGACTTGGGCAAGAGCCTTATTCATAATATGAAAAAACAACAGCAACTCAAAAATTCATTAGCAGGAGGTTGAAAAGCAATTTGTGTTATATTCATCCAATAACACACTACTCAGCAATAAAAAGGAATGAACTACTAATATATGCAACAACGTGGATGACCCTCAAAACCATTATGAAAAGTGGAAGAAGTCATACACAAAAGAGTAAACACTGTAGATTTCCATGTATGTGAAATTATATAACAAACACAACTAGTCTGTTGTGATAGATATGAGAAAATGGTTACTTCTGGGTGGTGGGAATTGACTTGGAAGGGGTACAAGGAAATTTTCTATATTTTGATTGGCTAGTAATTACTTGGTTGTATACAATTGTCAAAACTCATCAAGCTGTACACTTAATATCTGGAGATTTTGTGTAAATTATACCTCAATTTTTAAAACCCATTTTACTTTAGAATTGTTCGTGAAAGCTTTTAATAATTTTCACAAATGATGATCCAAATAATGAATTTATAAAGGCCTTTTCTTCCAATTAGAATCAGTGATAATATTGGCATACATATTCTCCACCCTTTTTTTTTGAACCCACTCTAATTTACTTATTTATTTATTTATTATTACTATTTTTTAATTTTTCGCTGCATTGCGTCTTCATTGCTACCTGCGAGCTTCCTCTAGTTGCGGCGAGCGGGGGCTACTCCTTGTTGTGGTGGGTGGGCTTCTCATTGCGGTGGCTTCTCTTGTTGTGGAGCATGGGCTCTAGGCACGTGGGCTTCAGTAGTTGTGGCACATGGGGTCAGTAGCTGTGGCTAGTGGGCTCTAGAGCACAGGCTCAGTAGTTGTGGTGCACGGGCTTAGTTGCTCCTTGGCATGTGGAATCTTCCTGGACCTGGGCTCAAACCTGTGTCCCCTGAATTGGCAGGCAGATTCTTAACCACTGCGCCACCAGGGAAGCCCTGGGTCTATTTTTTAAATTAACATTTCCCCGGTTATACATCACATTTTCCTGATTCTTTGTAGGCCTATTAATTTTTTTTTTTTGGTGGTATGCGGGCCCCTCACTGCTGCGGCCTCTCCCATTGCGGAGCACAGGCTCAGCAGCCATGGCTCACGGGCCCAGCTGCTCCGTGGCATGTGGGGTCCTCCTGGACTGGGGCACGAACCCGTGCTCCCTGCATTGGCAGGTGGACTCTCAACCACTGAGCCACCAGGGAAGCCCCGAGGCCTATTAATTTTTGATTGGTTGACGGGTATTGTAAAATTTACTTTATTGAGTGTCTATATTTTATTGTCTTCCTTTAATGAAGAACTTGTTTTGGCAGGCAGTTATTTTACTTGTGGATCAACTTGATTATTTTATGGCTTTTAAAAAAAAACTTTAAGTGGGATCTAGAATAGTTTTAAGTCTAGGACTATTTTAGTTCTGCTACTACAGTGTGATGTCCAGAGATGAAGCTACTGAAGGGCCCAGTCGATGGCATGAGCAGTGGTTTCCCCGGAGTTCAGAGGGGTCATCGGTTTGATCTGGGATGGTCAGAGAAGACTTTACTGGGCAGAGGGTACTTGATGTGTCCCTGGAAGGAGGCTAGAATTCAAACAGGCTGAAAAGACAGAGAGGTTTCTAGGCAGGGAAGATTCCAGAATCACAGCTGTAGAAGTGGCAATGCTCAAGGCAGGACTGTTCCTGTGACTGAACTGTCCAGCTGGGCTGGGCTGGGTAAAGTGGAAATAAAGCAAAAAGGCAGAAATGAGGGCCAATTTTGTCACTCCTCAATGATGAAAAATAGGGCATAACCATTTTGGGGAAGGTTCATGCTATTTCGAGATCTGTTTGGATCCACATGGTGGCTTCACAAGGTTTTATAGGGTAAATCTGAGCACTGCAGAGCCACCCAGCCTATTATATGAACTGGAATCACATTCAAGGGCTAATGGGAAACAAATAATGTACCATTTCTGGTCCAGCTTTTTGTAAAGCAATAAATTGCTTTGAAAATACAGTATTTATGCAAATGTGGTATTACTATCAGTTACCACATTTGCATAGCCATCTGCTACATTTTTAGAGCTAAGCTCAGAAATCTTTCCACTCCAAGACTCTAAACAAGGCTTTGTGATACCTATCAAGTTATGTACCAACAAGCTTTTAGGATGGCTAGAAGTCCATCCTATGACCATTGAAACAAAAGCCATCTGGACATATTGATTATTAGTAGATTTTCAATTAATTAATGTAGTCTTGAGCTAAGACTTTGCACACCAGTTCTACCTACGCATGTGCTGAATATGCACTGTTACAGCCAGGGAGCTTCCTCTGGCTCTTCCCATACACTCAGAGCCTAGCAAGATGGACCAGAGATTCACTCACTCACTCACTCATTCATTCATTCAACCAACGAACCACAAAATATTTGTTATGTGCCAGACACAGCTCTAAGAGCTGGGCATATAGATATGAACAAGATAGAAAGAAATCCCTGTCTTCATAGATGTTACATTCTAGTGGGGAAAATAGAAATAAATTGATCTGAAATATGAAGTCAGGTAGTGACAGTGTGCGAAGCAAAGAAAGCAGGACAGAGGGACAGAGTGCGACTGGAGTGGTACTGCAGATAGACTCAGCATGGAGGGCCTTTCCTATGCAACAACATTTAAGCAGAGGCCTAAAGAAAGTGAGCGAGTGAGTCATGTATGTGTCTGGGTGAGAGTGCTCTGGGCAGAGGTAACAGTAAGTGAAAAGTATGTGAGGGAGAAGCTTGCCTGGCACATTCAAAAAAAGAGCAAAGAGAACAGTGTGTCTGGAACATAGTGAGCAAGGAGGAAAACGGTAGGAGATCAAGTCAGAAAAACCGGCATATGAACTAATCATATAAGCTATGGTAAGAAGTTGTCTTTTCTCTGGGAGAGAAAAGAAGACACTAAAAGGTTTGAGCAAGAAATAAAATGTTACATCAGAGGTTCCGATTTAACTTTTTGGAATAGGGTATTTTCAAAAGTTCCTCCGATGATTCTAATGTGCATTATGGGCCGAGAATCACTGTTCAGCAGGATTACTGTGTCTGCCTTTTGAGAACAGATTTTGTGCAGAGGGAGCAAGGGTGGAAGCAGGAACAGCAGTTAGGAAGCTGTTATAATAATCTAGGCCAACGCTGGTGATGCCTTGGATTAAGGTGCTTTGAGACCCAGAGGAGCACGAGTTGTCTCTGAGCGCCCCCGTCAACACCTTGGCTACGGCTGCGAGATGGGGACGCATCTGGTGCTCTGGCCTTTCAGCCCTTCTTTCTCTCTAGCTGGACTGGCCGAGCCTCCCCCCACCCCTTGCAGAACCAGAGAATCATGCCTAACCAATAAGGGGGACTTAGGAAGTCTTGGTTAAATATTTCAGGGACCTCATCATAAAATCCTTCTCTAATGCAATGACAAAATTCTAGCAACCGAGCTTATGTTCTCCTGTGGCTTTGCCCCCCGACACAGATTAAACTGAAGCTTTATGATCAAACACTTGCCCACCTGGGATCTGGTCACCCAGGTTCTCCAGGTAAGGGTAAGGGTCCATCCTCGCCTACCCTTCCTCTAAAGGCTAAATGTCTTATTTTATTTTAGTCTAATTTTAATAATGAGTACTATTTTTGAGCACTCACTCTGGGCTATGCACTTTTCTAAGCATCTTGTACCAACAAATCCAGTCATCCCCATAACCCTAGGAGGTGACTGCTGCAATTATACCTGTTCAACAGATGATGTAACTGAGAATCAGAGCTGTAATAAGTAACTTGCACAAAGTCGCACTCTAAGTCCCAAGGCCAGGATGTAAACCTAGGTCTGTATGACTCCAAAGACGGTGAGCTTTTAATCAGTTAACGTCTCCCATTCCAGAAGCCAGCTTCAGACGAGACCTGGAACCTGCTGACAAACACCTCCACCTTACTGCCTCCCTGGATCTCGGCCTCATCCTGCCCTTCCACGATGGGCGTTTTCCCTCTGCTTGCACTGCCCTGAAACTCTAAACCTGTTTGATGTGCTCTGGCTGTTTTGTTCCAGCTTCAAACAAGTGGCTGTATCTGGTTTCTGGGTACCTGGCTGCCCTTTGGAGTGGAGGTGAGTCTGACTACTTCTCGAGGAAGCTTGCCTTCTTCCAGAACAGTGACGTTTGAGTGTGTAGCAGCTGGACATCCTCATTCCTGTCATGCCATCTCCTCCTGCCCTTCCAGGAGTGCCATTTGCTCTTACTTCTGGGGAGCCAGCAGCACCATTTGGAAGGGACAGTACCTCGTCCTCTTATTAGGGCTCTAGTTTGCACCCTGGGGAATGTGAACTTCTAAAGCCCTTGGGAAAGGCAAAACTCCATCAGCACCTGCAATCTTTCAGCATCTCTGACAAATGGAAGCAAATAGATATAAATACATAGATATAAATATAAATATATTCTTGCACAGGTGTGTGCAAATACAGTTTTCAATATTAACAATGCATTACACGGTGACTTATCTATCTGCAGCTGATAAACTATATTTGAAGAAGGAGCTTCTTGGAGTCTTCCAAGTGCTTAGGTGTGAACAACTCTCTTGGGCAGCTGAATGTGTGTGTGCAGAGAATGCTGGAATATGCAGGCCGAGCACTACCAAATGATTTATTAAAAATCACCCTAGACACAAATTTAAAATTGTTAATAAAAAATATGAGCAAAGAAAGGTGATTGGAATATAAACTACTAAGTAAAGTGGGAGAGGACCTAATTTGTATCTGATATGCAGCATTAAAAACTCAATTTGTACATGAATTTTGTAAAGCCCAGGGTTTATTGCAACTGACTGTAAATATATAAAGAAGTATTCATCCTCCGGTGGAAAAAGGTAAAAAGGAGTGCTCAGATGGAAGGGTCACTGTGCTGCTTGTTCAAAAAGCTGCTCTTTGCTTTTTGTTAACAAACAATGGCCAGTTCACTTTCTACATTTTCAGCCAAAAATACATCTATGTGTCACAGACCTGATAAAAGCCTCTAGTGTCAAGTGGAGTCTATCACTGCCGAGGGCACGAAAGTGACACTGAAGCAGCCAATACTGGCCTTCACTGGCTCCTACTAAAAGTAAGCAGGATGTGTGGGGTGGCTTCAAGGAGCTGAGCACCTCTGATGTTCCCTTCTGTGGTCAAAGGAACTGAATATATTGGGTGGGAGTTTTCCCTCTTCTGCTCTTCCCTGAAAACAACCTCCAAGTAACCACTTGGGAAACCTAGCTATGCCACCTGTCATCATTTTGTCTCTGGCTGGTTTCTCTCTTTCTCTTATCTCAAGGCTGCTTTTCATCATATCCACTAACACTGGGGATCCTGGAGGATCATTTTCCCTGGCTCAGTGAGCTTCGGGGTTGTTTTCAGCCTACTTTCCTCCACTCCCCTTCTTCCATCCCCAAACCTGCGGTTGGGTGGGCTTGGCAAATGCAAATTCACTTCAGAATTGACCTGAACTAAAAAAAGCTGAGAAGAGCTAGCTTCTAACTAAAACTACCTCTATAGGAGCCATAAAAGGATGACAGTGCATTACTGGCTCCTCTGGGAGGTGGATTAGCACAGTATTTTAACAGGTTTGAGGATCAGGCAGACCTGGGTTCTTGTAGGAACTGTACTATTTTAATAGCCAATTGACTCTGTAGAATAATGAGGATTAAATTAGATGGTGTATATGGAGTGTTCAGTACAGTCCCCAGAACAGTGATAATAGTGATTATGATTCTGAAACATGCCACTAAGGGCAGCCCCAGGAAGAATTTGCAGCACTGAACACCTACTGCATGATAAACAAAGCATTCCCTGTTCTCAAGTTCCTCACAGACTACCAGGGGATATCACAGCTATGCATGTGTATCTGAAGCATAAGACTGGTAGTAGCAAGTATTATGTGAGGAGGTCACAGAAGGAGCTGAGAATGGAAGGGAAGGGAAGAGAAAAGAGAAGAGCGCCATTCACCGGAGAAAATGTCATCCAAGAAGCAGACATGGACCTGAGACTTGAAGGATGAATAATTGTCTCAGATACTCTGTGGAAGATCAAGGGATAGACATCATGAATAAAGAATGAGTAGCATGGTTCTAGACTATATATCATTTATCACTGTCATAGTCCCCCATAGTGTCTGGCACACAGTAGTTGTACAATCAGCATTTGTGGAATGAGTGAAACCAACTGGTAGGGCTTCATGAATGGAGGGAAGGGAACTGCAGGATGTGTATGGTTACTTTGGGTCAAGCAGTGGAGTCATGAGAGGGAGGTGTTTACTCCCCGTTTAACCTTGCACCCCCATGCCCACAGCTCCTTTTCCTCTATCCAGGCATTCAAGTCCTCTGGCCCTCACCAACCAGGGCATTCAAGATATATCTACTGCTAATGTGGCTTTGTTCACTCTGACGCTCCTCAGGACCCTGCTTTTTAAAAAATATAGTAGTCTATATTTTTATAGACTATAAAAATAATGGTCATCAATGGCTTAAATATCACCTTTGTTTCTCAAAGGTCATGGGCTCTTCCCTGGCAATATTTTGTAAGGCTCCATCACATGTTCTGAGGTCAAGGCTATGTCCATATGCTTTAGCATTCTCTGTTTAACAACAATGTCATGGAATTTAAATAACCAGGTCTCTTTGCTCTACCAAATGCCAAATCATGACATTTGTCTGCATTGTTGGTTGCCCCTCTTGTTAACATTGCAGGCCTTTGAAAATGGCCTAGAGAGACCATCTGGCATTCAACATGTTCATTTTACAAAGAAAGAAACTGAGGCTCAAAGAGGAAAAAAGCTATCTGCCCAAAGTCATATATCAAGTTATGGCAGGATAGGAGCTAGTACTCACATATTTCCCCCTCCTTTTTTTGGTTCTTAGATCATGTAATTGGAGCCGCTAACATTTGTTTTATTCTTCTCATTAATTCATACTCTTCTCTCAACCCAATTCTCACCTCCACCATGGAAACATAAGCAGGGAATTTCATCCATACTAAAATGTTAGTGATGCTATCTGACATGTAACTCTCCAGTCTGAGAATCTTAACAGTCCCCAAAGCGTGGCTACTGGGGATGTGGATGATTATTTAAGATCCCCTACTTGCCAACAGGGTTTCAGAACGTGCTGCTCTAGAGACATTGAGTGCAGTTAACACATTTCCACATAACTGGGCTCAAGTTTTAACTGCGAAACTTAATCTCTAAATGACCCTAGGCAAGTTAACTAACTTCTAAATGCCTCAGTTTCCTTATTTTTAAAATGGGGATGATGAAAATTTACGCACAGGATTGTCCTCAGAATTAAGTATAATAGTACATGTAAAGAGCTTAAAAGATGGAGAGAAAGCCTCATCTGTACCTGATAGAGATAATTTAGATGATGAGATTTGGATCTTTCAGCTGATGAGATTTAAATGAGATTTTGGATTCTGAGCTGATGCTATAATGAGATGAGACTCTCGGGAACATTGTGAATGTATTTTGCACTTAGAAGGGATGCGGGTCGTTGGAGGTCAGAGGACAGACAGTGGTTGGCAAAATTCTAAAATAGTCTTCAATATTCCTGTCTCCTGGTGTATAAGCCTTTCCCTTGAATGTGAGCAGAATCTGTGAATGTGATGGATGTCACATCCGTATTAGATTATGTTGTATGGTAAAGATGAAGGAACTTAACGGATGTAATGAGATCCCTATTTAGTTTGACTTTGACTTAATCAAGAGAAAGATTATTCTAGGTGGGTCTGAGATATTCAGGTGAGACTTTTATAGAAGACCGTGGAGATGAGATATAAAAGTCTCTCTCCTGCTGGCCTTGAAGAAGCAAGTTGCAAGGTAATGAATTCTGCCAACAACTACCTATATGCTTGGAAGAGGACTCCAACCCTCAGATGAGACCACAGCCCCAGTGACACTCTGACAGTAGTCTGTGAGACCTTGAGCAAAGGTTCCAGTTAAGCCATTCTATACTCAACTCACAGAACTGTGAGATAATAAATGGATATTGTTTTTAAGCCACTAAGTCTGTGGTAATTTAGTATGTACAGTAACTGTTCAATAAATCAGTTTCCTTCTACCACTTATTTGGATATCTGAGCACTTTACGCTTATTAAATCTGGACTCCATGTCATGGGTTTCTTCCTCTTGTCTCCCATGCTTCTGATCAGGCCTCATCTGCCATGACTTAATTCTTAAGTGCCCCTGGTGCCTGTACACCCAGCCTTGCCCTGTCTGAACTCTACCTGGAGGTCAGAGCATTCCCCTAGTATCTTTGTCCCTGTAGCCACAATTACTCAAGGGGCAGGTGCTACTTACCATTGAAATACTATTCTCTACATTTTCTGCTTCTTTGGTTGGTAACCTTTGGTGAGACCTCAAAGTCCCTCTGGCTGTCCTAGCACTAAGCAGTTCCAACTGAGTGCCTTGGAGACAAGATGTCCTCCTCCACTCATTGACTTTCAACTGCCATTGTTGACAGTTTCACAATGGGCCCTTCATGGAGGAATGACAGCTCCTGAGGGTGCTGTCCTATTACTTTAGTGCCTACTCCCTGGTTCCTCACAGTATGTAATTAGTTAACCTCCCCAATGTTCCTCACATTTGTCTCCACGCCAGGCAGGCACAGGACCACATGCTTGATCTCAGGCTTATGGACAACATCTGGGGCACATCTGTGCATGTACTGGGCCATCCAGGGCTTCCACTTAGTGTCTTTAGGGGCCTGCATGGCCTTAGACCTCAGCTGATGGTTGGGTCTTTTCCATCCAGTGCAGGAAGTGTCACAACCTATGGAGAGTACTGTCTCCTCGGCTGGCCTCGGAGCTCCCCAAGCAGGCTTATGACTGAAAATGAAGAAACTGAGGTTCACTGGGATGAGATGACTTGCTCAAGCGGCTGAGCCAGGTCAGTCAGACTCCAAACTCTAGGGAATTAACAGTTCAACCATTGTAGTATGTAACCTGTTCTCCTGGCTTATGGAAAATTTTGACTCAGGAATTTGGAGATTTAGTTTCTGGTCCTAACTATGCCATTCATTTAATGTGTACATTTGGGCAAGTCTTGTTTGTTCTTCTGTGAATCTCAATTTTCCCATCAATAAAATGGGGGGAATAAAGGAGACTGCTACGTCAAATGACCTTCTAGAGCATTTCCAGCTCTGCCCTTCAAAGACTTTATAAAATATACATTAGGGCCTCTAGTCTACCTATTTTGGAATATCATGCTTTGTCATTGTAACTGCTCAGGGACCCAAGGCCACTACTAATTTTAATTGATAGAATATGGTAATGAGACAATGAAAATTGATTCTTTATGTCAGGTTGTGATGTATCATATCTGTTCAATCAATACATATTTTCTAAATGCCTGTTCTGCCCAAAACAATGGATTACATGCTGTGGGGAATTCAGAGAAGTAGGAGAAATATCACCTGCCCTCCTGGAACTCAGTACTAATGAGGGATGTGGGAACCAACTGAAAAATCTATATTCTAAGACAGCAGTGTATAAGAACCATAGGATAAATTATAATGCAATGAGCAGGGGGAGTGGTCAATGCTTTGACTTTAGATGCCAGAGATCTAGATTCTAGACTCACCTCTGAGTCATCCGCTCACTGTGTCACCATTGCAGGACACTTCTCCTCATTGGACCTCACTTTCCTGAACAGTGAGAATTTTCAGTGTTAGCATTAGAAGATTCTATAAGATGAGATAGATAATTTTCGGTAAAAGTGAATGAAAAGGCTTATTGATTTTAGTATTGTATTCCCAGCATCCTTCCTGGGTGGAAGAAGGGTGGATGGAGCAAGTGAGAGTCAAGTTGGGCTTTAATGGATGGAAAGAATGTTAGGTAAGAATAAGTGAAAGAACTGCGTTGCAGGTCATATAAGCAGCATGAGTATCGGGATGTCAAATGGACCATATGGCTGGAATGAAAGGGTTCCTTTGGGGAGAAACACGATACAAAGTTTGAAAAGAAGACAGGGACAAGACTGTGGAAGACTTTGACTGGCAGGATAAGTAGTTGACTTTTACTTGTACTGAAGCTTTTGGGAACCAAAGAAGGTGTTTTTAGGTTGTTTGTTTGGTTGTCTGGTTGGTTAGTTGGTTTGTTGGTTTTAAATAAGGCAGTAGCATGATGAGAGTCGTATTTAGACAAGGAGGCACTCATGGCTGTCTGGAGTGTTGAATTAAAGAGGCTGAGATTAGAGGCAGAGGCAGCAACAATCCACATGAGAGAATGTGAGAGGCTGTACTAAGGCAGAGGCAGTAGGGGTGAAAATGAAAGAATGGGTTATTTTCAGAAATCACTGTGCAGGGAGACTTAACAGGGTCTGCTGTATGATTAGATATGGGAACTGAGGAAAGGATGAGGCAAAACCAATGCCAGAATTTCTCTCAATGTCACTTGGAAAATGAATATTTCACAAAAAGAAAAAGTCAAGGGAAAAGACAGACTTGAAAGCACAGGCAAGTGTACTTTGAGACTGACTGAATTTGAGGGCTGGCAAGACATCCATACTCAGTAATCCAAAGTGATGAATTGAAGTTCATGAGCGAGGTCACACAGTTACAAGGCAGTGGAGCCAGGATTTGAATCCAGACAGTCTGGCTCTATGCTACCCTTCTATTGATGCCATAACGAATTACCACAGAGAGTGGCTTTACACAATGCTCATGCATTATCTCACAGTTCTGTAGGTCAGAAGTCCAGGCATGCTTAACTGGGTCCACTGCTTAGGGTCTCAGATGGCTGAAATCAAGTGTTGGTCAGTTGGGCTATTACTGGGACACTCTAGGAATAATTTATTTCCAAGATCATTCACTTATTGACAGAATCCAGTTTCTTGAGGTTGTGGACTGAAGTTCCCATTTTCTTGTTAACTGTCAGCCTGAGATCATTTTCACCTTCCAGAGGCTGCCTACATTCCTTGGCCCATGGTCCCCTTCATCTTCAAAGCCAGCAAAGGCATATGTAGTCCTTCTCTTGCTTCAAATCTCTCTGACTTCCCCACTGCTACATCACTCTTAGCCCCTCTGATGATATTAAGGGCTCATGTGATTACATTGGGCCCACCAAATAATACAGAATATTCTTTTTATCTTAAGATCATTTCAGTAATACTTCAAAGTCCCTTTTGCCAAGAAACAGAACATGACACCAAGTGTGACAACAGAGGGCAAAGATCATGAACTTCAGAGCATATACTCTGAACTGCTAAACTCTGATATAAAATATCAACCCAGGTAAATAAATTATGTATATTCATACAGTGGAATACTACTTAGAAACAACGATGATAAGTACAACATGGATAAATTTCAAAAAAAAATAAAACCATCAGGCTGAGCAAAAGAAGCCAGGTACAAACAAGCCAGATACACATTGTATTGATATCATCCTATATATATGGTGTTGCAGAACAGGTCAAAGTAATCTATAGAGACAGAAAGCAGAGCAGTTGACTGCAGCTGGAGGTGGGGGGAATAACTGCAAGAAAGCATGAAAAATATGTTTGTGATGATGAATCTATGCTATATCTTGATTGTGGTGGTAGTCACATAGGTAAATGCATACTCAAAATAAGTGCATATTGTTGTAACTGAACAATAGTTCAATAAGATTGATTTTTAGAAACTAACACAGAGAGGTCCAACAGCTAACTGATAAGAATTCCGGAATAAAAGAACAGATAATATGGAAGGAAGGAAATTGTCCCTGAAAACAGTAGAAGACGATTTCTTCCAGAGTGGAAGGACATAAGTCTTCAGATGAAAAGGGCCCATCTAGTCCTCAAAAAAATAATGAAGAATGACTTGCTTTCTCTCTCTCACACACATGCATTACTGAGAAATTTCAGAACAACAAAGAGAAAGAGAAAGTCCTAAAGATTTCCAGAGGTTCAAAATTGGTCACCTCTAAAGGAATAAGAATCAGACTGCTATCAGACTCCCCATAAACAACACTGGAAACTAGAATACAATCAGGAAGTATATACAAAGTTATAAGGAAAACTACAATTTTATCTCACTGAAACTATTAGTGAAACCTCATAGCAGAATAAAGTCTTTTTTAGACATGTAAGGACTCAGAAAGTTCATCTTCCTAACTCCTTTTCTTAAAGCATTCCCTACAGATGTAATCCAGCAAAATAAGAAAAAAATCATTAAAAAAGAAGTTATTGGATCTACCCTAGAAGAGTATTGAAGGAAATTCTTAAGATATCACTGTAGGCTGTGAAACATGACCAGTTTGAAGTTTGAATTAGAGTGGGTACATGGCGTGTTCTCGAGAGGCCCCACAAACAAACACACAAACAGACAAACTCAGGCCTCCATAGATGAAATCATACGACTGAAAACTGAAAAAACTGCTAAAGGGACTGAAGCACTCCAGCCCCTATGAACTGTCAAAACTAAAAACTGATTGGCCCATGGCTTCCTTTGAACCCCAGAGTGAGGAGAAATTAATGGTAATGGAATCAGAATTGATCATGAGAGGGACAACAGAGACAAAGCAAAGAGAAGGTCCAGAATAAATTAGGGGAGAAGAGAAAGCCAGGGAATCTCAGAAAGCCAGATGCGATGTTTGTGAACACTATACCAAAGAACATAAAATTAATTTCTCTTAAAAATGGACAACCAAAGTTTATCAAGGCCAAATCTCCCATAAAGTTATTATAAGAAAAAAAGAAAGAAGCATAACATCCCACAGATGATGAAAGTATGCCAGAAAGATCTGCTCACAGAACAGATAAAACTCACTTATGATTTCAAACAAGTTACAAGATATTATGAAAATGATACAGTATGTGAAAGAACAATATATATCAGAATTTAAAACGCTCAGAAAGTAGGTGACAGAACTCAGGAAAGAATTATAAACAAAGAAGAATCATTTGAAAAACAAAGACTAACTAGAAGGAATAAAGGAGTGAAAAAACACAATAGAGCCTTTTAAAATAGAAGGTAAAACTATATTTTTAATAACTTAGAAATGGAGATAAAACGAGTTTGAGAGACAAAATGATAAATATTGATTATAGGCAAAGGATAGTGAATATATACATAATAAAAATTGCTGAAGAAGGCCAAAGGAACAGAATGCCATAAATACAATTTAAAAACCTTTCTTGGTTAAAAAAATTTTTTTGAAATTACATATTGAAAGTATACACTGCATGTGTTGGAATATTGACCCCAAACCAACAACACCAAGGCACATTCTAGTAAAACCAATGGAGTTTAAAGAAAAAGAAAAATCCCTTGGACACAGAAAAAAAAAGAGCATTTTACTTATAAAGGAAAGAAAATTAGATTATCATCAGACCTTATGGCAAAAGAAAATGGAATAATAAATTTAAGACATCTAGGAAAGAAAAGTGGGAGCCAAGGACTTTTTATCCAGCAAAACTGACTTTCAAGAATAAAGGCCCACAAATTGTTGTCAACATGTAAGAAATCAGGGGATATTATTCCCATGAGTCCTTCCTGAGGAATCTACTAGAAAATGAGCTTTAGACAACCAAAATAACTAGAGAGACATCAACTGGACTGACGTGTAAACAAAATAGTTAATAAATAAAAATAATAAATGTGAAACTTTATTTAAAATATTAATCTATAGAAAAAGCATGGAAAACTTAAGCATGGTTGCAAAATAAAGCATACACTTTATCAACCTTGGCAATAGGAAAAATAAAGGAACAAGCAGATAAAAGCTGGAGGAAGGTAGTGAGGAGATGAAAAGGGAAGGATGTGACTCCAGCTTCTCAGGCTACAAAAGTAGGAAGCTAAGATATTTGTTTGTTGTTAACGGGTCAATAAACGGAATAGTTTGATCATGCTATTGGAATTTGCAGAGGTGATCAGGAAGCTTGCCTTCCCATAATGGAAGTCAAAAGGGTTCCTGGAGGCTCCTTCTGCCCTACCCTTGTTCCAAATCCAAGAGGCCAGCAGGTGACCTAAATAGAGACAACTAGATTCTAAATCCCAGCACTTTCAATCTTAAGCAGAGCGATGTAAGCACAAAATACACATGATTGAAAGTCATCCATGCAAGCAGCAGTTTAAGCTCAAAGTGTTTCTGTCCTGGTTCCTTGTCTCCAGCCTCCCATTGCATCTGCAAGCTTCCCAATATCTTGCCAATAAAGCCCTTTGTTGCTGTTGTGTCAGTTACTGCAATATTGTGATTTATAAGAAATTTATACTTGGTCATTCAGTGGACCAAAATCTATTTCTCATATAAATTTGTTCTTTGTCCACAGTTCCTGGCTCATAGCTCCCCAAACTCTTGGAATTTCGTGAACAATAAGAGCAATGCGAGCATCTTTTGTCATAAATTTGGTCTCTTGTCCTCAGCTCCTGAAATCACTTCAGAGCCATGAAGGTAAAATGAGTCTTCTTATTTATAACAAGCCCCTTTGCACCATAACTAGGTTTATGTTAATGAGGTGACTTTTGGAAAGCAGCTGGGGATGGGGGACTTGTTGTCAGGGGAACCAACCATGAATAGAGAGTTGGAACTCCCCCTGATTTCTGGGGATAAGAGAGGGGCTGGAGGTTGAATCAATCATCTATGGCCAAGGAATTAATCAATCATACCCATGTAATGAATCCTCCATAAAAATCCAAAAGGACTGGGTTTAGAGAGCTTCCAGGTTGGTGAACACTTGGAGGTGCTGGGAGGGTGGCCCCCCTTCCCACATACCTTGCCCAATGCTTCTCCTTCCATCTGGCTGTTCTTGAGTTATATTCGTTTATAATAAACTGGTGATCTAGTGAATAAAATGTTTCTCTGAGTTCTGTGAGCCACTCTAGCACATTAATCAAACCCAAGGAGGAAGCCATTGGAACCTCTAATACATAGCTGGTCGGTCAGAAGCACAAGTGACAACCTGGGCTTGTGACTGCCCTCTGAAGGGGGTGGGGCAGCCTTGTAGGGCTGAACCCTTAACCCATGCAATCTGATGCTGTCTCCGGGTAGGTAGTTTCAGAATTGAGATGAATTGTAGAATGCCCAGCTGGTGTCTGAGAAATGCTCATTGGTGTGGGGAACCTCCCCTCATCACACTGGAATTCAGTGTAGAACCCCTTTTAGTTACCTGGGGAGTTTTTTGGTGTTGGTGGTAGTGGTGGGGGTGAAGACAGTCAAAGAATACAAATCCAGTAGATCCAGAGTTCCTCCTGGCCCTCCCCTAGATTACTCAATTAACAGAAAAGGTTGAGACAAAGAGAAGGAAGGAGACTTTCCCAAGTCAAACATTGAATTCGCAATAAACCCAAGAAGGTTGAATGGGAAAGTGACAACGACAGGAGAGTGTTCGGGGGCTTTCTGCACAGAGGGTGCTGAGTGTCAGGCCACTCCTATGGTGTGAAATGAAAAGTGCTGAGCATTCTCCCTCTTTTGTAAGTTATTTCCTTTCAGACTATTGAGAGGCCTGAACTCCCAACAGACTGAGGCTTTGGAGAGCTGCCAATCCCTTGGCCCAGGCCATTCAGCCAACCTGCCGGAATACACTGATGACAAGAGGATGCTAATTACCGGAAATTTGTTTTCATACAGAACATGAAACTTTCTCATTATTGGAGGATTTGCATCAGCTACACGATACAGATTCTCAGTGATGACAGAACGTTCTCATTTGATTGGGTTGTACAAATTCTGCGTGGATGACTTACCTCCTAATTAGCAGCAAAAGGGAGACTAGAATGAAGCAGTAAAAACCTAAAGGAAGGTCAGGAAAAGTTCTGGTATTTCCTGGTTACTTGAAGGGAATAAAGAAGTAGAAAGTTCAATTTCGTTTTTTTATGGCTGAGTAATATTCCATTGTATATATGTGCCACATCTTCTTTATCCATTCTTCGGATGATGGACACTTAGGTTGTTTCCATCTCCGGGCTATTGTAAATAGAGCTGCAATGAACATTTTGGTACATGACTCTTTTTTTTTTTTTTTTTTTTTTTTTTTTGCGGTCCACGGGCCTCCCACCGCTGTGGCCTCTCCCGTTGCGGAGCACAGGCTCCGGACGCACAGGCCCAGTGGCCACGGCCCACGGGCCCAGCCGCTCCACGGCATGTGGGATCCTCCCAGACCAGGGCACGAACCCGCGTCCCCCGCATCGGCAGGCAGACTCTCAACCACTGCGCCACCAGGGAAGCCCTGTGACTCTTTTTGAATTATGATTTTCTCAGGGGATAGACCTAGAGTCTGTCATACAGAGTGAAGTAAGTCAGAAAGAGAAAGACAAATACAATATGCTAACACATATAAATGGAATTTAAGAAAAAAAATGTCATGAAGAACCTAGGGGTAAAACAGGAATAAAGACACAGATCTACTTGAGAATGGACTTGAGGATAAGGGGAGGAGGAAGGGTAAGCTGTGACAAAGCAAGAGAGAGGCATGGACATTCATACACTACCAAACGTAAGGTAGATAGCTAGTGGGAAGCAGCCGCATAGCACAGGGAGATCAGCTGGGTGCTTTGTGACCTTCTGGAGGGGTGGGATAGGGAGAGTGGGAGGCAGGGAGATGCAAGAGGGAAGGGATATGGGAACAGATGTATATGTATAACTGAATCACTTTGTTGTAAAGCAGGAACTAATAAAATTTTTTTAAATTGATTAAAAATAAATAAATAAATAAATAAGAAGTTAATTATGGAAATTAACGTGCCTAGAGGACAGGGCTGGGACCAAGATGTAAGTCTCCATAAAGGAATAATCACTAACTGTTTTAGATGGGCAAGAGCGAATTGTGTTCTTGAAATTAATGGGTAAAATCCGCACACAAAGGCCTCTGTTCCACCATCATCCTATGAAGGGAGCCTGAGAGCAATCATCCCAGGAGGGAAAGATAAACAGAGTGGAATCCCTGGTACGGAGTGCCCTTTCCCGGCGGGGTGGGGACAAGTGGGTGTGGCTTAGCGTGGCGTCCTCTCGAGAGACCGTCAGAGCAAACGTCATAGTACCCAGCATCACTCTGGGCTGAGCTCGTGCCCGCGGCAACGGCGCCTGGAGAGGAAGCTTGTCCACTGCACCACTGAGGTGTAGGCCATGGGAGCACGAAGCAGTCGGATGCCATGGCACTGGTGGGGGCGTGCCCCAGAGGAGCCAGGTGCCAGTGCGGGGAATGATGAGGCTGAGGAGGCAGTAGTGGCAGAGAGAGAGGAAGGGAACGAGAGTGAAGAGGCCAGACCCGCCGCCCGTAAGAGGAGCCGCAAGCGCAAGACAGGCCCAGGGGAGCCGCTCACAAAAGAGCCCCGCCGGAAACGTGCTAAAGATCATTCAGGGTCCATTTATGAGGCACTCTTCCTGAGAGGAGAAGGGAGCGACGTGCGGATCCGCGCACTGGGGGAGGAGTGGAACTTGCATAGGGTCTACTTGTGCCAGTCAGGGTTCTTTGCTAGTATGTTCAGTGGCGCTTGGCGGGAGACAAACATGGATACTATAGAGATGCAGATGCCTGACGAGAACATTGATCGCGAGGCACTGCACGAGGCTTTAGGTTCCCTGTACCGAGGCTCCATTCTCATCCCACCCGGTCGAGTCGTCGCCATCCTGGCCACAGCCAGCATGCTGCAGCTGGACGAGCTGATTCAGCGGTGCGGGGAGGTCATGAAGGAGACTGTCAGTGCCCAGACCGTGTGCAGCTACTACTACTCTGCTGAAAGCTACGGACTCCAGACCATCAGGACCACGTGTGTTCAGTGGCTGCTGGACAACATGATGACCCTGTGTAGTGAGGGGCTATTGCGAGAAGTCAGCCTGGATCTGATGAAAGAGGTCGTTGCCTCTTCACGGCTCTTTGTGATGGGGGTGGAGATGAACGTGTACATCATGCTGAAAATGTGGATGTTCTTGCAGCTGCAGCCGACATGGAGGGGCCCGCGCAGTGCCCTATTGCCTGACACCAACTCATGGTTTGCCAGGTCCAGGAGGGATTCGGAGGGCACCCCTTTCCTGGAGACCGAGCAGGGCAGAGCCTTCGTGCCAGTGTTCCAGCAGCTGCGGCTTGCCTACATAATGTGCGACCCGATGTCAGCACACGTCATCCAGCAGGATGCGCTGATCCCTCCCTCTTGGTTGTGTCGCTTGTACAGTGAGCATTGCCTTGGCCCCCTCCGGGCTGAGCAGACCAGAATTGTCCGGCCCATGGGCGTCTACGTGTCCGACCCCCAGGGGAGAAGCATGCGGTGCGGGAGCCAGCTCCACAGGGACGAGCTGTGCAGCTGGCGGTGGGAAGGCTTCAAATTCTTCTGGGACCTGGTGCTGCGCTACGCCAACCAGCGCATCATTTGCCGGTGCAGCGCACGGAAAAAGTCCCGCAGCCTCGGGGTCAGTCTACTCGGGAGGAGAAAGGTCGCGTTCCGCCTGCGCCTGTTCTCCTTGGACAGGGATGGGAGAGCCGTTTTCAGGAAGGACACAGAATACCAGATGCTTTCCCTGAGACAGAATCAAGAGCTAGAGGTAATGAACCTGGAAAACCAAGACGTGGTTTTCCCCATATATGTGGCCTGTAACTTCCTGTACCTCCAGCGAGGGGAGCGCTTCCCAGGGCGTTTGCCCCTGTAAAGCAGCTCAGAGAACTGAGCAGCTCTTTCCTGGGGTCAGGGACGACCAGCTTGGTCCAGATGCCAGCTCCTTCTGTGGGACCAACCAGGCTTGCCCATCTCTGGTAACCAATTCTGTCAGAGGCTTTGTTGAACTGTAGCTCATAATACTTGAGATTGTTTACATGAGCATATGAAGAGGACACATTTTGAAGCCCCCCAAACTCCTCGAGAATTCATTTGGGCTGTGAACATGGCAACCTGTCCTCCTGGTTTAGGATCCATCGACACCACCCCCGCCCTGCCCATCATTTCTGTGAAGACAAAGAGCTATTGACTTTAAAGAGAAACTGTGAGCCTACCTACTCTACTACTCTTAGTGAAACTCTCTTAATATATGTGTTTCCTTTAGTTTGATTAAGTGAATGTTAAAGTAAAAAAAAAATAAGTGTACAATTTAGTGGTTTTTATTATATTCACAAAGTTGTACAAACACCACCACTAATTCCAGAATATTTCATCACCTCAGAAGGAAACCTCATACCCATTAAAGGTCACTCCTCAATCTTCCTTTCCCCCAGCTCATGGTAACTACTAATCTACTTTCTGTCTCTATCAATTTGCCTACTCTGGACATTTCATATAAATGGACTCCTACAAATATGTGTCCTTTTTTGTCTGCCTTCTTTCTCTTAGCATAACTTTTCAAGGTTCATTCATGTTGTAGATATGTCTGTACTTTGTTCCTTGTATGGCTAATAATATTCCATTGTATAGATACACCACATTTTGTTTATCCAGTCATCAGTTGGTGGACATTTGTGTTGTTTTCACTTTTTAGTTATTGTGAATAATGCTGCTGTGAATATTCATGTACAAGTTTTTGTAAGCTACTATATGTAAAATAGATAACCAACAAGGACCTACTGTACAGTATAGGGAACTATATTCAATATAGTTGAATATAGTTGTAATAACCTATAATGGAAAAGAATCTGAAAGTTTTATATATATATATAACTGTAAAAGTTATATATATATATATATATATATATATATATATATATATATAACTAAATCACTCTACTGTACACCTGAAACATTATAAATCAACTATACTTCAAAAAAAAGTTTTTGTGTATATACCTAGGAATGGAATTGCTGTGTTATATGGTAACTTTATGTTTAGGTTTCTGAGGAATTGCCAGACTTTTTTCCCAAGTGGCTGCACCATTTTACATTCCCACCATTGGTGTATGAAGATTCCAGTTTCATCACATCCTCACTAATATGTGTTACTGTCTTTTAAAAAAATGTAGCCATTTTACTGGGTGTGTTTACTGCAATTTCACTGTGGTTGTGATTTGAATTATCTAAATGACTAGCAATGTTGAGCATCATTTCATGTACTTATTGGCCATTTTTATGTAGTCTTCAGAGAAATAACTATTCAAATCACTTAACCATTTTTAAGTGGGTTATTGTCTTTTTTTATCGTCAAGTTGTAAGAGTTGTTTATGTGTTCTGGTTAATTTCCAGAGTTCTCGAAAAGTTGATTTAGAATATTTGTCAGTGTTCTCATGGCTTTTATGAAGGAAAATATTTTCATACGCCCTAGCTCCACCATTCCCAAAGGCCTTCCCTAATTAGATACTTTTTAAAAAATAAATTTATTTATTTATTTATTTATTATTTCTGGCTGTGTTGGGTCTTTGTTGCTGCATGTGGTTTTTCTCTAGTTGTGGCGAGCAGGGGCTACTCTTGGTTGTGGTGCGTGGGCTTCTCATTGCAGTGGCTTCTCTGTGGCAGAGCATGGGCTCTAGGCGTGCAGGCTTCAGTAGTTGTGGCTTGCTGGCTCTAGAGTGCAGGCTCAGTAGTTGTGGCTCATGGGCTTAGTTGCTCTGTGGCATGTGGGATCTTCCCAGACCAGGGCTTGAACCCGTGTCCCCTGCATTGGCAGGCAGATTCTTAACCACTGTGTCACTAGGGAAGTCCCACTAATTATATACTTTTAATAACCAATCACTGGAAGATAATTTGCAAGCTATATAACTGCCAAAGGATTCATAACTAGAATACTAACAAACGGATAAAACTGTATGGTAAATTTTTAAAAACCCAATAGAAAATAGATAAGAGTCATGAACAGACATTTCACAAAATAAGATATAATAATGGAAAATTAAAACATGAAAAAAATGTTCAATATCATTAGCCACTAAGGAAAATGCAATTAAAACCATAATGATATGCACCTATCAGAATGGCTAAAATAAAATAGAATATTGACAACGGCAAATGCTGGTGAAGATGCAGAGAGTTTGGATCACTATATGTTTATGGTGGAACCTATAATAATACAGCCATGTGGAAAGTAGTGTGTCAGTTTCTTTTAAAACTAATTATCATATGACCCAGCAATTACACTCGTGCATTTATCCCAGAGGAAAAAAAAACAATGTCCACACAAAATCCTATATGTGAATGTTCATAGCAACTTTATTTGTAATAGCTGAAAACTGGAAGCAACACAAGTGTAGTTCAGCAGGTTGATAACTAAACCAACTGTGGCACATCCATACCCAGAAATACTATGCAACAATAAAAAGGAATGCATGTAACAACGTGGATGAATCTCAAGGGAATTTGGCTCAGTGGGAAAAACCAATCTCAGAGTGTTACATTATGTATGATGGCATTTATGTAACATTCTTGAAATAACAAAATTATAGAAGTGGGGAACAGATTAGTGGTTGCCAGCTTTTATGGATGGGGAGGATGACAGGGAAATGGATGTGACTATAAAAGAACAATACATGGGATCTTAGTGGTGATGAGACAGCTCCATATTGTGATCATGGTGGTAGTTACACGAATCCATACATGTGATAAAATTACACGGACCTTCACACACACGAGCGCATTGTAAAACTGATGACATCTGAATAAGCTCTTGGTACAATAGATTGTACCAATGTCAATTTCCTTGTTTTGATATTGTAGGATAGTTCCCATTGGGGAAGTAGGTAAAGAGCACACAAAGTTCTCTGTACTCTCTGCATCTTCCATGAATCTATAATTATTTCAAGACAAAAATATAAAGAAATCAACCAGAGAAGACTTGTGCTTAGTCCTACAGTTGTAATGTTGCCCTCTACATTCTGATAGCTTCCCTAAAGTGGAGAGAAGAGGTGAGAAGGAGTCAGAGCTAGTAATCAGGAAATTGAAAGGAACCACAATAGATCCATTTGAGTGAATATCATGGCAGAAAGAAAGGTTCAGAAACTCCACCTTCTGTTATCAGAGAGTAAAGTACAAGGATAATGTAATAATGGGGGAGAGTTGTGAGAGTCTAAGTTTGCTTATTTACGTGTCTTTGTTGTTAAAATTTTACCCTGTAAATGTTGTAATAGTGGATTTCAAAATGACAGTCTCTCAACCTCACTAAGGGTAGTTTTAGATCTAGGGCATTTTCCCACTATATTTCTATTTTACACTGTGGGAACAATTCTGGTTCTGAGAAAATGTAAAATCTTTGATGTGTTCTCACACTAGCAATGCCAGGGAAGAAGTGGCAGATGAGTTTTCCTTAAAAAACCCAAGGGACTGAACTGACTCTAGTTCCATAATTGGTGGCAGAAACTCCATTATTCGCTATGATATTGCTAACATCAGAACGTGGTCCTCGAACACTTTCTAAAGATTATACCTAGCATTCTAGTCAATAGGGTAATTTAATTGTAGACATCCTATCTTCCTCATTAGATTATGTTCTTTTCCAGGACAAGGATCATATTTATTTCATCCCCATATTCTGAGTGCCTACGTAAGGCCTGAGTCTTAGTAAGAACCCAATACGTTTTTGATAAATAAATGATTGAGTGTGGCAGATGAGGTCATCATTCTTGGAAAATGTTTATTTTGGGGTCCCCAGTCTTGGTAGTAAAGGTAGCATATTTCATTCTCTTTACCATTTCTGTGAGCTTTACTTTCAACGTTTGAGGTCCAAATATGGTCCAGTGATAGAATCGTTCTAGATCCAGGGCCAAGGTAATGTATGAATAGACTGGAAATTGCCTACGTACTATGTTTTGAGGGAAGGACTTCACACCCAGTTACCCAGAAAGTCTTTATCTTAGTCCATTCCGGTTGCTATAACAAAATACCACAGACTGGTATTTTCCTGGTAAAAAAAACAGGAATTTATCTCTCACAGTTCTGGAGGCTGCGTCTGAGATCAGGGTGCCAGCACTGTCGGGTGAGGGCCCCTCTTCTAGGGTGCAGATTTCTCATTGTGTCCTCCTATGGAGGAAGGGGTGATGGATCTGTGTGTGGTGGCTTCTAAAAAACACTAATCTCATTCAATAGGTGTCCACCCTCATGACCTAAGCCCCTCCCAAAGGCCCCACCTCCTAATACCATTACACTGAGAATTAAGAGTTCCACATATGAAATTTAGGAGGGACGTGTTCAGACCATAGCCGCCCTCAATAGACTCCTAGACTGGGTTAACTGGAGTATCCTTAAACATTGACTCCAAAACCCTCGTTTTCCAAACAAAAAACCTGAGAGAGGAGAAGTGACTCATTGTAGGTCATCAAGCAGGTGAGGGAGATGGCTAGAACTGGATTGCCTATCTCCAAAATTATAATAAAATGAAAACCACACTCAGCTTCTTTCTCCAATGATAGGCATTTCTTTAAGAAACAATGAGCTGGAATGGTCTGGAGCCTGGACTGAGGGATGCAGTGTGGGATTAGACATGTATAAAATACAAACAGGAAACTTGTCGGTATTTCCTAATGCACATTTTGAAAATAACTTCCTTGTCATTAGAGCAAGAGAACAAAAGAACGAATGCCTCAAGTGTGCTCCGTACAGGAGTGTCTAGGAACACAACCAAGAGAAAATTCCTGTTCAGCATCGTTGGTCAGGTCGCAGAGTAGAAAGTGACAGCACAGTGAAGGGATCTAAGGTGGCTCTGGGAGCTTTAACCATCAACAGATGCAAGAATACTTTGAAAAGGTGGGACTTATTGGTTAAATAATCGAAGTTTATGCTTAAATGATTATTGAAAAGTGAGAACATTTAACGTAGTGTGGTTACTAAATAATAGGAATGTTTTTTTCCTTCTGACCTGAGAAAATTTTTTGTAGCTACACCTTGTAGTATCTGGAAAGGCTGAATGTTCTGGAGTTAGAAAAACATTGTTGAAAGGCTCAAATAACTACCAGATAGCACCTTTATTTATAAAGGCTACCAGGAGAGGAGGTGAGAGAGTTGGAGGAAGACCACACGTCGAAGAGCCTCCAAGGGCCAAATCCAGAGGTCTAATAAGGAAATAATATGGCCTAAAGAATTTTTAGGACATTTATCTAGCTGGGATATGAAGGGGAGATAGTGGGAGACAATAGCATTAATTCAGGTGGAATGTTCCAGAGGAGGTGGCTGTAAGAATGGTTAAAAAATAGAAAACAGAAAGCAAATAAATATTTGGCAACCCTCAATGATTAGCCATGGGAGATGACGAGGCAATTCAAAGAACTTGTTTTTCTAAGCTTGAAGCTGGTAAGAATGGTCTTACTCCTGATTTGGGCCAGCTTGTGGGAAAGCCTAGTGAGTTCAATTCGTTATTGATGTGGAGAAATAGCTAAGCTTTAGGGGAATGACTACATGGGCTTGGGACATGAATTAGACTTAGCCAGAGATTACAATATGGAGATTCATTAGTCAGCAATGATTTGTGAAAACAGGAGATCAGGTGAGCACTTGGAGTGGATGGAAAAGTAGAAGGGCAGAAGATTAAAGTGCAAGCCTTGTGGGACATCTTCAGCTACCCAGATAAGGACCTAGAATGTTTAAAAGCTACCTGTGAAAGAAGAACAAAGTGGAGGGAATTATTACCAGACTTCAAGACCTACTACAGAGTTACAGTAATTTAGACAGTGTAGTACTGGCATAAGAATCAATAAATATACCAGTAGGACTGAATAGAGTCTGGAAATAGACTCACACATATGTGGTTATTTGATTTCTGTCAAAGACACCACAGCAAGCTAATGTGGAAAGAAAAGTCTTTTCAACACGTGGGGCTGGATATTCATATTTAAAACTTAACCTCAACTAGGACCTTACACCATACACAAAAATTAATTTGAGCTGGATCATAGTTGTAAGCTTAGAAGCTAAGGATAAGACACAAAAATCAATAATAATAAAAGAAAATTTATAAATTAGATTTTATCAAAAGTAAACTTTCTGCTCACTAAAAGACACCATTAAGACAATCAATACAAAGGCCATAAACTGGAAGAGAATATTCACAAATCATATATCTGACAAAGAACTGGTATCTGGGTTATAGAATTCCTACAGATCAATAATAAAAAGATAATGCGATATACATGGGCAAATCAGGGGAGCACACACATCACAAAGGAGGATACATGAATGGCCAATAAGCACATGAAAATGTGCTTGACATCACTTATCATCAGGGAAATGCAGATTAAAGCCAAATGTGATACCTCTACACACATACCAGAATGGCTAAAATTAACAAGACTGGATACACCAAACGTTGACAAGGATTTGGAGCAACTGGAACTTTTATACACTGCTGGTAGGAGTGTAAAAGAAAGTACTACTTTGGCAAAAGTTCTGACAGGCTCATAAAATGAACCATACACCTACTCTAGGACACAGAAAATCCACTCCTTGGTATTTACCTAAGAGAAATAAGAGTCTATGTCCACAAAAACCTGCGTAAGACTGTTTATAGCAGCTCTCTTCCAAGCAGCCCAAATTTGGAAGCAGCCCAGGTGTTGTCAACCAGAAATGGGTAAGCAAACTGTGGATATAGTCATATTTTGTAACACTACTTAGCAGTAAAAAGGGATGAAAGACTGATAACACACGACAACATGGATGGATCTCAAAAACATTTTCCTGAGCAAAAGAAGTCTTACAGAGCTTCCCTGGTGGCACAGTGGTTGAGAGTCCGCCTGCCGATGCAGGGGACACAGGTTCCTGCCCCAGTCTGGGAAGATCCCACATGCCGCGGAGCGGCTGGGCCCGTGAGCTGTAGCCGCTGACCCTGCGTGTCCGGAGCCTGTGCTCCGCAACGGGAGAGGCCACAACAGTGAGAGGCCCGCGTACCGCAAAAAAGCAGTATGATAATATTTGTAATAAGTTCTAAAACAAAAACAAGTCATCTAAGGTGAAAAAAAATCAGACCACTGGTTGCCTGTGGGTGGTGGGTGCATATTGACTGGGAAGTGGCACAAGAAAACTTGCTGTGGTGCTGGAAACACTCTATATTACAGGGGTTTGCGTTCCATGGTGTATGCGTTTGTCAAACCAAACTAATTGGTACACTGAAGAAGTTTGTACATTACATTTTATGAAAAGTTTAGCTCTCCTTCCCAAAGAAGTATACAAATAGTGTGGGGGGGGGCATGCGTAGGTGCGTGTATGTGGTGGTGTATGGAGAGGGAGGGAGAGAGGTTATTTTAAATAACTTTGTAAATCTGAAAATTCCAAATAAACTTTATTCAAAGGAAAAATCATTAAAATGTACATTTTAGATGGAAGGAATTTGCTTGAAGAAAGTTTTCCTTTCATTATCTTGCTGCTGCTTTTCTTTCTCTATATGATTGTACTGGTCAAACAACCCATATTGCTTGACAACTTCTTTTTAGAGCAGGCAAAGAACGGATTGTTCAATAGAGAAGGGGGAATGAGTAAGACCCATCCACTCCAGTCTAATAAGCAAGGCTGCGAATCGTACTTTGCTCATAGACAATTATCTTTGATTTTTGTCTACTGAAGAGAGTAATTTACTCATCGGGTTTTTAAAAAAACATGTAGAGCAACTAGGTTTTAAAGGCAGGCCAATACTCCAGACTTAGGTGGCTCACAGCCTCTTTCTGGCAATGAGACATAATGGAATGAAGCATTGCGGGGAGGTTATTCTTCTCCGGAGCATCACTTGCATAGCAGGGGCTCTGCCTCTTATCGTCCAGCTACACTAGGCTAACTAATGTTTTCTGGACACTCAATGCTATTTAATGACTCTGTGCTTTGCTTATATTGTTTTTTGTCCTAGAGCCACCTACACTACCTTTCTAGCTCATCTTTTAAGACTCAACTCAAAGATGAACTCCTCTTTGAAACTTTTTCAATTTTCCTAATCAATTTCTTCCTCCACTGTGTTCTCCCGACACCTTGATTATACGTTTTACACTGTTTATACTAACTGACTGAATTTGATAGTTGCATGTCTACTATTCTAGACTGAGAGTCTCTGGAAAGTAGAACCTGTGTATTTGGTTCCTAGCACAGTTTAGTCACATGATATTCTACTTGATGCAGGTGACGCCAAGGAGATTTGAAGATCTCCTGACTGAAACCTCCGAGAGCAGGTAGCAGGACTCTTTATTCAGTGCCCTGGCCGCTACACACACACGCACGCACACACGCACACACACCATAGGGCAGTGTTTTGTGTGGATTTGGCATACAGTACGTTGGTGAACGTGATGATGATGTACTTTGAAATGTCCCTAAGACCCAGGAAACTCAAATGTTGTGCAAGCTGTTTTGTTCAGCTGTTTTATATTCAAGGGAAAACTGTAGTACAGCCAGCCTTTGAGAACTAATTGAACCTAGCTTTGCAACTTTTAAAGAAGAAAAGAACACTTGGGTTGTAACCATCCAGCTTGTACCAGGGTATTAGTGATGGAGAGGTTTACAGATATGAAGAATGTAAAGCTGAACAATTATTTCCAATTGGAGTTCCACTTTATTAATTCTAGTAAGGAAGGGAAATTTCTCCGTTGCTAAAACCCCAGAATCTCTCTTTTTCTGCAAGACTGACTCAGTCTCAATCCATTTGTCCTTGCGTGAATGCTTTCTCCAGGGCTCAGCTACGTGCCGCGCTGCACTGACCTCTTATAAAGTGATAAATATCCACTGAGCCAACGACCTGAGCAATTGACTCCCAGAAGCCAAACTTTTATTCATTCATCGCCCTTGTACATTTCTCTTACTCTAAGCATTAACTTTACAGAATCAAAAACAAATTATTTTAAGAGTGCACACAATTATTTAGAGTACAGAATGTTGCGGGCATGCTCATTTGTTGTGAGGACACACCTGGGCAGTCCTCCTTAGTGAACGGAAGTGTCATAGCTTCAGAAGCCATTTTACTTTATTCTTCCTGGTATTTTTTGAAGTATAGCTGACATATAATATTATGTCAGTTTCAGGTATACAACATAGCGATTGATATTTTTATACATTATAAAATGATCAATATAAGTCTAGTTACTATCTGGCCCCGCACACAATTATTAAAGTATTATTGGCTATATTCTTTGTGCTGTACATTACATCCCCGTGACTTGTTTATTTTATAAGTGGAAGTTTGTACCTCTTAATCCCCTCACCCCCACTCCCCTCTGGTAACCACCAGTTTGCTCTCGGTACCTATGAGTCTGTTTCCGTTTTGTCTTGCTTTTTTGTTTTGTTTTTTCCATGTTGTCACAAATGGCTAATATTCATGGCTAATATTCCACTGTACATTTATATACCACATCTTCTCTATCCATTCATCTATCAGTGGGCACTTAGATGGCTTCCATATCTTGGCTATTGTCAATAATGCTGCAATAAACTTAGGGGTGCACATATCTTTTTTAGATTACCTTATTTACATTCGTTTTTTTCAGTTGAACTATAGTTGATTTACAATGTGTTAGTTTCAGGTGTACAGCAAGTGATTCAGTTATACATACATATATATATTCTTTTTCAGATTCTTTAAAATTAGTGTTTTTGTTTTCTTTGAGTAAATATCGAGAGGTGGAATTGCTGGATCATATGGTAGCTCTATTTTTGACTTTCTGAGGAATCTCTATACTGTTGTCCATAGTGGCTGCACCAATTTACATTCCTACCAACAGTGTAGGAGGATTCCCTTTTCTCCACGGCCTCACAACTCTTATTATTTCTTGTCTTTCTTTTCTTTTCTTTCTTTTTTTTTTTTTTTGCGGTACACAGGCCTCTCACTGTTGTGGCCTCTTCCGTTGTGGATCACAGGCTCCAGATGCTCAGGCTCAGCGGCCATGGCTCACGGGCCCAGCCGCTCCATGGCATGTGGGATCTTTCTGGACTGGGGCATGAACCCACGTCCCCTGCATCGGCAGGCGGACTCTCAGCCACTGCACCACCAGGGAAGCCCTCTTGTCTTTTTTATAATAGCCATTCTGACAGGTGTGAGGTTAGGTATCTCACTGTGGTTTTGATTTGCATTTCCCTGATGACTAGTGATGTTGAGCATCTTTTCATGTACCTGGTGGCCATCTCTATGTCTTGAGTGTTGGCTTTTGAAACTTAGCTGTCCCAGCCTCCCTACTGAATAGACATACGTCATCTTCCCAGGGGAACAGAGCATCTCTGAGAACTTTCGGGGGCACATCTATGTGTGTGTGTATGTGTGAAGCGACTGATGAGAGACAGAGAGGCAGAGTGTGTGAAACAAAAATTAACAGAAAAGGAAATATTGGGTTGACATTTGGTAAATTAGTTTAGAATCGTAATACTGAAAACCATCCATTGGGTGTTCTAGAAAGACTTCCTGCATAATGACAGAATTGCAGCTGTTACAAACCTCTTCAAGAATGCCTATATGGAAAATGAAACATTCCCCTAATGATGCCATGTACTTTTCTGTATTTATTATTAGAGTAACTGTGATGAATACCATGTACTCATGTGATATTAGCAAAGTCATGTGATTTGTACTCATGTGATATTAGCAAAAGGGCTGACTGATTTGGCATAGATTATTGTTCTCTGTGCAACAAATTCAAACTAACCCCTAAACAGCAGTACAATGTTTAGTGATTAAAAAGGTCCAGGAGGGCTTCCCTGGTGGCACACTGTTTGAGGGTCCGCCTGCCGATGCAGGGGACACGGGTTCGTGCCCTGGTCTGGGAAGATCCCACATGCCACAGAGCGACTGGGCCCTTGAGCCATGGCCACTGAGCCTGCGCGTCTGGAGCCTGTGCTCTGCAACGGGAGAGGCCGCAACAGTGACAGGCCTGCGTACTGCAAAAAAAAAAAAAAAATCTTTCAATTTTAATATATGTTTTGAAATTTTAGTAAAAAAAAGAAAATGTTTATGTTTTCCTTCAGTTCTCAGAGGTGGAAAGGACTTGAGATATATAGTCCCGTTCCTTCCTTCTACTGAGAGAAATGAGAAACAAAGAGGGGTAATGACAGAGTGAATGGCAGGGAGGGTACTAGAACATAGGTGTCTTTTGTACAATTCATCACTGAATGGGAATGAGAATTCTTCTGCTCCAGTCTGAAGTTCAAGTACAACAACTAGTACAATAACTAAACTTTCAAGAGTGTTCATGTTAATATAAATCTCTAGACTGTAGATTATCTGAGGGCAGTGACCTGATGTACATAATTCAGTGTGTAACTCCAGTTTCTACCACAGTTCACGGCACATAATGGACGCTCAATAAATACACATTGGAGGGTTTTTCTTTGAATGAATATAAAGAGTTTATTCGGTGCGTATCTGAGTATACAACAACAAATATGAAACAACTTTTTGAAACTTTTTTGTGCACAGGACAGAAAACTGCCTGTACATGCTATGTCCACTTTTGGAACACAGATTTTAACAATTATTAATGCACAAAATCTTACATATCATGCAACTCTATGCCAAGATTCCAACTTTCTTCCATGCAACAGATATGAAGATCTAAATGGAAACCTAGCTAAGTCTTAAACACTTTTCCAGAAGCAGGTATAAGTATATGTTGTTTAGGGGTAACCAGTCTTTTAACATTTCCTTGTACACAATATTCACGTGCCAAATACAATGACAGGAGGACTTATACATACACAGATAAGACATTTCTTATTTTAACAACACAAAAGACAACATCACAGTTCCACAGTTCCTGTCTTTACACAAGAAGCCACAATAGTAGTTTAACATGATAACACAAATGGAATTAAGAGAAATCTATACTTGAGGATAATCTTTTTTTTTTTAAGTAATCTTTACTGACTGGGGTTGACAACACAACACAATTTCTACGCACAAAGTACAGCACAAGAACTCGATCAGAATACTACGAATGTAAAAGAAAAAAAAATTTTGGTAAAATCACAAGAACACTGTTACCTTGAGCCTGAGATGCCAATTCAGCTTCAACCCTGAATTTGGTTGAGTTGGATTAAGTGACACAGAGTCAATAGAACCACCGAATTCCAGAAATCATAAAGTTGAGCTATGCCAAAGTAAAGAATACATACAAATCAAGCATAGATAGAAAACATTAAGCCAAGAAAACAACACGGTTCACAGAATTTTGTTTGCCCCTACAAAACATTGAAGCAGTTAATTTTTTTCTGTTTTGTTTTGTTGTTTGAAGAACAATGGTGGTCTTTTCAATTTTCTTGGTTGGGGAGCAATTTTTTAAATCAGCATTAGTGCTGTGAAATGTTTTTGGTTTGTCTTCCCCAAAGCATAGGTGAGATCATGAGAAAATTGGGCAGTCCTTCTCCCAGATTTAATTCACTGATCATGCTTGGCACTCTTTTTTTGCACAAGCTCGTTCTAAATTATGGGGCGTCTGTATGGATGAGAAGAAGGTTTGATGGCAGATTAGAGTAGTGAACTCTGCCTTGTTTGTTTGGTAAATGTCATGGACAAATCTGAACTTTTGGGTGAAGGACTGCTAGAATTAACAGCACCTGGAGGTAAGGTTCTGTTACAGAGCCCTTGTTTTGCCCTCACTGGCTACGTTGATTCATTGTGGCTCATGGATTTGCCTCCATTCAGTACACCGGAGACACTTCTGCTCTTGGTTGGGGTCCCGCTTCCAGATCGGGAGAACTCCGTGAGGTCATGCAGAGACGGCTCCTTGTACATGGCCACTGCAAAGCAGAGAGACAGGGCATCAAAGGCCACCTCACTGGCCCTCAACTTTCCTTCTGTCCACTAGGCTTCCAGGCTGGAGGCCAAACCTGAAAAATGCCGCTTTCAAGAACTCAGTAGAGAGCGGACTGGACCAGATGAAGCAAAATCCAGTCTTGGTACAGAAGCGTGTAGAGAATTCTAATGCCTAATTTCCATCACCGATGGTTTTAGATATATGAGAGGATTAATGAAAAATGCATTTAATAAAGCTCTTAGAAGTTTAAATATGATCTACAGCATGCTGTGCAAGGCAAATATTAAAAGTGAAAACATTTTCAAACACTGATTTCTCTCAGACTTTAAAATGAAACTCTCCAAGACTCTAAGTATTAGCACAGTTCTTAATGCAATAAATGGTAAATATTATTGTTGTGCTGTAAATAACAGCCCTGGCTTACGCTTATGGAGCACTTAGAACGTGCCAGATACTGTTGTAAGTGCTTCACGTGTGTTATCTCATTTAATCCACATGCAAATCCCATGAGGCAGGTGTTTTTATCCATACTTTACAGAAGGAACTTGAGCTCAATAATCTGCCCAAGACTATCTGGTTAGTAAAGGCGGAAGCTGGGCTTTGGACCCAAGTAATCTGGCTCCAGAAAATGTGCTGTCAAAGGGCGCTGTGTTGATTTGACTGGATGTCTGCCCCTTCTGTAAACCGCTCTTCTCTGCCTGGATTTTCTACCGCTTTTCCACCACATCTCACTCCTTCTAACATCCCTACTTCCTGCAGCCCATTCCTATCCCTCACTCTTTCTCATTTGCTACTAAGCTGCTATTAATGACCAAAAACCAAAACTATGAATGAATGAAAATTGTTGGGACAATACTGTTGGGCCCTTAGAGAGATGGGCCCAAGGAGCTTTCTGATAAGTGTTAAGTATGCACACATTTTAGCACCTGTGTTCCTGTCCAGGGATCATTTTGGCATAATTTGGGGTTCTTGGCTGTCCTAAGTTAGCAATTAAGCTATCTCCACATAAGAAAGGTGTTACCACGTGCAGATATACTATGGAAAAGTTAAAATCAGGAGATTAGATGCTATTGTCAATGCTTTAGTGTTTTTTTAAGTGCAAAATGTTACTGAATTTTTGTATAAATGCCTTAGTATGGAAGAATTACATTCCACTTTCGAAAGTGTGATAAAGGATTGATTTCAATACTGATACTCACTTAATCCATAGCTGGTATAATATCTAGTTTACCTTTCAGTGGTTTGGGCAGAAAGTGAGCTGCAGGCTTGTTCTTCTTCACATGGTTTCCTTTCATGATCTCTCCTTCTTTGTTCAGACCCAGATACCACCCTCGGCCTGACTGCTGCTGACGGTATATCATTGATGAATATGTCACATAATAATTTTCAAACACCGATTCTTTGAATTTGCACTCAGGTGTGAAATGTTCCTACAAGAGAAGTAAATAAACAAAAGCTCAACATTTATAGCTATGGATTTCATGGAGAACCATATGGTATCATCCTTCAGGAGTTTAGGACATACTTTGTTAGAGCTTGTTATGACTGCTGTTCTATTTTAATAGCAGAAACTATTATCATTGGAAACTAAAACTATATATAACATTTCATGTGATGCTTTAGAAAAGGCCCTAAGTGCAAGTGCTACTGATCAATGATTAGCTCTCTTTGTAATAAGGTAATGGAAAAATTAGAACCAGCCACCTAAGTGTAATGTATTGGAAAAATACAGGAGCCAAAGATTGAAAAGACAAGTATAAAACTGTTACATGGAGCTTTGTTCCCTTTGGGATTAAGTATGAGAAAATAAACATCCAATCCTTGTACTTAATTTTCATAGATTATCCAGTTACTATGTACTATTAATTTTCAATTGCCCCAGGCTGAAATCTGTGTTATACTGTTACAATGCTGGCTGCCTAGATTTCTAAAGAGATGCTACAAAGAAAGACTACCTTTTACTTTTAGATAAACCAAATTGAATTTTTTTCTTCAGATTATTGGACCTTGACTTAAAAAGGAAAAAAAAATTCCCTCATCACCTCATCCTTGCCTTACAGTAACATTTCACACAAATCAATATAGAAACAAGGAATTTACAGTAATTCTACCAGCAGACATGAGAGAGGAGGCCAGGAGACTTTGAACCCAGCAACGTGATTTCCTGCCATGTGCGTGGCCATGTATTCTTTGGACTTGCCCATACAAAAGAAGGGTTCCTGACCCAATAGACTGTTTTTTAAAACAAACAAAAAACCCCAGAAAGCCTTCTTTCAAGTTTTGCAATATGTGTATGTATGCAATAAACAGCTATTTAAAATATCCATTTATAAGCAAAGTGAAATGAACAGCAGATTTTAATCTCTAAGTAATCTATAGACTAGCAGTGGGTCCACTTGGAGTAAAAGATGATGAGGAAAATGCGAAGTGAGCTACACGTGAAAGTGGCACTAAGGAAGCCATTCGATTTGTACTATTTTGCTGAGATATTATCAGGAATACGTTTTGATAAAACCCTGAAAAAAAACCCACCTTGCAATAAAAATATTGCAAGATTTCTGGACACCTGTCTTTTCTGAATGATGTCTCCATGGTCCTACCTTCCTTCATGTTAGATAGCATTCCAAGCAAAGCACACTATCTGAGCAACAGACAGTGATTTACTATCAGAATCACTTCAGCAAAGAGGGACAGATTCCTCAAATGAGGCAGCCTTTTTCTGAAAGTTAAATAATTGAACACTTTTTTCTGGAAATCCACAAAATCTGTTTCACTCAGTAATCTCACTGGTTCCCCCATCTGGCTTCCAGGGTGCATGGATCAGAGTCATCTTTTGGCATAATTTCAGCCTAGGGGCATACTTGATAGATCCTCAGAAGATTCACACAATTTCAACCTACTCAAGAAGCAATGTACTTCGAAGGCAACTATCACGTGGTAGGAACGAAAGTGTTCTATTTATGGGCTGTGAATGTTCCTCTTTGTAGAATTCTCAACATAGGGAAAGCCAAGGTATGTCTACAAAGAAATCTGACTAAAATAGTCTCCATGGGTCCTCTAGGGATGAGGACAGTTGTATAGAATGTTGGTTTCGCCTTGCCTAGCGTAAAATGACAACCTGACGTGGCATTTAAAATTCTCCACAATTCAGGGACTTCCCTCGCGGTCCAGTGGTTAAGACTCTGCGCTTCCAATGCAGGGGGGCGCGGGTTCGATACCTGGTCAGGGAACTAAGATCCCACATGCCGTGCGGTGTGGCCATAAATAAATAAATAAGTAAATAACTAGATCTTCACAACTCAGTCGCTACCATGCCTTGTTCTCCACCATAGAACCATGTGTGCCTTTGTGCCTTTACAGATGCCATTCATGTCATTTCTGTACCTCTCTACCTACTGGCTTTCCTCTCATTCCTCAAGGTCTAGCTCAAATATGACTGCCCCTGGAATCATATATGATCTCTCCCAATCAGAACCGATGACACTCATATTTGTGCTCCCGGAAACTCTATCTACATCTCCAGCATGGCCCTGTGACCCAGGCGTGTGCATTCCTTGCTCCAGAAGGCAAGGAATTTGTCTTATTTCTGAATCCACCTTCCAGTCATAAAGGACTGGTCATACTGTCTAGCACATAGCAGACCACTTGGTTATTGCTTACAGGATCTGCATTGCAGAGATTCAGATTGAATTCGGAAATTCCAGGATTCAGAAGTATCAACCAGTAAAAAGTCTGCAGGGAATTTCCTGAATACCATAGAACGAAATCAGCTGTATATAGAAGGAGGTTGTCATTGCAGGGACAGACCCTGCATGTGTGACTTCGTAACTGTTTAGAATAACAGATACTACACAGATACCGGCACTTACAACATGAGGAGGAAAAAAACTCAGCAATTGTTACAACTATTGGAAAATGGCAAGGAAGGACTCAATGAACTGAATGCTCTGTCACATCCTGGCAATTTCTTAGTCATCACCGCTAAATTTGGACTCAAGAACTCAGTAGAGAGGGAGGAAAATAAGGCCAAAAAAAGAATGTTGAAGCCACCAAAGGAGTGTTCTGTTCTCTGTGTGTGACACTGTCATTTTATCCAGTGCTGGAAGGAATAGGCAAAAGAGGCTTGATTTTTATCAAATGTGGAAAGATGTGAACATCCCACCCAATACAGGAAGGGCCGCCAAAGGGAAGAGGGGTGCAGCTGCCTCTCTCTGTCTCAGCAGTGGTTCACAGAAATAACAGAAATTGGATCAGACCCTAACCAGAGAAGCCCTATTCAGAGAATACCAGGTAGACATCTGGCAAGGAATCAATCTCCTTTGATTGACCTGAAGGTGATAATTAGCGCTCTCGAAAAAGGTACTGTAGTGGCCTTGATACACAGTAGGCACTAAACAGAGGCAGCAGTCATTGTGCTCTATATTTAATATGCATTAGGTAAATACCTGTTATCATAATAAATGAATTAAAAAGATGTCAAGCATTCCTTACACAGCCACTAAGAAATTATTTGGCATGAATACAAAAGAAAAGGTGCTTTATATCTTCTAACCTTTTATGCATCGATTTCTCTTAAAAGTTGTTTACCTCTCTTGCATATCTATACTAATTTCAGAGGAATAATGTTAGTAATATTCAGAGGAATAACTGAAAAAAATACAGATATTCAATCTCTCTAAAATCTCTTCTCTGTAATCATCATCTCTATTCCCCTTAAAGTTCAAGGTTAGTTTTTTTCTCAGTGAATATTGAACTTTTTGTCCAAGGAATCCATACTAGTTAGTTACAAGATCGTATTTTGGGTGACAAATGAAGAATTTACATTTGCAGAATGAGCAGATCCAGGAGCAAAACCTAATACTTCTCTTTTTTTTTTTTTTACCAATTTACTCACTATTAAGGGCAAAATAGTTCTTTGGAGGTTGAAGTATCACTGACAAGAAGAAAACATTTGAAACCCTCAACATCAGGTCAATAGAGCATATAGGAGAATACTTACAGCTACAGATGGTGATGGTCAGCTGCCCTTATCAGGACATACCTCCACACAGACTTTGAGAGGCAAGAGAATAAGGCATTAACACAATCAGTAACATCGGATATATGCAAAGAATCCTCAGATACAATGGTGTGCTACAAAGCATTTTGGTCCAGAACAAAGGCTCTGGACCTGGGTAAATTGCTATCCTCTTTAGGGTCAGAAGAAGCAACAGTGCCTTGAGTTGCCCCTGGCACCAAGGGCAAAGTACGGAGGAGATGCGTAACTCTCTGGCCTCCTGGAGCTGGAGCTGGTTCAGAAGAAGCATGGGCTGTGATGGTGGCTTCCTTGAAGGGAGCCAAGTAAGGGGCTCGTCACTCAGCAGGTGATGTGCAACTGTAGCCTCAATAGCCATATCCAAAAAGGTGAGAGCTCAAAAACATCTATATATCATGTACGTCATTCCCGTGCCCTAAACACATCTACGATACCACAATACACACACCACGACTAAGTGCCTTCCTGATTAAAAGAAGTCATTCTGCAAACATAGGCCTTAATGTCAGGTTTTTCATACTTTCCCCCCCTGCTTTTGTATTTTCAGCTATGCTACCAACAGATAGGGTGGCAGTGTTTCACTTGAGTCTGTACCTCAGTAGGCTTTGAGGAGTGCCATAACTATTCTGGCTGTGCCATGTGGCATGTGGGATCTTAGTTCCCCAACCAAGGATTGAACCTGTGCCCCCTGCAATGGAAGTGTGGGGTCTCAACCACTGGACAGCCAGGGAAGTCCTGCCATGACTATTGTAAGCATTTCCTTTGAACACATTTCTCTCAAAAGAAATCTTTTGTAAATGGGTTGCGCTGATTTCCTTGGATCTCAAGAGAGCAGCAGAGTCTCCTCAGGTTGTCCATACATAAAATGGGAACACTAAGGTCCTAGACTGTTGAACAAAGCCTGAACATTGAATATAAGCTTTCACATATGTATACGCTATGTCAAGCGCACAAATCCTGGTAGAGGTGAATGTTTCTCAATTCATTTTGTTCTATTCACATGCAATATTTTCATTGGCATCACAGAACACAGAAAAACAGTTTCGACATCGATGAGTGAGCATCTAAAGAAACTTTAAAAAATGAACCCAGTGAAACATGATTTCCTCTTTTCAGCAGATGCTATAAACATATTATAACTGACCTATCTCTCCCTTTAATCCTCTCACTTCCTTCTCTTTTCCTCCTCTCTTCTGGCCACATTCTCAGTAGCCTGAAGATCCAATTAATTTAACAATTACTGCCAATAGCAAGGGTCACTCTTCTAATTCTCAGCCACGTTCTGATGACAATTAATTTTCTAGATTTAAAGTTAGCAGGTTATTGAAGCAGGTCTGACTCGTGTGTGTCAATTATTCCCCAGCCTAAAGAAAATAATATGCAAATTAAAATTAGATTTTCATCTCTGTTAAAAAAGAAAACAAAATAGAATCTTTAAAATATGGGGGGTGGGGCTTCCCTGGTGGCACAGTGGTTGAGAGTCCGCCTGCCCATGCAGGGGACATGGGTTCGTGCCCCGGTCCGGGAAGATCCCACATGCCGCGGAGCGGCTGGGCCCGTGAGCCATGGCCACTGAGCCTGCGCATCTGGAGCCTGTGCTCCACAACGGGAGAGGCCACAACAGTGAGAGGCCCGCGTACCGCAAAAATAAAATAAAATAAAATAAAATATGGGGGGTGACACTGTAACTACCTATATTCTCTATATAAGCTTCCCCTCTATCGGTGATTTCAAAATCCAGGATTAATTATTATATTCAGGATTTTGATGTTCTCTCCCAGGGTATATTTGATGTGAATGAACTTCATTATTACTAAGATCAAAGCGCGAGAAAGGAGAGGTTGGGGAAGAGGGAATCAATACTTAGCCAGTGCACTATAGCTAAACAAAATTATTAATTCAGGATAAGCAGAGTTTGGTTTGTTCACTCAGATATCCTCTGGACTGTGGGATACTTGAGGGCAGCTCCTAGCATGGGGCCTGGCTTAGAGTCAATGATCAATATAACTCTGGTGAAATAAATAACAGAAAGAATGAAATATCATAGGAAGAGGACTTGGGAGCTAGCTTATACAGATCCAAAAAAAGGTTAAACATGGCGGGGTATGAATAGAGGGCTGTTTTAGAGGAGAGACTGACAAGTCAGAACTTGCCTGCCAGGGCAGAAAGAGTAGGTGATAAAAGGAGGAAAGCAGTCTACAGATAAATTCAATTGAAAAAACTGGAGAGGGAGGGAGAGAGGGAGGAGAGAGGGAGGGGTGGAAGGGAAGGATGGAGGGAGGGAGGTGGAGAGGGAGGAAGAGAAGGGGGACCAATAAGGACAAAACTGATGCTAAAGCTGCAAGAATAAAGAGATTTCCTGGTAACCAAGATATAAGCATTAGACTGATACTGTTGGTCTTTGGGTCTGCAAATAGCAGACATTGCAACTAAATTCTATTAACTTGATTTTTGTAAAATGGCGGGGGAGGGGGAGGGAACACCTGACCTTACAGGATGGATGAGGAGCCAATGAGATGATGTATGTGAAAGAAGCTCTGAAAATTGTAAAGCTCCATACACATGAAACGTGGAATTACTCTGATAATACATGCCCAGAAAACCAAGGCAAAATAAATAAATTCTCTCTTCTTTTCAAAGTTCTTTTCACCCTGGAATCAATTTCTAAAGAAAGGATCTGCCTATATGTGTTTTATTAACATGGAAGGAGATAAATTCTGCCAAAAATTAGGACTGCACATGAATGACACTCAGTGTTCTCCTCCAAGCTTGGTTCCCCGAAAACTGTTTTGCTTCCTTCCATTTGTCATTTTGGTCTGCAGTCGGCTGAAAAGGCTGCAGTGCTTCAAGCCACAGCACTAAAAAAAATGAAGTGCTGAAAAATGGGCTTCGTGAAATACCATGCCACAAAATGACTTCAAAGTACCCATGCTAACTGGCAACCATTTGTAAAGAAACACAGATTATAATTAAGAATATGCACATGGGACTATTTCTCCTCATATGGTTATAGTGAAACTTCTTGGTAGCAGTTTTTTATTCCAAGATATCTAATAGACATTTTCATTTACCTTATGTTGAGCCCACAAAATAGGGCAGCGGAGCATTGCTTTTTCTCAACTCCTCACAAACAAAAAATGAAAAAAAAAAGTTAATGAGTTTGTCAACCGATGCCCTGTTTAAAACAGAATTAGGATGCAGATATGACCACATTTTAGCCCTGGGTTTCATTGAGTCCTTGGTATTGGCTTGTTCTGGATTGTCATATATTTCTGTAGAGAAGTCTCATGCAATGTCAAATTTTACAATTTGTTTTATAAAATGCACTGAAATAAGATACAATAAAGCAGGAGACAAAACAAAAACACCATATCCCTTACAGAGCCTAAGAGGGGTGATTTTTGTTGTGATAAAAAATTACATGATCCTAAGGCCTCACTCAGCTCCAAACCTGGTCAGCAGATACATTTTGAAATGGAAGTAACTTGCTGAGACTTGTGACGAAGAAGAGGGACAGGCCATACGTCTCCAGGGCTGTATAACTGGCCCAAGGCAGTGTCAGTCTGACCCAAGCCTTGTAGAAGAATACAGATTGGCTAAGAACCCAATTAGCAGAAGATGGATTTTATTTTACATAAGATATGTTACAGAGACTGTGGCCATCATATTATTTTTTTAAATCTTACTAGATTAAATCTTGCTGTTGAACAAAAATCTGTGGAAAAGCATTTTTTTCAACCGAAGAACAATTCTCTAAAGTGAGTAATTCTCTCCAACTTTGTCTATTATGTGTATTAACTCGTGATGTTGGCTTTTCTTATAAGCAGGGCTGACCTATGTGTTTTGAAAGGGGAATCAAATATCAGATATGATTTCTAAAAATAAACTTTCCTGTCTTTTGGCTGGTTACTGGAATTAATCTGTGACCATTAGCTAACTATTCTCCGTTACTGTGAAGCTTTCTAGTTTGTGGCAAGATTCTTCTGTATAATAACTTCACAGGGGGATCTAAGCCCATCGGCAAGAGAATGACTTTGGAAGTATTTGTAGTCAGTTAGAGAATAAACTTAGTAGGTTGTATCCTTTTAAATAGCTCTTCCAAGCTCCTGTCCAAAAATTCAAAGCCTGGGAACTCTGAAAACTTTTCCTAGACATCCAACAAACTGTCATGCAAAGGAGAAAGGTTCTTTCTGCGTAGATCAATTGAAAAAACTCTGGCAAGGTAGGTGGCCTGTTAAAAATAAAAATCATACCCACGTGGGTGCATAGCTTGTTCTAGTACTACAGGCAATTCTGAAGGTGGTAATTTGTACTGGATAGCGGTTGTGTTAGATTTGATAGGGTCTGTCTCTGTAGAAGAGAGTCATTTACAATTGCCAGGAGTCTACTTCTTCAAAGACTTTCAAAGAAGACTTCTTATTTTTTTTCTCTTGCACAGGTAGGAAAGCAATGCCACTGTTCAGAAGGAAATCACTAATGCCTGCTTTCCACTGCAAACCAGAAAACCTGGAATCACAGGGCAGGGTGCAAAGGCCTCATCTATAAACCAAGGATGAGAAAGATGTCGTAGAGGGCTATTGGACTGCCACATCACATAACACCTGCAAATGACTTCTGGGGATAGGACATCTTACAGAGTCCTCTTTCTATGTAGAGAGCACATTTCCACTAATATTTGCCCCTTGAAAGGAGCTCATGAAAGGATGCTTGAGACAGTCACTTACCATGAGTCTGAGTAGTACTCATGGGGTAGTCAGTAGTACTCAGGGGTAGTCAATTCATTAAGTTAAGACTCAAATGGAAGAATTCATTCTCAACTACTCCTTACCCCAGGAGCCTAGGACCCTTTGCGTATCTAACGATCTGACTTAATCTCGACAGCAGGCCTCTGTAACAGCCTCAGAATGGCCTGAGAGAGGAGTTCTACCACCTCACAAGTGAGAAAGCCACAGGAAAGTAGCCCTTAACAAGCCATTCCTTTATGAACTCAATTGCAAGTGCGCCTTTTCACCCAAACAGTCACTGTGTAGACAAGAGCTGTGATGTCAATTCTCTTCTCAATGGACAGTTCCAACATTGGCTGAAGGTTCAGCTCTTCCTCCTATTCATGAGCCCTGGCTCTCTGAATACCAAAGAGCTCTGTTCAAACCTGCCTCTTCCACCTTCCAGATTTCTGACTTTGGGCAATTTACCTGGGCTCTGATCTTGCATCTCTAAGAGGAGAATAGCATCATGTGCCTCCCAGGGAGGACTGCAGAGGGCATGGAAAGCAGCTAGTGTACGTGTAGGTGCTCACAGACTGCGGGATCCCTTGCCTTGACTTAATTTTCTGTTCATGTGACAGCAAGGAGAATGCAGCCTCCTCCCAACTTGAAACTGGTATGAAAACTAGTGGTTGTCAGTGCAAACAAACGGAGTAGAGAAGCACCTTTCCAGTTCACAGAGAGATTCGTGTTACACATTAACCATATGGGTGAGGACTGCTTTCGTTAGTGATTCCTTTGCAAGGGTAACAATACATGAGCTCTTAATATGGGGCTTAAGATATCCTAGGATTCTAAAATTGGAATTACTGTAATGTGTATCAGTGAACCCACATGATATTAAAGAGATTTGTGAACTAATCCAGTATTAATGGCCCAAATGACATCTACATGTCTCATTTTAATTATTATGCCACAAAAGTACAACATTATTATCTCATTTCTTTTGTTCTAAACCAGTGTTTTGCTAGTTCTACTTTCATAATGCAGGTTACTAATAACAACAATACTGAAAAATCTAATAGTACCTTATGCTTAAGCAGTACCTACTTTTAAAGTTTTCTACAACTGCTTAAACAGTTTTGACATTCGAATGAGATAAGGGACAGTTTAACAATGATGATGATAAGAAAGGTAATGATTACAATGGATTTGGTAGACCTTTTTTTTAACAGTTGAAGAAATGAAACCAGAGATATTAATACACTGGAATCTGGCTTTCACACTTTCTTTTAGAGAATGAATCCAGAGCAGGGAAGCAGCTCCTTCCAGAGGAAGCTGAAATCTGTTTAAGGTAGCTGCTGTTGACATGTGAGAGGCCCTTATTTTAAGGCAACCTGATCTCTAAGGGCTGAAAAACACCAAGGACCCAGCAGTGCTAACTGGCCCTGGGCTGCAGCGGGAAGGAAGAGCTTTAACTCAGAGCACAAGCCAAGCCCGCCAGCCTGTCTGCCACTGGCCTGGCTTCTCCAGCAGGCCAGGCAGCTTCCCATGGATCTTAAGTAAACGTGTCCATGGAACATTCTCCTAGCTCATGCCATGAAAACTTCATTCTTCTACTGCAAAATATTCATCTCTGAGTCTCTGCACACTTGGGTTTTTTTTTTTTTTCTTTTTCTTTTCAGGGACCTCTTTACACTCGGAGTTTTTAGGGGATGACCCCAGAACGATTTTACTGAAACTAGGCACAGAGGTGGGTAACCGGTAAAACAGCCTAATCAGAGTCCTGCGTATGTGCATACGCTCGCAATAGAGACAGAAAGACCGACAGACGGGGGTGGCAGACAAAAAGAGAACAAGAAGTGAACAAAGAGAAAGTCCATGCGATGATTTCTTCTTTTTCCCAATTCTGTAATCCTGTGGCCTTTGAAAAATGCCTGCTATTCCCCACCCCATACAAGAGGGAAGGTGGGAAAGTGAGCCATCTCGCTTGCTGGAGAAAATCTGTTTCCTGTCCCAATTCCCAGCTGTGCTCAAACCTCAGGGTAAAATCTGAGAAGCCACCTAGGGCAGGTTGTTCTTCTGTTAGTATCTATAGAGGAGACTGATAAACGAATAAACCTATTTCTTCCTAGAGATTTTCCTATATGTAATGTACATCCATCTCTGAAAGAAAAGAAAAAGGGAATCCAGGTCTTTCGAGAAACTCAGGATGAGTGCAAAGCTTATTAAAATAAGATAGTTTGAAAGATGAACGTTGCTATCATAAAGTGAATTATATTTTCATAAGAGGAATGTAATGCTCAGATGTGTAGCTATGGTGCAGTAAACAAGACAACGGTTCCCTATTTATGACCAAACTGTGGTCACCTGTGATGCCGTTTATTATAATCATCACCTGATATTATGGTTAGGGAGAAACCACTGCAGGGAAGCCTGAATTCTAAGAATGCAATGCTTTACAGGAGTGTTTAGACCGAGTATCCAGCTACAATTCATAACTGAGCTTTTGATAGCTTAGTTTAAATTAAATTTGGTCTGTTCTAGATTTCCTGAAATACCGCAACATTTTTAGATTAATTTTTTACAGGGTTTTGATGACATTCAATTCTGAGATAGGCAAATTACAGTTCTTTATCAAAATATGCAATTTCAATTTTCAAATATTTGTTACCTTAAGTATTACCAGAGTTTGAAAACACAATGCAAGAATATAATATAAACTCTGAGGATATATCAAAATGATTAATACTTCATAAGCTTTGCACAGCCATGACCTGTTTGCAATAATTTTCAGTTTCCATTTTCAACAGTGTAGACTGTTAAAGCGTTTGCACGAGAATGCAAAATACATAAATTATCCCTGCAAGGAACACTTAAAACTTAAGGTAATTATATAGCATAGAAGTGACTTCAAAGAACTCCAACAAAATAACAAATAATTCTACAGTCACCCTTTAAAATGCTTATTATTCTGTGTTACCAGTGATCTTGACCACTAAAATCCCTCTCTTTACAATTATATTCACATTATCAATTCTTACTTTGTTCTTTTACCATCAAGCTCTTACAGCTGGCCCTGAAAATTTGCATGCTGTAAAAGCTGAACTAGACAGCTAGTAGAGATGAATTCCCCAGTTATATCCATGCTGTGAACAGAACCATACCCCCCCCCAATATACCTTATCATTGCACTCTTATACTAAACACGCATCCAAATCAAGTCCTATTTTTCACATTCCTCCTGTTCAAAATCTTTTAAGGGCTCCCTGCTGCCTACAGGATAAAATCCAAACTCTCTGGCCTGGTGTTCAAGGCCCTCCACAATCGCGCACATGTGTTCCTACAACTTTAGCATGAGATTCCTCCAATCCAGCCAGATTGGAGAAATAAGGCCAGGACCAAAAGGAGCAGAGATTTTTCTTATGAATGGAAAAATATCTCCTCCAAACCAATTAGTGTGCTTCGGAAGCTGGGATATTCACTGTGATTAGAGAGAATTACTGGGTCACGGGGAATACATAACTAATCTCTCTTGAGTTGCTTTCTTAGGCTCTGCATCCTTCTTAATTTTTTAATTCAAACAAACGCCTTGCACTTCTGGAACAACCGAGCAACCTCATGTCATGGTTCCACGCACTGTGACTTAGCAGGGGCTGCCCCTGGGTATGCAATTCTCTGGGGGCCACTTGCTAATAATCGGCACCTCTTCCTTTCACGGCACACGGAGGAAGAAGAGTCAAACGTCAGCATGCCAGGAACCTCCAGGCTCAACTTCGGCTGGAATGCAAAAAGCACTTTACAATTGATTATTTCTGAAGACTTTTCACAGTATCGAGGAAGAGGGTAATGAAATTGTATCTGAACAGAAGAAAGCTAAATTATTTATCTCATACTAATTTATACCAGATGGCTGGTGATGAAAAATCTATACTGGCAAATCTGCTGTATATATTACTTTAAAGATAATCAAGGGGGCTAAAACTTTAAATGGTCACAATATATTTGGATTTAGTTTTATGGCTCCTATCGATTCCATACATAGGTTCTTCTACGTGCACGTGACTGGGACATGATAAATCGTATCACCAAGTCATTAGAAGCTGCATCATCTATTCATGAATTACATCAGCAGTTGGATTGCTTCTCTTTTTTTAACCCGCAGAGAGAACACATTTGGGAGGTTGCCACACGAGGGTGCCTACTATATCCCTCTGCATCAGGAGGGTGCAAACGACACTCCTTCCCCAAGAGAAAGAGAAGGAGATGGCCCTTCAGCGAGATCACAGTCCTCAGAATGAAACTCCCTCACTGAGCTTCAGGCAGAACCAGTTAAATGCTGACTTGCTGACTTCCGACTATAATAAACAGTTGACGACTGGAAGGGAGACAGGGTGTACCAGATGTACAGCCTTTTCCTTTTCTGCCCAAGTTATGTCTCCTGGGAGAGGGTTGTATGGGTTCACCATCCAATTGGGCCTGTCATGGATCCATTTCCTCTCTGTTCTGAAGCTCACCACTGGAGAAAGCCCAGCCTTGTTCTTTGGTTGACTCTCAAATGCCAATTGTTCAGGAAAGGATAGAAGACATTCAGTTACACGTGCTGGTTCATATCAAACAAACCACGTTCACATGAGCCTAGCTACTCGATACTATTCTCCAGGTAAAGCAGGTAAAACTTCTGGCCCCGGAAAGGAATTGGTTTGTGTACAGAATCCCAAAGTATGATTCGCCTAGTGAACCAGAGCTTCTCTGAACAACATCTTTATATAATGTTTATTATTTTGCAGAATGTGCAGTATCATCTCTGGTTGACTTATGAAGACCGATTATCTTACATAATTATGGGGGTTACATGCCTTCAAGTCAACAAATATCTTTTGAGTGCCTATCACGTGCACCATTTTTCCTAAAGTAGGTGCCGATACTCATGGTGCTTTAGCACTTTGGGGAGAGCAGTTGCTGTCCCCCAACAGCTGTCCAAAGAGCACTTCCCAAGCTGCAGCCAGAACTCATGCAATGCCCCCAAGTGTGTTCTTACGGTGAGAGACAACAGACCAAAGTTGAGTTCCATAGTCTATTGTGGCCAAGCAAGATACAGACCTACTGTGGGTGAATATCTTCCCACTACGATAACCTGATTGAGCATTTATTCCATTTGCAAAGGATTCATTTAGTAATTTCATCTGTTACAGTTAAGTGTTCTACTGTCAGCAGCAGCAGCAGCTAAGCGTTTACCAATCTCTGAAAAAGTATGACCATCCCAGGTCAAGGTATAGATTAGAATGATAATAGCTTATGTTGAAACCTAAAAACAAATCCTTCAGAATCGCATGAGAATGATCAAAGTTGCCACTGTGATATTACCTAAAGGAACATAGAACCCGTACATTCTATGACTAGCCAAACTCGAGTTAATTTAATCATAGTAGCTAACTACAAGTGATACTGTACACCATCTGGCAATATAAGATAATAAGGCTCCATTGTTAAATCACTGTCTTGCACGGCGAGGTTACTAGGACTCCAACCACCAGCAACAATATGCTGTAAATTCACTTTGGTGTCGCTGAAGTTACACTTTCTGCAATTCTGATTTATTGAAAGAATGTTTTCAGAAGCCAGATATTTGCAGAAAATCATAGGGAAAAGGCATGAACAGGGGGGCTGTGAGCTAAGTGACAAGAATAAAAGACAGTACGAATACTCCTTTGAGTGAACACTAACAGAGTTTCAAATCTCAGAGCTTTGGGGGTGACTCCATAGGCCATGCCCAGTTGTCAGGGACTTTGCTAATTTTCTAGCGTTACAAAGAACCAGGAGGGGACAAATCAAATGGATGTGACGCCATCAGAACTTCAGTGTTGAACTTTGCACCAACACATCAAATTACCGGTGCAGTTCCAATGAGAAAGCAGAGACGGGTGTATACACAGCAACCCGTCACTAAAGGACAGACGTAAACACAAAGTCGGTGTGAGAACTGCTGCAGATTACATTTTGTCTTCTTAGCAACATTAACTCTCTGTTCTTTTAAATAGTCTTAATGTTTATCCAAAGTTGCTTACTGTATTTTGAGTGAGCAATAATAGGTTGGATTTTCCCTGAGCCTGAGTCACAGCCTGGTAGTAAATTAGCTGCTCAGGAAGGTGCGTTCTTCCTTGAGGCCACTGAGCCATCATTTAAGGCATTAAAGCTTGCTTTCATTTATGAAGATGCTACTGACTCACTTCAGTAGGAGTTGTTTTTCCTGCACTGCTGATGCCTGAGTTAAAGGAATGTACTCGTTTTTTTCCCTCCTTGCAGTATGGATGGGATGGACTGGGCTAATGACACATTCTTGTCAACTGCATTGTGACTCATGGAGCAAATGCCCATGATGTTTACTCTGCAGCTGCAGAACAAAGCAAAGTCCATGAGGGCTGGGTGGGGGAGACCGTAGATTCCTCGATAGCATCCTCTAATTGACTGTGTTAGTTGCCACTAGTGCCATAAAAGCCACCCTTGTAGTAAAACAATAATTTACCACATGAGGCAAATCCTGTCACTCCTCTACTCAACACCCTCCAATGGCTTCCCTTCTCAAGAATCAAAAGCAAAGTCCTTACCTTGGACAATAAGATCATATGTTATCTGATCCCAGTTATTGATACTTCTCTATTCTCGTCTCTCACTTGCCCCCTTTTTTTTTTTTCACTTTATGTCAGTTACACTGGCTTCCTAGCTTTTCCCTTGAACATGCCAACCATATTCTCACCTAAGGGCTTTTGAATTTGCTGATACATCTGTCTGGAATTTTTTTCCTTCCTGAACCCTTCCTTCCTGTCCATCAAATGCCACCTTAACAGAGAGGCTTTCCCTGACCACCCTGTATGAAAGCTGCCCCTATCTCTCAGCATGCCCTGTCCCCCTAACCCTGCTTGTTTCTTCTCCAAAGCAAATTATGTATGAATTTGTTTATATCTACTTCCGTCTACCCGCTCTAGAACATAAGCTCCATGAGGACAGGGACTATATTTTGTCCATTGTTGTATTCTAGTACTTGGAACAGTGCCTCAAGCTCTGTATTCACGCCACAAAGATTTGCTGAATGAATAGATGGATGAATTCTGGTGGCGTGATAAACTGAAGGGACAAGTTAGTCCAGATTATGAAGGTTTCTGCATAAGTATTAAAGAATTAATTTGTCATAAAATGATATTTTGGCTCCTCTGAGGTACAGTTATTGGGGCGTTCATTTTCACTGTGGTTATGAAGTGCATTATAATTATAAACCAGCAACTCTACCCAGATAAACAAAATAAACCTTTACTAACATTCTTTTGAACTATACATGAAAGGCTATTCATAAAAAATGGTAGGTCAAGATGAAAGGAAATAGCTAAAGAGAATAACACCTTTGAAAAGTATGCCAACAGGTAATTAATCATTGAAAGCAGCAAATCCTGATGGCTAGTAAATTTCAAGGGCTTATCTTGTAACATATGAAAGTGCAATCTTCTCCTCAACATATTAGAAATGTCAGTTCATTGTACTGAACAAAAGAATAAATGAAGAATATGTCTTTCCCAAGAAGATGCTATTATTTTTGATGATTTCATTAAAATACATTAAATAAAGATTAAAAGACTAAAATATCAAGAAGAGTTTAGCTAGGGCCCTAGTGCTTCACTCTGATGTGTTTTTCATGGGGGTTTAATGCCTGATATGACTTGTGCTTACATTGCCCCGTGTAGAGCACAGGCATCTCAGGCTGAACAGATGCAGTGTAGAAGGGTTCACATCTCATTTCCTTGCCATGGACCACATTTTGTCTTCCACTTACCGAAACAAAGATAACGATTTTTAAAGAAAGAGGGATGCTAAAGAAGAAATAAATGCTACAACTTGCTAATTAAGTACCATGGGATACAAAAACCACTTCAGTGCCACACTTTAGATGTTGTTTAGAGAAAGGAATAATTTGGAAGGAAGCACAGTGGAGAAAGAAAAAAGAATGGTTCAATTGTGAATACACTTTGCATAAATAAACATTTAAATTTGTCAACAGCAATAAATGCAAACCTTACCACTATTTCACTCACTGGATGATTTTAGGAGACAAGCGGGAACATCAGCACCCCGCTGCAATGTGCCTTGCTTAATATGGACTCAGAAGGAACTTTATCTAACCAAATGCCTGGGATGGTTTTGCCAGTAGTAGAGGTTCAGGGCCCTGATCCAGGTGTAATGAAGAGGTTTGGCTGTATTCCCTGTGAGATAGTCTCTTTTGGATATAAACTAATGGACTAGATACTGGAACCTTATAAAATAAAGCAACATGCATATTAGGCCTCCAGCTGTTCTTTTCATGGAAACTGGTTTCTAAGATATGCTCACTTCAATCAAACATCTTGGCCTGTTGATTTTGACACACAGGGAAAAGGAAAAGTGGATAACCAATCCTAACTAAAGGCTAATGGCAAATAGCAGCCCAGAACTGTCGTACTTTCCACTCTCTTCTTCTTCATTTTATGTTCTATATTAAGGCAACTTTGCGCACTGGTTGAGAAAATAGGTTTTCAAGTCAGACAGTGGCCGAGCACAAATTAGAACCCAGGTCTGTCTAACCGGGTAACTTTGGGCAAGTACTGTTACCTCCGGCCTTAGTTTCCTCACCCTTAAAATGGGAAAAATAATTTTCTTCATAGGGTTGTTGGGAGGGTTAAATAGGTCAAGATTTGTACTAGGCTGCCTAGCCCATAATAAGGAAGAGAATTTTCTAAAGCAAATGTTTTAAATTCAGGAACAGAGGGCACTACTGTAGGACACTGGCATTCATATAAAGCACAATTACTCTGTGCCTGAATAAAACATCGGGGCAGTGTTAGCTGCTAACAAAGTCGTGTCACTCCCCTGTGTGAACCAGAGCGGGGTTGACAATCAACTCACACCTGCGGTCAGCATCACATCTGCTTCGGGATGGTTTAGGCGTTTGGTTCTGAAAATGGGGTGGTGGCAGGTACTGAAATTCTGTGAACTCATTTTTGGGGTAAAGTTGGTTTTTCTTTCTGTCCTTAACCAGTCGTCCTTCGAGCAGAGGTTAGGATCCTCTCCCTTCAAGAATTGAAACAATAGCTGGTAAACATCTGGCTAAGAAATCCCTGGGGGATTTCTCTGGATATGCTCTTCCACTCCTCTGCTCTTTCTCAGCTTTTGAGGAGTGAAGCCGCTTCTCCTGTTGCCAGGCAATGAATTCCAAGAGCTTAATTTGGTTAGTGACTACTAAAAATGCATCTCCTTCTAGTGCACCTTCTTGCCTACATCCTAGTTCCTAGGCCTTTTTTGTTGTTTTGTTAATGCTGACGTCTAAAATTACTGTTCAGTGCTGCGCTACAACAGTGATCTGTTCATGGTAGTCTTCATCTGCTAGTGGTTGGGTATTAGTGAAAAAGGGGACCTTGAGTGGGCACTTGATTGTAATTAACAGTTCAAAGTCTGTTTCTTCCATTTGACTCTAAGCTCAGAGAAGGCAGGGGCTGTGTTTGCCAAGTGTCAGGCAATCAGTGGATTATTGCTTGAATGGATGGATGGATGGAAATATATATACTACTATAGGAATCTATTATGAAAGGAGTAAAAGGACTAAAGATTAAAAAAAGAGCAAGAAACATATTTATTCAGATCTTACTAACTGGCTAAAGGAAAACAAGAGGAGCTGAGATTGGGTGTATAATTTGGTGAGACAACCAATAGGAGGTGGAAAAAGTGAAGAGAGAAAGGGTTAAGATGTACTAAGGAGGGGCTACCAGGGTTGATCTATGAGTGTGATAGTTACTTGAGAGGGAAACTGCCTTTTACGGGCTGCTATCCTAAACAGATTTTAGCCAATCAGTATTGATATTACATAATGACGGGGTGAAAGGATAATTATTAGGTATCCAATCAAAGGATGTGTAATTAATATGAAAGTGTAATGATTATGTTGCATCCAACCTGAGGTTAACATTTGGAGCTCAATTGCTAATATTAATGCTTTGCATCTGTTCACAGCACATATGTTGTTATGCTAACCCTATGTTTGGGGGGTGTAACTGGATAATGCACACCTTCTTTGGGGCCACTCTCGCATGTGGGGGTCATACCTGTGATCCTAGGATACTTTACTCATTCACTCATACATTTATTGAACACCTACTACATGCATGAAAAGTTGAGACACTAAGCTAAGCGCTAGGGCTACAGAAGTGGATGAGACATAGCTGTTTTCTTCTCTTTCGGAATTTGTGGTCTGGTTAAAGAAACAAGAGAGATAAATGTGCAAGTACTGTTGGCAAGGTGAGTACTGAAGTAGGAGTAATCACAGTACACTATGGGATCTTGGAGGACACACAGTTAAGCTATGTAGTCAGGGAAAGAGTTGCAGTTTGGTAGACCCAGGTTTAACAGCCATTTTATCCTGAGGGCCACTAGATAGGCTCAGTCACAACATTGGGTATTTGATAATAGAAATGGCCGACATTTACTGAATGCTCACAGGATGTCAGTAACATGCACAGGGCTTATCCTATGGAATAGGAGGAAATACCATATGGAAATCCCATAGGTGTTGGGAGGAAAAAGAACAGAGTTGCCTTGGGAAGTTTTCTAAGAAGGCTTTCTCTAGGCTGCAGTGGCTTCTCACAGCTGATAGCAACAGAGAACAAGAGCCATCCTGTGGCACTCTCTCTTGGTTGGCAAGGAGTTCACCTGAGCTTGTTGGAGGGTAGAGCATAGCACCTTGGGGTTCTCATGACAGCCAGTGATTCCACAGTGCCAGTCACCAGAAAGAAGTATATGGGTCTAATGTGAGTAAGTTTTCTGGCAGATGCCAGCAGGTCACTAGCTTAATGTTGGAGGGTAAAAATGGTTTTAAAAATGGTGGGAGGAAAGGAAACAGCCTTCTCTTCAATCTTCCAGGTAGCTATTACTAAAGTATTAAACAAATGACAGGTGGAGAGAAAAAAGACACAATGTCCAGGAAAACAGAGATGGCTGGGAAATCCTCATTTGGGAACACGGTGAGGCATCTTAACCATGGAAATGCCATATACAGAAAGGAAGAAAGCGCCAGCTACAGGCATTGTTAAGGCCTTACTTCCTCAGCCTGAATGCTAGTGTTGTATTTAATGACCCCTATTGAAGCTTTTCAGAAATGATGGTATTTCATAGATCACCCCTGTACACTCTGAGCTCAATTCCCAACTATTGGTAAAATGACTTCTTTATAGCATCCTCCTTGAAGGAAGCCTTGTCTTTAGGAATTATAGAAAATCAGTCTTAGCAAAAACAAAGCTAATTAATTGGCATAGGTTAAAGGATGGCCTATGGGCAGGGTACTATACTAGATTCTTGGAAAGGAATGAAAAGATTTAATTGAACCTCTGGTTTCAATTTTGACCCCTTAGGGTCGCATTTATTATGAATAAACAAATCCCATTAAAATCACTAACTGACAGATTAGGTGTCTATGTGACTCCATGTACTATTAAAATAACATTAACCACTCCATATTCTTCAATGATCTTACTAGAATCAAACACAGATTTTTCTCTAGCAGGCACTGACTTCATACCAGAGTGAGCATGTAAAGATGGACATTTGCCTTTACCCCTAAACAGCCAGTAATAGGAGCTTTCACTCAAGTCACATGGGTATGCACAATCTATCTGAAAATATTTTAAAACTTTGACCCAGTGTTATACAATGATATCGTGTGTGATGCTGGAGTAACATGGCTTACTTTTTATTATCTCAACTTTTCACTTTACGGGTACGGCTATATGCTTAAAGAAATCAAATCTTTTACTGATGACTGGGCTTTATGAAGGCTTACTCTGGGAATTCACAACAGAAATCCAGTTTATTTTCCAGTATTTCACCTGCTGAAAGAAATCACCAGCCCCCACTATGATAACTGCTCTGATGCCACCAATCACAACCTGAAATATTTGATGACTCTAGGTTTTTGATGATTCTGTTTCTTCCTCAATTACTAGAGAAGACAGCAGAAGAGTCTAGTGAAGATCTCACCATATTGATTTGCTTTAGATTTTTAAAGTGAGCTGAGAGTAAGATATTTATTATGCTTAACTGGTTGGTTTATTTTCTTGAGGATCAGCATGAAAGTACAGACTGTGAAATAAGTTCCATTTGCACTCAAGTAATTTTCCCAAGTCATTTTCAGAATGAGCAAAAAATGTGAGCCTGTCAAAACAGACAAGTTTCCTTTAAAGAAAGGTGTGACCAAATACAACCAGCAATTACGAGCAGAAATTGCCTTCACTACAACAGCTATCAGCTAAGGTGCACAGCACATGTGGGAAACTAATCCTTGAAAACCTTGTTTCCTTTCGTATGGCTACTTAAATGAAAGCACCTAGCTAATCCAATTATTCTAACTGTCCCTTTAAAATTAAATTTTTGATTTATTTTGGCTAGGTAGATAATTCAAAAGTTATAATTATGACAAATTTGAATTCAATTGACCAGTATGGAAGAATTATCATTCTTAGAAAGTATTACAGAAAAGAACTTTCCAGTTTGTCTGAAAACTGTTTGTGCATTCAAGTGTCTGGAGTAGCTTCTGTAAGTTAGTTCAGTTACATTCTTTTAGATCAAGGAGTTCTATTGCAGAGGGATCCTGGGCTCTGTCACCCCATTTCACTAAGACTCTTACTAAAGTCTGGCAAATGCTTTGAACCTTGGGTTTCATAATTTATATAATGGAAAGAATGATACTGACCTTTCTCATTCATAAGTTAAGGCGTGATGAATACTATTTCTACAAAGCCATATAATTACAGCTTGATGTTTTTCACATAACCGTCTTTAAAGAGGAAGTTATGTTTTAAAGTGGAAGCCCTCATCTCCTGCATATTCTGACAAATACCTCAAATTGAAAGAAACTGCCCCACATCACACTTCAATGATATAAGGCAAAATATAGGATCTTAACTCAAACTGATGGTAAAATACCAGCTTGCTTTTTCTTTTTTCTTTTTTTTTTTGCGGTACGTGGGCCTCTCACTGTTGTGGCCTCTCCCGTTGCGGGGCACAGGCTCCGGACGCGCAGGCTCAGCGGCCATGGCTCACGGGTCCAGCCACTCTGCGGCATGTGGGATCTTCCCGGACTGGGGCATGAATCCGCATCCCCTGCATCGGCAGGCGGACTCTCAACCACTGCGCCACCAGGGAAGCCCCCTGCTTGCTTTTTCTATCAATCTTATATAATCCTGAAAGTTGGTCTTCTTATCTCTCTAATCCTTCTGAAATGTGAAGGACATGAGTAATGGCTTGAAAAAAAAAAAAAAGAATGACAGATCTCCACCATCACATTAATACCTTCTAAATCAATGACCTAAAAAGGTTCCATAGAGTGATTTTTTAAAAATTAAATGTAGGGGCTTCCCTGGTGGCGCAGTGGTTGAGAATCTGCCTGCCAATGCAGGGGACGCGGGTTTGAGCCCTGGTCTGGGAGGATCCCACATGCCGCGGAGCAACTGGGCCCGTGAGCCACAATTACTGAGTCTGCGCGTCTGGAGCTTGTGCTCCGCAACAAGAGAGGCCGCGATAATGAGAGGCCCGCGCACCGCGATGAAGAGTGGCCCCGCTTGCCACAACTGGAGAGAGCCCTCGCACAGAAACGAAGAGCCAACACAGCCAAAAATAAATAAATTTAAAAAAATTAAATGTAAAACAAACATTGGAAACATAACCATTTTTCTTGTTTCCATTAGCCATGTACTTTTGTTAATTTAATGTATACTTGGAGTATTCATGTCTAAACAAAGGTATCACATAGATTATTAACTCATCATTGGTCAGGGGAAATAAAATTAACGATTTCCAATTTAATTTGTCAAAGGAAATCACTGTTAGAACCCACTCCTTTAAAAGTGAAATGGTATAGCCTTCCCTGAAAATCCTTTGGGTTGCAAACAAGTGATGGCAGCCTTATAATCTTTTGTTAATCCACCTGTATATTTTGTTTAAATAATTTACACCTTGTCTAGCAAGGCAAGCCAATGATTTGGAGTGCCCTTCCTAGAAGTACTCTATGGAATACATTTTATTTGAATGCCGCTCTATCTATGTAAGATATTTTTCATTTTTACAATACGTGATTTGCTATTATATTTGCAGGAGTTACATAGGAAATACATGCTCACTTTAGTATTCACCCAACAAAAATACAAATGAGAAGAATAATTTCTGCACCAAAGACCATCTTGTACAGTCCAAGGATCCAACAGAAAGACATTTGAGGAGTTCTGCTCCTTTAGACAATATACACTGTGTTCTTTCCAGAAGTCTATTACCACTACTACTGATTTTCTGGAGGAATTAGAGCCGGTAAATGGATAACAAGTGACCCAAACTGCGTGATTGCTTGGCTAGTATATGTCATTTTCCCTTCTTGCTCCAATCCCTATCAGAGCTGTCTTACTCAGCCTTCTCGTTCTGTTGCACATTGAATAAATAAGAGCTCGGGAAAGTTTATTAGAAGCAGTATAACCCTCAAATCTCTCCCTGTCAGATGCTTGGTGTTCCTCTATAATTGGCATTTGTGGATGCAGAATAATGATTTGCTTTGTACCTCTTCCATAAATCTGAACTGTGATTCTCTTCTTTACTGAGAGACCTACAACGAAGTAAGGCTCTAGCTTTCCAAGCTCTGATGCTGAGTCCACTCAGCACTCTGGAGCTCCAGTGGGGATGAATGAAAATATTTCACTGTGAACTCTGGTGATGTTACTGCTGCCACATTACTTAACTGTATTAGATGCTTTCCATACTCAGGAGTCCAGGAGGCAGCATGATTCTGTCGGGAAGTCTTCCTTGTTCCTCATATAGCCTTCTGTTTCAGCAATAATATTAAATAGTAATTTAATTTATCTGCCTATGATTACTTTAGTTAAAAAAATGAGAGACGGAAAGAATTGCTAGATTAGGTGAGAAAGATATAGGAATAAAGATGGATATTTCTTTATTCATTTTCACGGGTAGTTTGCCATTTTCATGTGTTTCATTCTATAGGAATGGTTTCATTTTATTTGATTCGATAATTGGGATATAATGAGAAATAGAATCAAGCTGTGAAAATGTTCGTGACAAAATCTCTCTCACTAAACACTATTTCTTTAAATGTGATGCAAATTTCATCAGGTGGTTTGAACCATCTTTATCACCTTAGTCTTTGGGAAGAAGAAAACACAATCTTCAATAAAAATTCTAACTTGCATATTAACCAAGTTTTGCTTCTCTTTGGAGGAAGTAGGATAAAATGCAAATAAACAAAGCTTCAATATAAGAAATGAGGGAATTTGCACTTACATAAAGCCTCATCCAAGTCTATGTGAGAAATACAAAAAATTCCACATTAGTCAAGTTGAAATTCATGAGGTCCTAATAATGTTCCCTGATTTCTATAGGCCTGGCACTGAATGACTGACTTCCTGAGCATTGACAAAATCAGATCCATTGTCCTTTTAATTTTATTATTTTTTCCTATGAAACAGTTCCTTTTTACACAAGAGTACAGTGGTAGGCAATGACAAGTACAATAAAACTGAAAACATTCCCAGTTAACAATGAATGATTAAACTGTCTCAGTAGCTGTCAATATGGTTCCATATTCTTGCTGAATGAAAAGACGCCTTTGGAATATGTTTTAACCATGATTTTAATTTATACATTGTTCAGCACGAAAAAAGTAGCTTACTAAATAATGCTTTCTAAAAAGCATTATCCAAAAATAAATTGCAGCAATCAGCAATACACATACTGAATCCATGTCCAGGAAATTCCCATTTTTAGGTAGAATAAAGCATGTCTCCATGACAGAGGAATAAAATGTAGCCCGGAGATGGAAACAACCTAAGTGTCCATCATCGGATCAATGGATAAAGAAGATGTGGCACATATATACAATGGAATATTACTCAGCCATAAAAAGAAACGAAATTGAGCTATCTGTAATGAGGTGGATGGACCTAGAGTCTGTCATACAGAGTGAAGTAAGTCAGAAAGAGAAAGACAAATACCGTATGCTAACACATATATATGGAATTTAAGAAAGAAAAAATGTCATGAAGAACCTAGGGGTAAAACAGGAATAAAGACACAGACCTACTAGAGAATGGACTTGAGGATATGGGGAGGGGGAAGGGGAAGCTGTGACAAAGCGAGAGAGAGGCGTGGACATATATACAGTACCAAACGTAAAATAGATAGCTAGTGGGAAGCAGCCGCATAGCACAGGGAGATCAGCTCGGTGCTCTGTGACCACCTAGAGGGGTGGGATAGGGAGGGTGGGAGGGTGGGAGACGCAAGAGGGAGGGGATATGGGGACATATTTATATGTATAACTGATTCACTTTGTTATACAGCAGAAACTAACACCATTGTAAAGCAATTCTACTCCAATAAAGATGTAAAAAAAAATGTAATTCAGGTAAAATGGCACGTCTGACTCTGAAAAGAACATTTGGATTCTGTTCAAAAGTTGCTTCTGAACACTAAAAGCAGCAAGGGCCTCTTCAGTTTTCCATTTGCTGATTGTTTCTAATCTACTCTGCAATAAAAAAACACACCCACGCTGTACTAGTGGATAATCATGAAGAAGGAGAGAATGGCTTTCAGCGAGCTTCCATCCACAGTCCAGAGGAATGCATGGGCTATGGGGCAGACACTCTGATGGCCACTGAGTAGTTGCTGGGTGCTGTCACCAGGCAGCTGACAGACATGATAGTTGGAGGGTCCCTTTGCTCCAGAAGGCTCTCGGCTTTCACATTTCCTTTTTCATCGTCTGCTCCAAAGCCATATTTAGGGTTTCTAAACTACCTGTGCTTTCTAAGGAGCTTCAGCTTGGACAGGACCAGCTCCTCCCCCACTCCCAAAAGCTAGATTCTGGACTAATGGAAAGAAAAAAAATCAGCATAAGTTATTCAAGAGAATGGATTGACCTCAAATGTGTTCCTCTTGGAATTCTGTATTGGGCAACATGGTGTTCAGGGCAGAAGTTTGTCTTCCTAATTATATTTTGCTTAGGTGAATATTAAAATGATTGTGTATTTTCTGAGCCTCCTTAGATACGGAGGAAGAACTGGGAAGTTTAAGGCTGAAATAGCATGGAATTTAAAATTTTCTACATGTACAAACCACAATTTTCCATGTCCTAGTTGGTTCTAATCAATTCTGAGCCTAACTGGCTCAACAACATCTGTAAAGTAGTTAACATTACCTTGATTATTTATACACAGATAGTTGAAGGTTGACTAATGAGCCTTAAGGAACAAAATCTACACAGCAGCTGATGCCCTTCATGAACGGGTACACAGTAAATCCACACTAGAAACCAGGAAAGCTGTTTCCAAGCTCAGGCCTTGGGCAGAGACATCCATTAAAATCTTGAGAATGGCAATATTTGAGTTACATTCGCATTCTGTATCTAGTCCCAAATGAGTCATCCTTAACTACTCTCCCTCATTCTCCAATATGTAAGCATATAGTAAATGAATGGACATATGGTTGCGGATAACCTTAGCCACAGACATGCAAATAAACCAGCACATGTTTCACTTATTAAAAAGCAAACTGGCAAACTATCTAAAATCCAAATTTATATGAGAAATAAGAGCTGGAGTGGGGGGGAGGGGGAGGCGTGCACACACTCTGTTCTATATTTTCAGTGCTTTGTACTTCACCAAATCGTTGCAGCTGAAACTTTAGTTATTTCAGAGTCACGGTGGGGAAGCCCTACATAAAGTCCCACAGCATGTTCTGTGAGTCACCTGTCTCTTTGGTATTCTTTGTTATTTGACAGTCTACTAGTCCCATTTAGGTCTCTTAAATTTAGCACCCCTCCCCCGCTCCCCCTCCCCTCCCCACCCTCACCCCCCATCACAAACAGGCAGCTGCTGCAAGAGTGTTTCAGTGGCCTGTTTTGGCTCAATGGTACAAACTCCCAGCTGGTGAATTCCCCAGGATGTACCGCTACAAGAACAATCTGTCTGACTGATGCAGTGAAGTCTGAAAATTGTTATGACATGAAGTTCCCTATCCAGATTGGAAGGAAACTTTGGCTAATACAATCTTTTGAAGACAGTAATGTGAAAGTCCACCTTACATACTTTAATTTTTGGCCAGGGCCATCATGAAGCTCAGTTATTCCAAATTACTAGTTGGTTTTAAAATATTATATTTGATACTTGAACAGGCTCTGAAAAGACACATCATTCCTTTGTTCCAGTGAAATGACCTCATTTATACGATATTTTACGAGAAAATATTCAGAAAAGCAAGCAATAAAGTTCAGCTGAAGAAAGGAAGTTGTTCCAAGAGAGATTAGTTGCTCATTAATCCTCAACACTAGTCTGAGGTTGTGTGTGTATCTGTGTGTGTGTGTGTGTGTGTGTGTGTGTGTGTAAGAGCGAGAGAGAAAAAAGGAAAATTAATTAATTAAAAAATTAACTTAAGAAAAAAAATTTTCCACAGATGGCTGGTTCTGGAACACTAGGCAATTTAGAAAATGCCAGAGGGTTTCCCACATAGGGCCAAGAAAAACTATTTTACCTCTTTTTAAAAGAAGCAGGGGCAGGAGGACCAAGAAACAGAGAAAGAGAGAAAGAGATGAAAAACCTGAACCTCTCTCTACAAATATCCAACAATTGTCTGGCTGCAAGAAGTCAGGCAACATATAGTAACTAGTTTGGCGCTGAGAAGTCCAAAGAAAAGAAAGTGTATGAGAGAAGTTCCCTTCTCACCCTTTTCTACCTTCCTCACCACAGCCCCACTCAGTTTGCTTCCTCTGTTGTTTTTAAATTCAGCTGTTCATCGACCTCAATACTCAAGGACATTCTGGGTCCACTGAGCTCCTTGGAAATGAGGGGGCACAGCCAGGATCTCTGTCTGTACAAAAGGGGTTCTCAGTGCCCTAGAGTACACTCTTTTAGTCCCTTCCCTCCTTTAGCCTGCTAGCCCTGGAAAATATTCTCTAGGTCAGAGTGGGCAGAGGTCACCCCAAGTCAAGATCCAGGCCTTACTGAAGCCTAAAATTCCTTCATTCATAACTAATTCCTTCTTTCAAAGCCAGGCTGTCTGCTTCTCCCTGGCCTTGTGAGGTCTGGGAACCCGTGTCAATTCTCCTTCAAGTATCATGTTCATTCTGGGGTTCAGTTCAAGCCAAGGCTCCTGTGGTTTCAAGTTATTTTTGATCTGACTATGCAATTAAGATAGTTTCATCCCTGTGTGCTGAACAGCTATTATACTTACTGCAATTGTTCCTGCTTGGTTTGAGGGAATAGTGAGTGAGCAATACCCGTGCATTTTAAGAAGACACAGGGAACTTAATTTTGGAAGATTTTATAAACTCTTAGAATCTATGTATCTACAATATGCCCTTCTGGCTGGGCCTTTGGGAAATGTATCTTAAGCACCTAGCATACTATAGTTAATCAGACATTAATTCTGAGCAAAGGAACACTATGAAAAGCATTTCATTCCTGTTTATGAAGAATATGCAGATTATTTTGCAGTAGATTGTTTCAGTATTCTGTAAGTGCTCATTACATGCAGGCAGTTTGGCTGAGATGTAATGGCACTTAATTCTTGAAAGAAAAGCAAAGTCTTTACCTTCATATAAAACAAATGGCAAAAGTGTGTGCCTGGGGCTTCCCTGGTGGTGCAGTGGTTCAGAGTTCGCCTGCCAATGCAGGGTACGCGGGTTCATGCCCCGGTCCAGGAAGATCCCACATGCCGCGGAGCGGCTGGGCCCTTGAGCCGTGGCCACTGAGCCTGCGTGTTCGGAGCCTGTGCTCCGCAATGGGAGAGGCCACAACAGTGAGAGGCCCGCGTACCACAAAAAAAAAAAAAAAAAAAAAAGTGTGTGCCTGACCACTTTCTTAATAGGCACCAGGATAAAACAGAGAGTCAAAAGGTGCTATTTTAAAAGAAAAAAAGCAACCTGTTGAGAAGAAAAATAAAAGCAAGGAGCAATAATATCATCAACTAAATTAAGGCTGATACAGGACTGGAGGCACTTCGTCATCAGTTTCCCAGGTAATCAGGTGAGGAGGGACCCCATCCTGGGTATAAGCACATGAAGCCTCTCTCTCATTCTCTCTGTATCTCTGTCTCTGAGACACACACACACACACACACACACACACACACACACACACAAACACACATACACGGGTGCATTTCTCACTCCTGTTCCACTAACTCCTGGGAGCCTAACTGAGAAGAGGACTAGATGACACACATCAACTTCAAGGCTGGCTACAGGGTAGGCTATTCTCACTCGTTAGCCAGTGTCATTTTACTTTAACACGTACTCTATCTCTAAGAAGTTGCAATAGGGACTTTCTGTCCTATGCTTTAATTCCCTGGCGTTTACACTGTATTTCTTAACCTGGCCATCTACACTTTCAAATCAAGATGTTCCAACTGTGAATGACTGCAGTCCAGCCTCCCTAAACTGTTAGGGCAAAAGAATGGATTTTCCTCTTTCTGAGAAGAACCCAAGTTGCTATATAAGGTACCTCATAAACATCATCAATACAAATCCAACATCTAAGAGTTTTTTCCCAAGTATAATACACAGCATATTTGCATTTCTGAAAGGAAAAAATGTTTTTATTGTTAGAATCTAGCCATATTCTCTTTCTGCTAATGAGAAAATTGGTGAGAAAGCTACATTCTCCTAAGTCATGATCAAAAATGTGTAAGAAGAGAATATTTGAATAAGAAATGATAGTAAGAAGCATTTAACTAAAGTGGAGAAGTTGGGACATGGCAAAATGGACTCGAAAGAGGACTGGTTTGGAATCAGAAGACTTGAGTTCAACTTCCAATTCTGCCACTTATTTTTGAACAGTGTGTCCTTTGGCAAATCACTTCATCTCTCTGAACATGTGTCCTCATCTATGAAGACATAATGATAACCTGTGCCCTGTCTATCTCACAAGGTGGTTGCAGGGATCAAACAAAGAAATGAACACAAAAACACTCTACACTTTAAAGTGTTAGACCAGGTCAATTACCATTATTATACATGAGCAGGATACACAACAATACATAATTTTTAAGTCAAAGACCATTATTAACTATTCTGTTTCCTCCCACTTTTTCAAGGATTCAAGTGCCCTGATCTAGACATAGAGGTTGCACACATTTAGGCATTTGGGTGTTTCACAAAAACAAAACTGAAGAAACAGAAAACAATGTAAATAGACTATTGTTCTTTAGCCATTCAAATAATGATGTGGAAGAATATATGAGGGAATACTCATGACAAAAAGAAAAGGCTTCAAACATGATATGTATAACACTACTATATATAAAATAGAAACTAATAAGGACCTACTGTATAGCACAGGGAACTGTACTCAATACTCTGTAATGGCCTATATGGGAAAAGAATCTAAAAAATAGTGGATATATGTATATGTATGACTGATTCACTTTGCTGTACAGCAGAAACTAACAACATTGTAAATCAACTATACTCCAGTAAAACATTAAAAAATATGTATAGAGAATTCTAAATATATATATTTATATATAGAGAAAGAGAGAGGTAGAGAGGGAGAGGCAGAGAGAGAGAGAGAAAGAAACAGACAGCCACTCAAAGGAACTATAATAGAATATTAACATTGGTTGTCTCTGCTTAGGAGGATTCTTTAAATGGATACTTTTTCGTATTTTCCAATTTTTCTACAAACACACATGACACTGATAAACAGAAAATTAAAATGCACAAAATCAGGTATTCTTTTAGAGATAGGGACGGGACAGAGGGAGAAAAGGAGACAGAGGGATGGACAAAGAGAGAGGGAGAGGTTCAAAATTCTTGTCCCACCTACGATGATAAGAAAGTGACAAGGATATTTCAATAATTACTGAAGAGACTTATGAGGGTGGAGCTTCTTACGAGCAGACCAGCTGAATTTTCATGAAGCACCGGACTGGTAGGGTAGATTCTGGTGAAATGGCTTTGAAATCGAGTTCCGATACACCTTGGCCATGCAGTGGTTGCCTGTGCCCTCTGTATGGGAAACCCTGCCCTGCGCTCCCTTCAGTAAGCATACAGATAGAGTGCAGACCAGGGTCTCCCAACAGCAGCTGAGTCAATGTTCCACTTCAGATTTTCTCTTCAGTTGTGATTTTAGGTGGAAATGGATGGCTCGTTGAGTTACCTTTTCCTTTGGAATTGTCCTGCTGCACTGATGAGTACTGGCTGATGAGGGGAGACCGTGACCTTGTGGATCAGTTTGTCCCCTGTGAATAACTGTACTTTTGGACTTTCTATAAATCTTTTTAATTCAGCCTTAGAAAAAAGGCAAAATCTGACAATATCGTACATGATAAGATCCTCAGTCTTCCAAGAATTATAGGCTGAGGTCAGCATGTCACTATATGGACTGTAACAGCAAATAATAAGTTGAACATTTATTGACTCTCTGTGCTTTTCACACTGTAAAATGCTGTGCCTGTGTTATCTCATTTAATCAATCCTCTTAAGGACTCCGTGAGGTCTATACTACTATTACCCCCATTTCAGAAATAGGGAAACTAAAGGACAGAAAGATTAATTTCTTTATCCAAAATCAGAAACCTTACAAGCAGCTGAGCTGGGTCTGCAATCCATGTCATCTGACAGAGCCCTCCCTCTTAACCTCTGCAAGCATCCTGAAGGCAAATATTAATGTCATTTATTAATGATGCTGGAACTTGCTTAAACCTAGGACATCAAAAAGCTGTTGCCACAGGGTGAGAAGTAGGGTTATTTTGTTCTATTTTGCAAATAGAGACCACGATGCCATTGTTGGCTATCTTGAGTCTGAAAAGCCATTAGCAATAGACAAATGTAGAGATGCAGTAGCCAGTTGGATATACAGGTCTGGTTCTCAAGAGGAAAGCTGTTTGCATATGGATGGTAACTGGAGCCTGCGGATAGATTTAATAATCTGAGAATATGTTCAGAAAAGAAGACAGCCATTGAGGCTGAAACCTGGGGGCTAGTGACGGCACCAACATTTAAGAAGAGACGAAGGAGAGGGAGGAATCAAAAGAAAAATAGAGAGAAAGGAGTGTTGGGAAAGCCAAAGAGAAGAGTTCGTTTCCATGAGGAGGAGGTGATGAACCTAGTCCAATGCTGCATGGAGAAATAAGTTGAGGACTGAAGGGAACGGTGGATTTTGTTTGGTGGTCACTGGTGACCTTAGCAAGAGGAGTTTAAGGATAGTAATAAGGGCAGAAGATAAAGTAAAAAGCATTGAGGAATTAAGAAGTAGATGAGGAAACAGATCAAGCAAAGATAAAGTTGGCTCTTGGCTATCAAGGGAAAGAGACAGTTTGAGAGGGAAAGAATCCCAGGAGAGACTTTTTAGGGTTGGACTCCTGAAATGATCTGTAAGCCAATGGGAAAAAGCTAGTGGTCAAGGAGCTAGTTAAAGTATGGGAAAAAGAATAATTGATGGATCTAGGTCTACATGGCTTTGGGAAATGACACAATCAAGGGAAAGATAGAGGGCTTGGCCCTGAAAAGGAAGAAAAGGATTTCTTTTGGGAGAGGGAGGTTGAACTGAATGACCTGTAAGACCCTTCACAATATTAATACTCTTTGATGAAGGACGAAAAAAATCTTATCGCTATTGCAGTGAGTTTTGGATGGCGAGGAAGGATAAGTACTCCTATGGACTTAGGCTTGTTCTATATGGCACAGAACAAAGTAATGTTAAAAGGGTCCAGTCTACTTCAGACAACTACCAGTAACCCCCTCACCTGACTGCTAAACCTAGACTTTTTTCAGCAAAGAGGTCTCTCTCTCTTTTTCTGTCTTACTGGATTTCTTCTAAAAGCTCAGAACGAAATGTGATACCTTTGCATGGAAGTGACATGCAATATATAATCTACATGTACACTGACAAGAATATATTGGAAATATGTCACTTTAATAATGTGGATTGGGGCTCCCTCCCCCACTTCTGGCCCCATGCTGTCCTTACTATCTCTAGATTCCCCTTCCTGCTTCTCCCTAAAATACCTTTAGGATTTCTCCTGTGTGCATAACAAATAACAGCATGATGTACATTTCAGCACTTCTTCAAAGAGGTTCCCAGGTGCGGATACAAGCAGAAGATCTTGTGTTTTTTCCTTTAGATCTAAATAGTCTGAATCTCAGTATTGCTCATGGGAACTGTTTCAAAGGCTGAAGTGTCAGAATCAGAAAGGAAAGAAATGTGTGGGTGGCAAGTTGCTACATGCAAACCTGTCATATTCTTCTTTCATTTTCAGACCTGAATATTCATGGATGCAGAAATTATAGCTTATTCCAGAGTTTTTATTGTCAGCATCAAATATAGCAAAAAATGTCAAGAAGATAAGATTGGTATATTTAAGTGAAAATGTTCAACAAATTTGATCTTTAACTCAAATAGCTCTATCTGTTAATGAGCCCTTTCATTCCCTTTGAATATACTTTAAGAGAGGGTTCTGGGGCAAAGTACAGAGTAAAATCTCATTTATTCAAATTTCACTACTTTGAAATTTACAGTAACTTAAAAACAGAATGGGGAGAAACTTATCCTCGTTTCGTGATCAATTTAGACATGAGTACAAAATAATGACACTGAAGAAGAAACTTTAAAAATATTTGTTAATCAAATTTTTAAAATGTATGCATAAAGATTGTTTTATGACAACAATAAAAAAGAAAACATTCTAAACATTCATCAGTAGAGGACTGGATAAGCAAATTATGGTGCATATATACAACAGAATATTACCCGCTTTTAAAAATGATGATATGGATGTACATTTACTGACAAAATATGTGCTCAAGATGTAAGTGAAAAAAGCAAGTTACAGAACAGCACATACAGAATTATCACATTTATGTACAACAAAGTACATATATGTATGTATGTATATATATATATATATATACATAAAGAGGCATATGGGTGACAGACACTGAAATCTCTGAGTGGTGAGTTTGTGGTGATGTTTAACTTCATTTCATTTTTATATAAAATAAAAAATAGAAGTAACAAAGTACCTCTGAACAAACTTTTCTGGAATTCACATGTAAACAACTGAGACATTAATTATACATCATTTCATTAAATCAGGTCATCTCAGGACCCTTACCAAAAAAGGAATAAGCATAGTTTGAGTTAATCTAGGGAACAGGTGTTATTGCATCTCTTTAAAAAAAATACTTTATAAGACTGACCCACTTCGTAATTCTTTTTTAGTAGTGAGTGGGTTTTGTGTGTGTGTGTGTCTGTGTGTGTGAATTGAACAGCAAGTCTCAAAGTTGTTCTTTAGCTGTGGCACACACACACACACACACACACACACACACACATCACCACCATCACCACCACCAACCACCACCATCATTTCCATTATTAATCTACATCATCATAAAGGATATTAAAAGATATTAAAATTGATTATATAACTCTTAGTGGAAATAAATGTATACTTAAAATACTCATAGTGTTTCCTAGGAACAAATCTAAACAAATGAGAAAGGAATCAATGGTTGGACTATAGGAGTTCAACATAAATTAGGCTGAATGACATCTCCACTTCGTACAGTCGGATACTCTTAGCCAGAAAAACCTCTGGTTTTCATATTTATATTTACCAGTTTTTAAAATAAATCACCATTTCCATATAATGGAGCAGGATAAAATTATGAATCTTACAAACATAGTCAACACTTATCAATATGTCTTCCTCATACAGAATTTGGATATTTATCCATCATACTGATTTGAGTTTAAGCATTACCCTTGGAAGTTGTTTCAAGCCTGACCTAATTAATCAATTAATTAAATATTTCAATAGATATTTATTGAGCACCCACTGTATGTCAGGCACTGTTCCAGGCACTGAAAATAGGTCGCTGAACAAAATAAAGACCCTGCCCTCAAGGAGCTGACATTCTAGTAGAGAGAGACAATAAATAAACATGTACATATTCATTCAACAGAAACAGTGAACAAAACAAAATTCTTGCCTGCATATAATTTATGTTCTAGTATATGGATACAAAAAACATACAAATAAACATTTTATTCAACAAATATACATTGAACATATTTATCATGATTTGACCTATTTATACATACTACATAAATTATGGACAGTGGGAGATGGAGAATAAGGGGACAATGTGCTATTTTAAATTAGGGAAGCTTTACAGATGAACTTATTTGCAAAGCAGAAATAGAGACACAGATGTAGAGAACAAAAGTATGGATACCAAAGAGGGAAGGGAGGGTGGGATGAACTGGGAGATTGGGATTGACATATATATACTAACTAATATGTATAAAATAGATAACTAACAAGAACCTACTGTAGAGCACAGGAGACTCTACTCAATGCTCTGTGGTGACCTAAATGGGAAGGAAATCTAAAAAAGAGGGGATATATGTATACGTATAGCTGATTCACGTTGCTGTGCAGCAGAAACTAATACAACACTGTAAAGCAACTATACTCCAATAAAAATTCATTGAAAATAAATAAATTAGAGAAATTTCTTTGATAAGGTGATATTTGAATAGGGACCTGAGGGTAGTGAGAGAGGGAGCAGTGGGCCTAGCTAGGGAAGAGGAGTCCAGCCCGGAGGAACAGCCAGTGTGAAGGTTCTACAGCAGGGGAGGCTTGTCATGATGTGAGGAAGGAACAGCATAAAAACCACTGTGACTTGAGCATAGTGAGTGGTGAGTGAGAAGCTAGTGAGTATGGGGAGGGTGCAGTCAGACAGAGAGCTGGGGGACCATGTCACAGAGGGTCTTACAGTCCATACTAAAGACTTTGAAGTTTGCTCTCAAGAAGCCATTAGAGGAATCTGAACAGAGGAGTTATTACACGATCTGACTTACATTTAAAAAGGATGAGTGGAAAATAGAGTGGGAAAGCATGGGATGTAAGAAGGAAGACTAGGAGGCTGTTGCCATAATTCAGGTATGAGGGGGAACCTAAAAGGTAGAAATGGAGGCGATGAGAACTGGCTTGGTTCTCAAGTTGCATATATATCCTGAAGCAAAAGCCAAGATTTGCTGATGCACTGGGTGTGTAATGTTAGAGAAAGAAAAGACAAAGACAACTCCAAGGACGTTGACCTAAGCAACTGGAAGGATGGGGTTGCCATTTAATGAGATGGAGAAGCTTGTGGGGTAGAGCAAATCTGGGGAAGGGATATGAATATTTCTATTTGGACAAGCTAAATGAAGGATGCTAATTATGCACCGAAATGGAGATGTTAAGGAAACAATTGGAAATAAGATTCTAGATTTTAGACAAGAGGTCCAGGCTGGAGGATTTGGGAAGTCACCCATATACGGATAGTATTTACAAGTCATGAGAGCAGTACATCAAGAGACTAAATATAGATAAAGAACAGATCCAAGAACTGAGTCCTGGGGCCCACCAAAGTCTAAAGGTGAAGAAGAAAGAACCAACAAAGGAAACTTGGAAGGATTGGCCAGTGAAGGAGGAGAAAAACCAAGAGAGTGTGGTATCCTGGAGGCCAAGTGAAGAAAGTGTTTTTAGGAGGAAGGGGTGGTGAATGATAATCAAACACAAGAAACACTCCCTTTATCTCCTATTCATAGAAGGTACAATCAAAGGAGGACTAAAAAGCGGTGTATGGCCCAAGGGTAAACTAAGAATGGAGAAAAAACACTTGGGAGTTCTCACGGTTATGGTTCCGAAGACCACCCCAAACCCTTGCCATTTTCCCAAATAATCAGTTCACTGTTCCTATCAATTTGCTACATGCTAACTTCTGCTGCTATGAGCCCATTAATTCTATGGCTACTCTCTCATGCCCTTTTTTCCCAATGAAGCAAACTAGACTCTGTATGATGCAAAAGCAGAGCTCAAGCATTGTGATAGCTCCAAACAGAAAGTTTGCTAGATATACATATTTTTTTAAAAGTCCTAGTTGCCTAGTCCAAGAAATAGGATTTACTCTACACAAAGGCAAAAGATAAATGAAATCTAAATCTCTCTTAAATTTGAACTACTCATGATTTTGTCACGAAAATCTTGAGAAATCCTAATAGTCTCTGCTACATTTGAAACTACGCTCTATAACACATGCAACAATAATTCTGTGAAAGGAAAATTCTTGTGATTTTTCTATCTTATTATTTAATATATTTTCACATCGAGGCAATTCTGATCGTCTAATAGGCACCTTAGTGACAATGTCACATATTAATTAAATCAACACACAAACAAAAGGGAGTGAAAAGCTGAGGTAACTTAGACACTGTCTAAAGGACACCCTGTTTTGCTTTTTTATCTTTTCTGAAGGTAATATAATAAAATTCATTTTAGAAACTTTGATAAAGGTATAAAAATAAGAATCGCATATGATTCTACCATGCAGTAATAACCATTTTTTAATCTTTTGGGGTATGTGCCTCTTTTCTAGAGAATGAGAGCCAAGAGATGGGGCCTGAATCCTCTAAGAGGTTTTGTTCTTGTTCTTGTACCTTCTCAATCTTTGCATTTTGTAATAATTCAGGCTCCGGTTAAATTATGGAGAAAATACATGCTAGTTGTTAAGGCATCATGACTATTAATGAAAGGTTTTGCTCTAGATGAGAAATATCTGTTTTGAATGAATAAAAGCATCTTCAATCTGCAGCAGAATGGCTTAGTATAGAGGTCCTGGTGGGTGACCAAAGATTAGAGACAGCAGAAAAAAAACAGAGAGAGGAAAAAGCTAAAAAGCCCATACTTTAGTGAACCTGCAGCTGTTTGGTCCTTACAAGATCTGATAGCCCGGCAGCCTAAGAAAACAGGGTGAGCTGAAACTGGCACAGATGAGGTTTATGGGGCCATTCGAGGTCGAAAGCATGTCAAAAAGTGGATGGGATTAATGCACTTGGAAAACCCAGTTAAATGTCTAGCAATGATTTATTTCCATGAATACATGTTTTCTTCCCCAGTATGCATCACTGAATTCAGAAAGCCTTAACTGGTCCCTCAGTCTTCCTATCTATAAAAAAGGTAGGCTGTAAAGGGAAAATGGTACATTATCTGAATTTGAGTAGATCACTTTTGTGGAGATGGTAGTGATTTCCTTATAAGGAATTCACAAAATTATGAACTCCTATCCATAAATCAGCCAATCAGAAATTTAAAAGGTTGGGGAATATGATTAACATTGCAAATGGCTCTTTCAAATTTATTTGATTCCTTCCCAGAGAGCTTTTCATACTTCACTACATCATGCACGGCCTGTTAGAGTCATGCACTGATAGAACATCTCTGCAAAACAGAAGAGTGGAGCTGGTGATGAACTATGGGATGATATCTTAGGAAATAAAACTGCGTTCCAAATAAGTTATCCTGTGAAATGGATAACTAAGCAGTAAGAATCAGTCATGTCAGTTCTTCTTTTAGTATCTTTCATGTGTTCTGTGCTCCTTTTGATAAATGGCTATACCACTCGCACCTATATTTGGTCCAAATCAAAGCTAGAAAGAGGAAAGTGCTGACTGTGAAACTATCGCGATGCCCTATTTGTGCACATTCATGACTGGACCATATGGTTTTCATGATAGATAGGTGAGCCATGGAAATTCTGAGCTCTGAAATGGTCCCAGACTTATATAACATGAACTTGCATGAGTGTAGTGCTTTTTTGTTTTTTTCCACTGCTATTCTTCAGTTCATTTAACTTAGAAGAGCTTTCAGCTCATAATGAGCAAAGAAGTACACTCAACCAAGTAAAACAGGATAACAAAGCACCCACAAGAGACGGTTTTCTTTATAAAAAAGTTTCATAAAACACTCAAAAAAAATCCTGATTGCCTTTTCATAAGCTGCACTTATATGCTAAAATTAAATTTTAGATTCTACAATTGCATGAGCCTCATGAAAAGTTTCTGAAACTTTTGTTACATAGAAGGATGCCTTAAGTCCAATGTTCCTTCAGCCACGGTGATGGGGATGCAAACATTTGTTGAGCACCTATATATGTCAGACAATTCACAGAAGTAATCTTCATGAACCCCAGAGATATGTATTGGGTTGGCCAAAAAGTTCGTTCGGGTTTTTCCGTAAGATGCTACAAAACCCGAACGAACTTTTTGGCCAACCCAATAATACCCCATGTTTTAGATGAGGAATCTGAAGGTCAGAAATGAAAGGTAACTTGCCCAAGGTCACACAGCGGGCAAGTGATAGTGAAGGATGGACATGCCTAAGATGTTTGTATTGTGTCTCAGGTGTGGGTTCTCCTAGTCCTCTATTTTCTGTGACCCTATGAACATGGAAAATAAGGATGTTATCATTCTTTCCCCTACATTCCTATAAATGTATTATGAGATAGAAAACTTGAAGCATTGCCATGTCTAAGGAATATTTACACTGCCCCTAAAGATTGTACCACTGAGGTGCGCTGTGTCCCTAAGACAGAAAAAAAAACTACTGCGAGTAGAAAGCTACATCATGAACTCTTCAGCATAGTCCTATAAGTTAAACGTGCTCAGAATCCTCATAGCTCCTAGCAGAATTATATACATCTCCATCTTCAAATATATTTTCAAAGAAGGGACCTGGGAACACTGATCTCACTGTGTTTCTCTACATTGAAATAATTTGTGCAGAAATAGGAATTTTATGACAGATTCTATGTCCTCTAAAAGTTATCTTTAATTTTACTGCCATGTAGAGATCGATGAAAGAAAGGAGACTATAAACTATGAAACAGTTTTTCCTGGCTCATTTATGAAGGAATAGGACAGAACTCCTCGGGTTTAATTTTCAGAAATCCCAAAGGCCAGCATTTTTGATTCTCGAGGAAATTCAATATAAAGGAATAGATAAGCAAAACTAAGTCAAATCTGGTACGTTAGACCTTCCTCTCCCTTCAGACCACCAATGTTTGGATGTTTTATCTGCTACCAATTCCTCCAAAGAAATCTCAAGCATGTTTTCTTGCCAGAAAAAGTGATATAAATTCTAGGGAATCATGACTTGATAAATTTGTAGAAGAGAGAAAATTCCCATGAATATATCAGAAGCTTGCTGATATTTTGTAGTAACACTAACAAAACCTGTTAACATAGTATATAACTAGGGTAACTTTGGGTGTAAATTTGTTTTAATTTGATCTCTGATTATATATTTGTTAAATCGTACATATTCAGCTATGCTCAGAGATCCCTTTTGATAAATATCAAGTTTTCAAATACTGTTTTACTGGGTTTGGAATGAAACTATAGAATGGATAATTACTATCTGAGAGAGGAAAGCCTCTAACTACCACAATTACCCACATTAATTCAAACTGCATGAAAAGAGAAATAACAAATGTTTAGAAGACTGCACTGTGGGGGAAACTAAACAAACCAGCACAAAGAAAAACCTGATATTAACAGAGGGAGGAAATCATGTATTTTCTCCTGTTGTATGGGGTAATGAGATTCAAGCTTTGAGTCCACTTGATTTGTTTCCTGGGTCATTACCAGTGGGCAAGAATACAGGCTAGGCAAGTGAGCCCTTCATTAGGTGATGTAATAACTGAGTGCACCACAAAAGCCTATTTCTAAGCCCAAGTAAGAAATTTTCACAGTTGAGAAATACCTAGTTATGTACCTTACCATTTTCAAAAGCTGTCTACCTCCCTTTATATAAAGCAAATCGCCATATTTTGACACCATTCACACATTCATTTATTATATGAGTCACAGACCATGGAAATGTGACATTTCCCACAGTTCAGCGGGATGAAGAGCAGGACCATTAAGCGGAGGCAATTAGAAGACACAGACAGTCATCCTTTATTGGCCAAGCCCAATTATGTCCCCAGTGGAATCCTAATGGTACTTTTATATAAATAAACAAGATAATCAAAGGCAGAGAAAAAGAAAATAATGTTATCATGAAAGATTCATTAGAAACCAATGACAACTGTTTTGATCACAAGTAGAAAATAACTGTTCCTTTCCCCAGGTACAACCCATCTATTTCAAAGATGATTCCCCCCCCCCAACCAGCACTGAGGAGCGTTCATTAGACCTGCACTCTACTCAACACCATTGCTGAGGATTTTATGAAAAAACTTAATGATGGATGCAAACTTGAGGCATTTATGGCTTGCAAAATAGATTCCAGGAGTCAGAGGGATCAAATGTAATTTTCTCATTTAATATAAGGAAGGGAGCTGCCTGAGTTCATACATTCATTTGAACAGGGCTTAGAAGATGCATCCTCAGCCTTCTAGCTCAGTGTGCTCACCTTGTAACTCCCCGTGCAATTGTGACATTACTACTTGGTCAACCAGCGTTTCTCCGTATAATAAAAAGGACATGATTAACCAAGTGGCATTTTATTCATCACTATTTTGGAATGGTGACAGAGACTTGGTAAACACACAAGCCTCCACGAGGAAGGGGGAAACCCACGTGTAGTCTGGCTCTCCAAATGGTTCCTTACTAAACTGTGCCATTCTTGATTCAGTCATCTCTTATTATGTAAATGAAAGAAATCATTTATTTTCTCTCAATCTTTGGCCTCTAACTTAGCGAAATGTTCTTCTATCATTTACTAAGTATTAGTAAAGTGTCTACCAGGTATTTAGTAATGAATTTGGTATGGGGGGAAATATAAAAAGAGAGGGCACCATTCTTATCCACAAATAGCTTAAAATATGGTTTGGGGGTGCCCGATTTACACAAAAGAAACATCTGGGGAATAAAAGAGGTACATGAAAATATGACACACATTCTGCTCTGAGAACACAAAGTGAGGCCCTGTGATGCTTCTACAGGCTTTTATAAGGTTGTAACATTACAAGGAAATTGTCTGATATTATCAGATACTTCTTTAATCTCTGTATTTAAAATTGGCTTAATGAAGCCAAACAGAGTAGGGCCTTAAGGATGTGTAATCCAGCTTCTATCAAGGGACTTTTGCTGAATAAAAATTTGAAGACTGTAAGTTCTCCTGCGAACAATTCAGGAGAGAAGGGAACGACTGAAGACAAAACAAACAATGAAGCAAAAACAAACAAGATAGTCTATCTCATTTGAATTCAGAATGTCACACTTGAAGAGAAAATGAACTACCAGGTATTCTTATAAAAGAAAATTTCAATTAAAAGCAGGAATAAAAATTGAGTTGGTAAGGAAGCTTCTTTGAGCAACCACAAAGAGATACAATAAAACTGTCTGGAGGAACAATTTTCCCTTGAATTAAGTGGGATGGCCACATAATTGTTTTGTGGACTACAGTCGGTATCATAACGGCAAGAAAAACTTTCTATATTTCTGGAAAATATATGAATCTGCCACAAGATTGTATCAGAGGTGGTGATGCTGAAATTCCACAGAAGATTGAGATGCGTGAAACAACTAAAGAAAAGTTCATGTATGTTGCAAGAAAGCCACTTAATATTTCTTGGCCACACTGCCTCACATATAAACATTACGTACAGGGCTTCCCTGGTGGTGCAGTGGTTGAGAGTCCGCCTGCCGATGCAGGGGACACGGGTTCATGCCCTGGTCCGGGAGGATCCCACATGCCGCGGAGCGGCTGGGCCCGTGAGCTACGGCTGCTGGGCCTGCGTGTCCGGAGCCTGTGCTCCGCAACGGGAGAGGCCACAACAGTGAGAGGCCCGCGTACCACACACACACACACACAAAAAAAAAAACATTACGTACACACCTACGACTTCTGGAACCATGAAGAATTCTTTCAGCGTGACTCTAGGCCACAATCATCAAAAACTTTTAACGGACAAAAGGACGAATTTCACGTTAGTCTTTTTTCGTTTATTTGTTGTCACAAAATATACCTATTTTGACTTTGCATTTAATTCAGCAGTATAACATCGTAACCCAAATATAGCAGTTTTTCCTGATCGTTTCTTACATACACATACCGTGATGTAAGCAATAGGGCTTGGAAAGAAGAAATCACCATATTTGATATTATGTATTTTGATATTATTATTACACTGGGTTGTCTCTATAATTCCACCCATAGGGTCCTAGAGACAAGAAAAACTTAGAATAAAACTCCTTTTATAACAAAGTTTCTTTCTCATGACACAAACTAAATTCTCTCAAATGGGATGCTCCTTTACAGAAAGAGTACATTTATATCAAGGTTCCCCCATGAACTTTGACTCATCGTGGATTCTGGTAAAGCAGCTCTGTATATGGTTTCCTGAAAGATTAATTTCCTCAATATACTGAATGAAACACTGGTTCATGACGAAATGGTAATGGGTTTGGTGGCAACAATAATGACAAATAAAGGTTTAATAAAATCTCATAAAAAAAGACAAACTTTCTCTATTACTGCTGTACTTAAACTCTCCATGAAAAATGTTATTGTTTTTTAATGTCTTGCTGCTAACTTTTAAGAACAAAGTTTTATCTTAAATTCTAAGAGAAAATACATTATTTATGCAAAAGTGATCCTGGTTGGCTTCAATTTTCCCGTAATGTTCCAACAAATGTTTGAAAATGCAGTGTAGCCACTTGATTGGGTGAAGCCATATGCTAATTTATAACCTATGAAATAGTCATTGATTCATTAAGAAATTAAATGTTGGTAACATTCAGAAAAAGAAAGTATTATAAAAGTGAAATGGGAAAACGAACAATTTTTGAAGTAATTAACTAATGTGCCAGAAATGAGCAACTTGCTGATGAGACTTTCCAGGTTTTTTCACAGTGGGTCTTATTTTCATTTCCCCTAACTTGAAAACACCAGATGAAGTTTGAGATCCCTCAGGCTGAGGACTGCTGAGCCATTTAAAAATCAGGATTTAACTACTAATAGATGCTATTTACTCAGTAAATCAGTGGGTTGCTATCTCAAACTATTATGACACATTTCATATAGAGAGATCTCTATACAAATGATAGTGAGGTCTCGGTAGAATTTCTTGGATTACTGAAATCTGGGTTTGATGAAATCTACATACTGCTAGCTAGAAAAATTATATCATATTAAAGGAATGACTCAGAAATTGTACAAATGACACCTATACTTCAGGATTAAACAGTTACACATAGAAAAATGCTAGAATGTATGTTTGTAAAGCCTCTCAAAGGATGACTTAAGTCACCATTCAACAATGCATAACAACACTCCAGGAAATAACAATAATAATAAACACTCAATTAGGCATGGATGGTTAAAGCAAAGTAAAAATCCAAACCCACTAATTGTCCATCTTCCTTCAGCATGCTTTTTTTCTTCATAATAAGGAATAAATTTTATTTGACAATTTATTATTTTAATATCATTTTTAAGTATTTTAAGTATTTTTTATGTTTTAAAATGCAACAACATGTCTACAATTACCTTCTACTATGGAAAGTAAAGTTGGGTTTTGGTGAATGGCAATTTTTTTTTAATCTTTATTTTATATTGGAGTACAGTTGATTAACAATGTTGCATTAGCTTCAGGTGTACAGCAAAGTGATTCACTTATACATATATATGTATTTATTCTTTTTCAAATTATTTTCCCATTTAGGTTATTACAGAGTATTGAGCAGAGTTCCCTGTGCTTGCTATACAGTAGGTCTTTGTTGGTTATCTATTTTATTTATTTATTTATTTATTTATTTATTCTTTTAACATCTTTATTGGAGTATAATTGCTTTACAATGGTGTGTTAGTTTCTGCTGTATAACAAAGTGAATCAGCTATATGTATACATATATCCCCATATCCCCTCCCTCTTGCGTCTCCCTCCCACCCTCTCTATCCCACCCCCCTAGGTGGTCACAAAGCACGGAGCTGATCTCCCTGTGCTATGTGGCTGCTTCCCACTAGCTATCTATTTTACATTTGGTAGTGTATATATGTCCATGCCACTCTCTCACTTCGTCCCAGCTTACCCTTCCCCCACCCATGTCCTAAAGTCCATTCTCTACATCTGCATCTTTATTCCTGTCCTGCCCCTAGGTTCTTCAGAACCATTTTTTTTAGATTCCATATATATGTGTTATTATACGGTATTTGTTTTTCTCTTTCTGACTTACTTCACTCTGTGTGACAGACTCTAGGTCCATCTACCTCACTACAAATAGCTCAATTTCATTCCTTTTTATGGCTGAGTAATATTCCACTGTATATATGTGCCACAACTTCTTTATCCATTCATCTGTTGATGGACACTTAGGTCAGCATGCCTTTTTATATCAGCATTTAGTCAGTACAGTAACCACCCTATCACAGCACCGATCAAATCTCATTATGGTTCCAATTTTTAAACTCAGGCAGCTCACAATTATCCTGACAAAAATGCCAAGTACTTCTCTCTCCCAAAAGGAAGATCGACCATATAAAAAGACTATTGTATAAATGCTTCTATATTTGCTATAAAAAAACACTTTGTCAAATATTCTCACAGAAAATTCTAAGTAAATTAACAGGAGAGCCTGAGCTTTAGGTATGTGATTGAACAATCTAAAACCTGTTTGCAGAGCTACCTGTATGAATATTAGCACAAATGGGCAAAAAAAAAAGCAATGATGGTAAACTTATTTGAAAAGATCTGCCATCATACAATCTCCTCTACTGACTCATTGAATTTCTGCCATATTATGGCAGATCTTTACCACTATGGTGGGAACAGGGATTACAGTGCCTGGGCCAGGTGCTCCCACACCGTTGACCCCTGAGGGTGGAGCACCGCCCTTACAGCCTACTCAGAATTTCAGAGAGTACTAATAACCTTGTGGAAGAAAGAGTGTTTCCTTTTTCATGTTGGTTCCCTGAAACTAACAAGACTGAGGTGTCCCCTGCTGTCAGAAGGAAAGTTCTGAAACAAACCAGATTTGTTTCAAAAACATCTGGAATTCTTCTATTTCTTTCCTATTATTACTCCTCACCAGTTTGCTTGCATCCTTTGGATGTTTGGGCGGTACACAATTACAAGAACAACACTACCATCCAGCCAGCTGGTTGCCAAACTGCCTCTCTGTGTCCACACAAAGGAGCAAGCTAGGAGACCAGAGCCCTTACCTCTCTGACAGCAGGAACCATGGAAATAGAATGGACTTGAGGACACGTAGAGGGGGAAGGGAATGTGTTATAGATGTTGAAAGACAAACAAAACAAAACACCCCCCACCCTCACCTTGATGCTGAAATCCACCAGTCTTGCCAAGGCTTGAGAGGTTCAAGGAAGCTGCTGTTGTGGATTGGCAAATAAAAGGATGAATTCTGGAGTGGAAAAAGACCCCCGTCGGAATCTGGAGAGAAGGCACACCGAAAGAGCTTCCAAATCATGTAAAATAAAACACTGCTCTGCGTGCCCTCATTGTGGACAGAAATCAGGCCAAGGTCCAGAGCAAAGAAAAGTACTGAGCAAAACCACCCATCACGGTTCTGTTGATCTCTTTTCTCCAGGTTAATTATTGGTTTGAATAAAGTCTCATGCCTAGATCAGAGACACTGGCACTTAATGTGTTTCCTGAGCCTATTATCTTACGTGAAGTTTAAGAATTGTGAGATTCAAATACCCTTGTGACATAAATAATGCTTTGATTTATGGGCAGCCCTACTGGAAGCAGAACTATTTTTGTCTGAGCAAATAATTCTCTTTGGGAATAGAGGAGTACAAAGAAACAACGTCAGTTGGCTAGGTGGCTTCCCTTGCTGGTAAGGATATTAAGAATGAAAAAATAATAAACAGCTTTAATAAATGTGCTTTTTATCCACTTGCTGTCTCTAGTGTTAAACGCTTCTCTAACCAGCCATCTAATCAGAGAGAAATGGTCCCTGAGTAACAGGGATCTCAGAGCAAGAGATTCCTCGCTCCAATTCCTCATCAATGATGAAAATCACTGGTAGGAAATGAATTCCATTCTGGATAAATGAGCACTTGGTATTCCCCAAAAGATCAGATGTTAATATATCTTGCATATTGTAACTCCAAGAAGGTGCATCTCTATCTATGGGTCAGTATTGTTTCTCTTTGCTATGCCTACCTACAACTGCAGCATGACATTACAGAAAAATGGAGGGAAAGATGTCCCCATGTCATTGTCCAAACATGTGAGTTTGACTCTGATATACCTTGAAGCTTTGGTTGCTTGAATCCACTGTAATCCATCTGTTACCCAGTTGGGAGATTTTTTTAAAAGAGTTGCACATTTATAAAACTTCTAAAGCACTTCAACTTATATCTTTTCTTGATATAATTGAAAACCATTTTCCTACTGTGTTCAAGTTTACCTTGCTAGGACATATAAACATGGTCTTAATGTGATCTGCTGAAGACTATGGTGTCAAACACCCAATATATATTCAATACAACTGGTAAATTTCCATAATGATGCACCCTCACTCACCCCCATCCCCAAGGACGTTCGAATTGTTCCCCTATATGGATTTTCTTACAGTGAGTTCTAGACTAAAAATAGCATTGCCAGGCTGTGGAAGTTGGGGAGAAACAGTTTATGCTGATTCTTCCAGTAGATCAACTGTTAACAGTTAGGGCTCTGAACTTAGGACGAATGTCATGTGCACTGTAAACTCCAGCCATTGTCAGTAGAGATCAATGTGATCATTGGGCTGCCTAGTACCTTGTGGATATTCCACAGATATCTGGTCACTGATTGGTTGATGAAGCTCCTGGACCACTTCAGGCCCAGATGTGTGACTGGGCTTTCTGAGACTGGAAGAATGGAGGGAGTTTTCAGGAAATCTTTACTTTAAAGGTTATGATAACACAACATTGTAAATCAACTATACTCTAATATAAAATAAAATTTAAAAATAAAAATAAATAAATAAAGGTTATGATACAGTATAGAAACACTCAGCTTCAGATCTCCCCAAGGCTCTGCCTCTAACTTCTTCAGTGCAAACAGTCTGCAAAGTGTTAACACTTGTATTACAGGAAATCATTGTTATGATGTGGGCAGGAACCAGGGAATACCATATACAATATTTTGGAGAATTCTTTAATCAGACCAACAACCAAACATTTTTGTTGTTGTAGCCTTGCTGATTTTGTGACCAGATTATAGCAATGGATTTGTTATGCACAGGATTTTTTGCTATACTATTTGCTATATACAATGGAGTTTTACCTGTTGGCATCTCATTTCTGAAAGCTACCACTGTCATTTTCTAGTGTCTCTTTGTCAATTATGAGACGATTATGGGATGATTCACACCCTCCCTCTGTTAAGCATTTTTCATTCTCTGTATTATTACAGTCTACATTCTAACACCTTGGGGCAGTTATTTACATTTGACTTTTCCAAATCTCTATAATAATTATTTTTCTCAGGTAAAAATGGACATCATCTCTCATTTTGGCTACTCCTGTTTTATGCTGAGCCAGAATTCCTATAGAGCCTACATCTGAGGCTCTTATGGAAGGGGATGTTATATATCGTGGCTACTGGCTATATGTAAAATATTTCCAAGAAATCAATTGAGGCTTTTCCAGTACTTTCACTTCCAGGAACGTCAAAAGCAGTTAGCAACAGAGTATCTGATGAACAACTTAATCAGAATTTTAGCACAGACGTGTTATCTATGCACACATTCACCCTGGGCAAAACATATTAAATATATTAGTCAGGGGCTTGCCAGTTATTAACCTTGGTTACAGCTATTATAATGATCAGAGAAATGCTTTCATTTAAAATTTCCCTGTTCAGAAGTCACAATTCCCTCTAAGCGGTGTAACCATTGAAACCAGCGCTATTGCCTTCAATTTTTTTCTCCTGTCTCAGTAATTCACTTTCTTATGTAATCTTGAAACGTTAACACTTGAGAGAATGCATGAAAAGTTATAATTGAGCCCTTTCACGTATTTTAAATATTCAAAAGCCTTGACAGAAATAATGTGATTTGTCTTTACTGTTTGTTATATACATCTTTAATAATTATTTTAATGAATATTTATTTAAAAGATAATTTTTGCTCGGTATTGCTCTATGTCTAAGGGGGTGGAGAAAAATAAAACCAGTTATTACTTAGTGAGCATAGGATTTGGTAGGTAAACTATTTTAAAATATTTAACTTTCACGGAAAAAAAAGATAGCAAGAAAAAGGGTCTTGATGGGCTCTGTGTTTTTCTATCACATGGTGGATTAAAATTATACAAACAAGAAGGCAGGGACTAAAAACAATGTCTGCACCAAGACATGAGATTCACTGAACGATTAAATGAAATATAGCTAAAAAGTCTTATTTGCTCTGTTTTATAAAGCTATCAAGCATTACAGAATATGTTGCCAGAGCAATCTCTAAAGGTATTACACGTTCAGTGCAGGGTATGTATTTAAAACAGAATTATTTTAGGAATTCCAAAATAACTCATCCCGTAATAGCAACAGAGCAATGAGCATAAGATTGGTTTCTTCCATTTGTCTTTCGTGTATGTGTGTTGTATGCGTGTGCATATATGTGTATGTGTGTGCATTATCTCCTTATATCTGGTTTTATTGGCTAAAATTCTTCTTTGTTATTCTTGCCAATTATTTTATTCTTTAGCTCCAACAGACTGGCTTTTTTCCTACAAATATGAATTTAGCTTCTGAGTTAAAGCCATGAAACACTCTTTTAAATATGTACCCCATGACCTTTCATTTGGATTATTTTTTCAACTTGGCCTCAAAAACACAATACAGAGCCAATCTTACTCTATTTAGCCATGACTACTATTGTCTCCTTGATTTCTGAGGAAGTATCATCCTCGGTCATTTTTTCCATCTAAGAAACTAAGACCTACACCCGGAATAATTTCTCAGTTTGGTCATTATTATTATTTTTTTTTACAGAGACCATAAAGAGAAGGCCCTTGACTTTGAAGGCACAACCAAGCAGAGTCATCTAATTTCACATTCAAATAATGTCAAGCTAGATTTTCTTTCACATTTGAATGAAACTTCCATTAACTGCAAAGAGAACTAAACATGTGAAATAATCTGTGACTTGGGAAATCTATTTTGGGTTTGAAAATTATGCTGATTCACTGGTATTCTGAAGGAATATCTAAGATGAATACAGAAATTTTGGTATATTTTTCAATATAATAATTTTAATGGCCTCTAATTCAATAGCACCAACACAATAACTACAAGCCTCTTTAAAACATAAAGTTTGTCTGCTTGAGCTTAGCAGAGCCATTTATTAGCAAATAAAATCTGCTTGTTTTCTCTGCTTTTCTTCCTGTAAAATAATTCCGTGTCTACATTTTCCATTTTTAGTGATACCACTCCAAAATAGGGGTGTATGGGTACAATTACCCTTACAATCCATTAGTCTGAACTGAAAATGCCCATCAAAATTGTTTAAACCCATAGCCACTGAAAATGAAAAAGTTTTCTAGATGTAGGCACCAAAATTGGTAATCTAAGTTTTCAGAGTCAACATTTTTTAAATTTTATATTAAACAAATCAAATTCAACAATTTGTGAATTAACTGAAATATACAAATAAGCTAATGTTGTAGTTAGAAGTTAGAATTTATTTGTGTCTACTCGTTTTTCAGGGGGTGATATATATGATGGCTACTGGCTATATGCAAAACCCATAATGATCATTTTCTTCTATATTGGATATGATAGTGCTCATGTTCATTTTAAATATATTTCCTTTTATAATTGAGTCAATCCCACATCCTTAAAGAGCTGTAATGTTTAAACCACTGCCCTTGCATTTAGTTCTATTAAATTTATAAGTCTCTGTGATAATAACCCCAGAAGTTAAATTATACGAACTTGCTGATATACAGATTTGACATAACTCAAACATTTTACATGCTGCAAATGTTTGCTGGGAGAACATTCATCACTCTGAAATGATCGATGAATTCATCTAAATTTTAACATACTTTCTGTACTTGAGCTGTGAAGCCGTATCACTGAAAATTAGATCTTAAACTGTCATACACTAAAATTAGAGGAACTAAAGAAACCTGCAAATGAGTAAGGTTGCAGTTGACAGCTAAGTGTCCTGAACATCTGAGGCATGTTAACATAAACCAAGACCCCACACATAGTATGAAATCAAAACATGGATCAGAACCGATTTTAATTCACCTGGACGATTTAAACTAACTTTCTATTAAATAATGGTATGGAAGCCCAGTGACTAGAATGGTGAGCCCAGGAAATCCTTGCTGTTGGATCCTATTTTTTATGACACTTGTTCATTTTGGGAAAAATGTGTTAAATTTTCTCTACCTCAATTTAGCTATCAGTAAACTGATATGGCCTATCTAAAAAAACCAAAAAAAAAAAAACCCAAAACAATGGTCATTTCTCAATTTATTCACTAATTATCTTATTTTTCTAAAGAGATTTGGGATACCTGAAAATATAATGTTAAAAACTGGGTTCTTCAGAGCAGGTATTTACTCAAAGTGTCTCCCAATGGATTATTCACTAGTTGCAATAAAATAAAATAAATTTTAAAAAGCAAGAACTACACAGTGGAAAATCAGTCAACATCTTGAATGGATCATCAAAATTAACATCTGTGAGGGGAGAAGAAACTTGCTAAGTTTAAGCTAAGTAAAAATAATTCAATAGAAAAGGAAAATATGCCCCCCTTAGTTCAGATTCAAAGTCTGCCTGGGGCCCTGGGATCAGTAACACACACTGCCTCATTCCCATGGCATCAAGCGGACTCTCAGAGAGACCTGCTTCCTGGTCTTGCATCTAGTTTGCTGTGATAGTCCCAGGACCATAAAACACAGCAGTGAAATCACTCCTAAAAGCCCTCTCTAGAAATATCTGAATGGAAAAGGTTTACTTGTCAAAGGATTTCTACTTGTCTACACATGTTAGCTATCCCAACAACAACCCAAGCAGCACAGTGTACTCTGGAAATGGAAAACTAGTGTTGAAGAACAGGAAATAATTAGGCAGGGAAAAATGCTGCTACCAAGTTCTGGAATATTCCAAAGGCAGAAGAAAATGCTTTGGGCTCAGCTTTGAGTCTTTATTACCTTGTTTCTAATATCTGTTATTACTCCTCTATTAAGATAGTTACTAGGACATTAATAACATTTTTACATTTAAGACTCTTGTTTTCCTATAGCGAATGTTTCTTTATTTCAAGCAGTTTTGAAATACGTATTACAAATGGCTTTATACTATTAAGTTTTGAGGAACTCTCAAAAGCTTGTGTCCAACTCATTATTCTTAGTAAAGGAAAACCAAAGGTATGAACAAAGTTCTCTATACACAATGAGTAATAATTTCCTTACAGTTCTAGAAGGACTTAGTTATATCATGGACAAAAGTAAATATGTTATGAAATAATGGCTAATTATGAGTCTCTGTGCCACAGATGGTTTCTCACTGCCACTTGAGTCTACATCAAGTCTGTCCCCCATGGCAACAAGGAAAAAAGGGAGGGGGAAGGGTGCAAGAATCCTGAGATTAATCATGGAAGGCAAATTGCTGTCTCTGTAGCAATAACAATGTGGATGTATTGTTTATTTAATGACCAAAGGGGGTAAGAAATGGTAAAAGTGTAAAACTGAATTTAAAAGAAATCGAGGAGAAAAAAAAATAAAAGAAATCGAGGGGTGTAGAAGCAGAAATGCAAAAGAAGTTAGAAAAAAGAAAAGGAAATAGAATAAGGAATCTCTTCGAAGGATCAGCATTTTCTTTCATCTCAAGAAACAAGCCTTTAGAAATGTAATGGCAATTTGTTTACAAGAACAGAAAAAGAAGGTCAGCTTCAGAAATTTCAGATATAAGACAAAGTGCCTATAAATTCATGGTTTCTGACTTCATTGCGGGGGGGGGGCAGTTCTCAGTGCTATTCAGCAATCATTTTTCTTAGTCGTCTATCAGTGGTTTTCAACCCAGGCTACACATTAGAATCAGCTGGGGAGCTTTGGAAAATACTACTGCACAGACTCCACCCTCAGATATTTTGATATTATTGGTTCGTGTTTAGCACAGAGAATGGAATTTTCTTAAAGGTCTTCAGGTGATTCTAATAGGTAACTAAGCTTTGTGAACTATCATCTGACTAGGGGGTCAAGAAACTTTTTTTGGTAAAGGACAAGATAGGAAATAATTTAGGCTTTGTGGGTCACAAGGGCTCTTGTTGCAACTATTCAACTCTGCTGTTTTATCGCAATGGCAGCCATATACTTTTTTTTTTTTTTTTTTTTTTTTTTTTGCGGTACATGGGCTTCTCACTGTTGTGGCCTCTCCCGTTGCGGAGCACAGGCTCCGGACGCGCAGGCTCAGCGGCCATGGCTCACGGGCCCAGCCGCTCCACAGCATGTGGAATCTTCCCAGACCGGGGCACGAACCCGTGTCCCCTGCATCGGCAGGCGGACTCTCAACCACTGCGCCACCAGGGAAGCACCCATAGACTTTTGAATGGGTGTTACTGTGTCCCAATAAAACTGTATTTACAAAAAGAGGTGGTAGGCTGGATTTGACCCATGGGTCACAGTTTATCCACCCCTGGTCATCAGACTGTTTCCTCTCCCCTTTCCTAAAACAGCTGTTCCAAACCTTCACCTATGTCCTCCCTATTCCTGGTTTTTGGCAGATGACTCTTTCCTGTTTCACTGGGAAAATACAGGTCATTCGGCTGGAAATTCTTCAACTTCCTTGTCCATCACCTGCAGACTTAGTACACCTACGTCTGCATCTGTCCTCATCTCTTTGCCTCCTGTTGTAGAAACAGCATCTCTTCAAGGTGAATCTAATCCTCTCACTCCTACTCAGTTCCATCACTCTCTCTGACTCCTTTGGGACCCTACTCCACAAAGGGTCCCATCTCCTATGTCTTTAGCACCTCCCTCGGTACTAGCTCTTACCCTTCAGCTAACAAATATATTCAAGAGTTTTAACCAAAGAACCCTCCAAGCCTTCTTCAATCCCATGCCCTCCTCTAAATACTCACCCATGTCTCCCTTTCCCTTAGAAAGTCTACACCTACTGCCTCTACCTCCTCTCTTCCCATTCATTCCTCAAGTCACTGCAGTCTGGCTTCTGTCCCCACTACTCCACAGACAGTGCTCTTGCCAAGACTGCTGAAGACCTTCATACGGTGTATTCCTAGTTCTTGTTTTACTTGTTTTCTCTGAGGCTTCTGACATTGTTGACTCTTCCGAAAACTCTCTCCCCACTTGGTCTTTGCAATGCTATGACATCTGCCACAATTCGTTCTTTTGCTGCTGGCCGCTTCCATGCTAGTACTACCTAATATTATTTGACAAACTCTCTTTTCTCCTTACACTATGTATTCCTCAACTCTTCTCGTGGCATCAACCACCACCTACATGTGGTAACTCCCGCATTTTATCTCTAGCTCACATCTCTTCCTCAAGCTCTAGGTTCATATTTTCAAACATCTATGTCAAGCTGTACTCAGGTATTTTTTTTCCCCAAATCTGTAGTTTTTCCTTTATTCTCCATCTTGGTTAATAGCTCACCATCAACTCAATTGCCAAAGGTAAAATTCCCACTCTCCATCAGGGACTCTAATAATCACTGTTGTGCCAATTTTAAAAAAACGTCTACCTGAGGATACTTTATTTCCATCTGTGCAGTAAATGGCAACTATACATGTTCAACCATACGTGGTGTTCCTGGTTTCCCTCCAAATCCAATCAGCCACCAAATCCTCACGATTCTACCTCTGATATACCTTGCAAATCCATCTCCATTTAGCCATTGCCACCACAAACGTTGTAAGGCAGACCTTAGTCAGCCCTCACCAAGATAATTTGCAATAACCTCCTAACAGATTTTTTTACTTGCCCATATCAGTAGCCTCTACTTCCTTTTCTTATTTTTGCTTCCTCCCTAAGGTCTTTGTCCAATTTTATTTTCTCTTTGTTAACAAAACTGCACACAGTATTTCAGTAGCAGAAGTGCCACGGTTTTATGTAAGGGAAGAACGATCCTTTCCCTTTGGTGACCCTCTCTTCTTGATGAAGCAAGATATTTCATTTAGCTTTTTGGTCTTGTGTTGCTGAAGTCACTAAGACAGACAATATCCTGAGAGAGTCTGAGCACTATATTTTTAAAAAGATGATAATAAGTGGAGTACCCACTGAGGATAGTGATCAACGTGGTGATGGGGCCCCAAACCACAATCAGTAAGAAGTAGTGAGAAGAACTGGGTAATTTATCCTGGAGAAGATTCTGATTCTTTCCTGGAGCAGACTAATTTGGGTATTTCTTCCTCTGTGAACTCTAGGATTATCAATCAGACATCTCTCCTCCTTAAAGAAAACCTAGTTTCTTTTCCTTAATAGGAAACACTTACTTAAGGTTTCCCTTCCTTAATAGGAAATGCATACAAAGTGATGCACATTTTGCTGTATACTTGCCTGCCCACCAAAGAAAGGAAGCCCATCCATCTACAATGTTGATTCCCCTGGAAAGCCTTCCTTAGAAATGAGCTCACGTTGACATTTACCATCTGCTAGAATAACGGTCAACTTGAATGGTAGGCTATGAGTTTTTGACATCAATTCCTTACATGTAATACTGCATGCCCTAATTTTCTTGAGTGGGAGCACGTGACATACTGTCTCACTTACATGACATTTTCTCATTTTAACTTAAATATTACTTGCAAACTGTTTTAAAAAATCTACTGTTGCCAGATTTTTAAAAAATCAACCTTTCTCATCAGGGCACCGCAATGGTGACCACAGCTCAGTGAAATTCTGGATGCTTTACCAGTAATGATTTCCTATGCCATCTGGTATTTACCTTCTCAACAGTATGCCCTGTATATTCCATTTCCTTCCCATACCTGCATAGTAGTTGCAGAAAGCAGTCATTTATTTTATGAAAAACCTACCTTTGCATCTGGTCCTGAGGAGGTAGTCTGTTGATCTAAATGAGGTTAATTAAAATCCTTTGTTACTAAATTATCTTAATGCACAAATCTGAAAGACAAATCCCCTTTCCTATCATTTATAATAATGGCCATGTATTAATAAAGTGACAGATGTCATGAAGTTTGCAATAAACTCAAATCTTGCATTTGTAAAAAGAATAAAACCCCTGCATTTATTAAACAACAAGACAGTTGAAATGGCCTGATAGGAATGCTGACCGTGGTCACGGTTTGAAGATTATGCTTCTAATCTGTTATTGTGGAATCTGAAAAGCACTACCCAGGTTTACCAAATGAATAGGCCCTTTGGTCTCACTCTTCTCCCGCCCCTCTTTCCCATCTTGGTCTCTGAAAAACAGAGTTATGGCATGGTTTCACGAGGTCTGAGAGTCTTTCTACATACCTGGCTTTGAAATAAATTTAAGGAACAGGCCAGGGCAAGAGTGTTTAGAGGTAACCACTTTTGCAGTTTGAGGAATAGATTTATCTAGTCATGGTAATAGTCTACTTCAAGGCTATCTAGAAGGAAGTTTGATGGGCAATTTTCTCCATTTTTAACATCTTATCCTTTTCTTAGAATATATGAAGTTCAAATCAAAGATTAAAAAATATTCATATATTAAGTGGTCTCCTGTACTCTGTATCTAGATCTACTGCTAAGAATAAAATCCTAACCCTGGTACTGTACCATTTCTGCCTATGTTTAAATGTAAAAATTTTTAAAGTTTAATGTGGCCCCAGGTTCCTAGCTGAACTGTTGTCTACATTGCTTATAAATTTCTTGGAAAAAGTTTCATTTTGTACTCTATACATTATAAACTTTTAAGAAAAGGCAAGCAGGAATTTGTAAGGAGAGATTGAACTGTGCTTGATGGAAAAAACAGAATTTAAAGTAGAGACAGCAAATGTGACCTAACTGAACTGAAGATAAGATACAGAAACACTTCTAAAACTGTTCTTTATGTCCTAGAGTTAATTTCTTTAGGAGTAAACATGGACAAATATATGTTGAACTGAGTTATAGAAATGGCTTTGCTTCCCACAGCTGCAAAGCACTACAGCAAGATAGACCATTATATCATATGCTACACAAAATAACAACCCATATGCCAATGTATGCAAAAATGTTTAGTGAATCTTTTAATTTTATACCCAAAATGCTAGCTTCAAATGATTAATTAGTAATAGATATAATTTTCACTGGAAATTAATTTGTCTTTTCAAAGAAGATATTTCCATCCAGACCACTCTTCCTCAAATCACAATCTGCAATGATAACACATATGCAGCCTATTTCACTTCATATCAGGTGAAAACTAGAATAATCAAAACACGAACACAGTGAAAGGCTTACCGAGGTGTACAGGTATCCCTCGCTGTTCATTGCCAAATACAGCTTGGTCTGAACTCCTTGAATAGCCACCACTCGAAGACCCACAGGGATGAGGTTAAACAGAGCTGCAACCGAAAAGAATGTGAAAACAAGGTTATGATTTCGAATTCCATAGCTTTTCAATGTTTCCAGCAGGACTGTCTGGTCTTCCAAAAGTAATGTGTGCTTGGTAGGAATATTCATATATATATATAACTCCAGATAGATAGGGCCTCTTCTACCTTTCAGTATTCTTTGTTTTTTTTTTTTGTTTGTTTGTTTGTTTTTCTGCTCATGGGCCCAGCTGCTCTGCGGCAGGTGGGATCTTCCCGGATCAGGGCACTAACCCGTGTCCCCTGCATCAGCAGGCGGACTCTCAACCACTGCGCCACCAGGGAAACCCCCTTTCAGTATTCTTGATTCATGGTTGCAGTCATATAACGGGGACTATAGCTACATATTTTCAAACACCTCGGAGAAAATGTAAGACAATTCCATGGTTTGTATAGTGTTGGAGGTGGGAAATATTGATGCTTCTGTAAAGATCCAGTTCCAGGAATTGGTCTACATATTAAATAGCTTTATTTTTAACCAGCCAAGGTTTTAAACTGCTCCCTTAGACAACTGCTGAAATTCACAGACACAGATATGATCTATCAGCTGGGGAGAGATTCCTAGAATCTTAGAAAAGACACTAGTCTAACTCCTTCACCTAAATTATCTGTATTATTTCCGACACAACCACAAAAAAAGAGTTCCAGACCTTTAAAAAAGGAGTCTTACGTTCCCACAGTAGTACTTCTTAAAGAACATTTTCTAAGATTGGGTTGAGATAGGTTGTCTTTTAGTCTCTGGGAGCAAAGGTTATAGGAATCAAAACAATGAACTTCTGAGGTTTATTTATTTCTTTTTTTTCCTAAATAGTTGTAAGTGGGCAGCTGGCTGGTGCCCAGGAGGCCTTCATTTCTCCATTTGAAGGTTTGATTGCGTGAAACTTACACCCCGGCTCTCCTCACAATCACACACCACTCACTGGATGAAACCAGTGGGCGTCTTCCCCCTACCAGCTGTCTACTCCCTCCTACACCAGGAATAAAAATAAAACAGTACATTTTTAAAACGTAGTGCTTGCCACACACATCTTTTGAAAATAGCCTGTGCACCTTTCTCTCAAGAGTCCTAGACCAATGTTGACGATTTTTGCCTTGGTGTGTAAGTTTATGGAGGATGATAAATTGGTCTGCTATCATTCCTGTGAACAAGAACGTAAAGCAGTCATCCCGTGGGTAAGAATAGTTTTTCTCAGATCTCTTATCTTGGTGTATGTATATTCTACTGCAGTAGGTGGGGTTACAGAGATGAGAAATATTAATGAAGAACTCAATATTCCTTGGCGAGCCTACAATGTAACTTTCCCTTAAAGTCAGGGTGTCACCAGAGAGGAGCTAGGACACTGTACGGTTCAAAGTACAAGTGTTCCTACCACATGCCACTGATGGCATTTCATTCAATACTCATCATATTTGAAGCTGTGCCCTTCTGTTATGTGAGGTGAAGGAAAGTAATTGCACAGATTGTGAACCAGGATCTAATGCTATATTTGACCATGCAGTGCCCAGGAATGAAGTCTGATCTCATTGAGCATGTCACGTATACGTTCGACCTCTTTCTGTTGATGGTACCTTGCTCACGGCAGGTGCTCAACACACATTTGTGGACTGCTAGCAATCTGTATGGTGAAACCATGATAATATTACATTTTTGGGATGTAATAGATCACAATCCCATTATATAAAAGCTCATAGTTTTAAATTCTGATATCTAAAAAACCAAATGAAACCAAACAAAAAACTCCATATGGGTTTGGCTTAAAAGCCATACCACTAGACAACTAGAACACCAGCGTATGTCTGAATCCTAGTTTAGTCAAACTAATAGATGATAATAGATGATAGATGACAGGTAATAAAGGGCGCTCAGAATTGTTTCTAGAACTTCAATTTTTACAATATTCTGAACCTTCTTAGTTCTCTGAATGCAGGTGGTAATGAGCAAAAAACAGAGAAGGAGAGAGAGAGAAATATTTGATTTTCACCGTGTGCCCCAACTCCTCTCTGATGTGGGTTTTAATGGGCAATAAAATGCTTAAGTCCCAAACATCAGATAGCAGTAGGAGGAAGAGAAGCAAAGAACATCACTAACCCATGCCCGGCATTATGTATCCCTGAATAATGGTATGAACTCTATAGTGGCCATGGATTTTTCACTATGTACCATAAATTTCTGTGAAGCCTGATTCAAAAACAAAAAATACCACTCTAAAATAAAGAATTGAAGAGAGCAGCAAAAGTGGATAGTGACGGGTGATACCAGTCCTATCTTTTTTCTTTAGACATTCAAGATAGATCATAAAACAGGTTTGTTTAAAGTCTGTCTAAAGGGACAGTATTTCCAGATAAAAATGCAAAGAAATTACATCAAGGGTGAGCTTGCACAGGTTCAATATTCTCCAATATGCCTTTGCTTCTCTAAATCTGGAGTACTTCATGGACTTAAGATATTATTTTGATTAGGATGAAAATATGCTAAGCATGAAAAGAAAACAATTGATTTTATTTGTGTATCTAAAACACATTCATTAAACACCTAATAACTCTTTTTCCATTTCTGCCAAAATTTTGAAGATTTTAACAAATAAAAGGGCCTTCGTTTCTTGTTTTCTGCTGTGTCTACATAAAAACAAACTCCTTCTACCTCGAAGGGACCATTTTTCTCAGAGATGTGCACACAGTTGGCACTCAGTGTTTGCCGAATACGAAAGTGAGGCCATCCTTTTTTTTTTTTTTGCGGTATGCGGGCCTCTCACTGTGGTAGCCTCTCCCGTTGCAGAGCACAGGCTCCGGACGCGCAGGCTCAGCGGCCATGGCTCACGAGCGCAGCCGCTCCATGGCATGTGGGATCTTCCCGGACCGGGGCACGAACCCGTGTCCCCTGCATCGGCAGGCGGACTCTCAACCACTGCGCCACCAGGGAAGCCCAGGCCATCTTTTTTTATCAGTTGGGTTAAGATCAATTTCTCAAAGGGAGTAATTTAAAAAGTATATATTAATGTAGATTGGAAAGACTTGACCCATTGAACTGGTAACACTATTGGAGTTTTGAAAGGAAAGCTGCCTATTCTAACATCGCCCTCATTGAACCCATGGCAGATACAATAAAACCACTCCCTTGAAATGTCTATCATCTTTTCCTTTTCAGGGGGCAATAGATAATTTACAATGGTTGACTTGCTCATGATGAGAGTTTACTGGGCTAACATTTATCATTGTAATAAAGCTACCTAAGGTCAGCTTGAATGCATAATATCAAACATACGTTTTTAGAAATAGATGTATCTGGGTAAACGTGAACTGATTTGTTTTACCATGATCTGGCTTACCATGTCAGAATTAAAATATCATAAAATCAACCACGTTGAATTAAGTGAGAAAAAAATCAAAAATCCTAAAAATTAATAAAAATAAGAAAAATATAAACATAATACCAGGAATGCATATTAAGGAAAGAGTATAAAAATGAAAAGGTGATACTTGGGGAAAAAAAAACCTTGTATTTTTGTTCCACTCATTTAAAATAATTAATTAAATAATGAATGCCAAGAAAATTGCTTGGCTTAGGGGAAAAAAAAGAAGCCATCTGCATGGCTAAACTTCCATTTTAATGATGATCATGTTAATGATCACTTTAACCATTAAACATTCTTGTTTCATGATGACTTACACCCTACAATGTACTTAAGTGGGAAGAAAAGCTAGCTCTCTGGCCCCTGGTTATACTTGGCAGCATGGGTAGAGTGAAGCCCCACAGACCTGCTATTTATTTTGAGATACTTTTCATTTGTATGCTTCATGTGATGGTAATACCGTCAGCTGACTCACCTCTCATTATTTCATTGTGTCTAAACACAGATTCTGTCTCTTTAAAGGCCTGACAATATCATTAGTATACAGAAATGCCATGCATATCAGTCAGTTATAAGACAACCAAAAGGCATAAGCTATGCATATGCAGGAATTGAAAAGTAAAACCTACTACCTGATTCCATAGTTAAGAAATGGAGCCTTGGGGCTTCCCTGGTGGCACAGTGGTTGAGAGTCCGCCTGCCGATGCAGGGGACACGGGTTCGTGCCCCGGTCCGGGAAGATCCCACATGCTGTGGAGCGGCTGGGCCCGTGAGCCATGGCTGCTGAGCCTGCACATCCGGAGCCTGTGCTCCACAACAGGAGAGGCCACAACAGTGAGAGGCCCGCGTACCACAAAAAAAAAAAAAAAAAAAAAAAAAAGAAATGGAGCCTTGATTTACATACATATATGTGTGTGTGTACGTGTGTGTCTGTGTGTATATATCTATGTGTGTGTAATATCCTAAAATGACTACATATACAGTGTGATCTTGATGCATGTGCCATATTGCTGTTTATAAACAAATTGTCTGTTTTTTTTTCCTTTTCAGGAAACGCATGTGAACACTGGACCCAAAATAAGTTTTTCACTGATTTCCATCTGCAAAAAAACGTTAAAAGTAGATGGGGGAAAACCTGACCAGGTGGGGCTCATTCGCAGCTGATCGTGAACTTCCTTCCAATAATGCCCAATGAATCCATTTTGCTGAGGCACTTTGGAAAACGGAGCAGCTTACATCCCCTAATTTCTTTCCCAAACACCGATTTAAATATACAATTTATGGGAATGTTTTATTACTGGTCAGAATGGACTCATGTCTGTTATAGGAGTGCAGTAAAACCCTCTAGTTACCCTTGACTCATTTTTTTCAAACAGAAGAAAGAGTATGCATGAAAGAACATCTAGCATACTCATTGTAGAACTTCAGTATCACAACAGTAACACTGCATTTTGCAAAACAGTGCAAAAAACTAGTAAACCATTTAAGTATGGAACTTTTTCATCCTAGGTACCAACAGAGCTTTCTTTAAGGGTAATTAAAGTGACTTCCTCTTCAGGTCTTGCATTGGATATCAATCAGCCCAGGAAGCTTTCTTAAAGGATGTGAAACTTTTAACACTCAACATTGGAACCCTTGTCTATGGCTTTGTTGTCTCTAGCCCCACATCTCTGAAAATGCTGCAGAGGGCTTGTTAGCATTCAGATGGGCTTTCCTTGGCAATGGGACTATTTCTGGGCAAATAACAAAGCCTGAGGGAAATGCAATATAAATTAGGGAAAATCGGGAAGGAGTGGTGAGAACTAGGTGGTTTAGCCTCATGGAACATTGAATAGGTCTGCAGCAATCTGCTAATTGCAAAACCCCACCAATGATTACCATTGAAGAGGGCGTTACTATTTGTGAGTTTATGTTTTGATGACTCCAAGTAAATAAAGCATATGTAACAAAAGGTTATATAATATCTTGGAATCACTATTCTTCAGTAATTGGAAATAAAATTGACTTTCTTTTTGAAGTGTTTCTCTTTTAGGTTCACCATGATGGTCTCCAATTCGGTCCTAAGGCCACGGTTAAAAATAAAGCACTCAAAGAAATGTCTTTACCCACCTGTAGAGGTATCTCAGTGTTAAAATCCTAATTAGTCTGAGAGTTATCAGTGTCTGTGGAGGTGGGGGGAGCAGAAGTGAAAGCTTGTAATGATGAATTCTCCTGACATGAAACCTCTCCTCTCTCTTGGGATTAGACCGGTTCTTAAGAGTAGAGATAACCGTGCTATTTCAGGATCAGTGTGTGGGTGAGTAAATTTTCTGTGGGAAAAAAGTAATAAAATCCAAAGGACAGCCATAAATCTATCCAGATTACCATGGAGATGACATTTGGATTGTTCTTTAGAATGGTGTCAACATTATTTGCTACAGTTCACTATTCTAGATATTTTCATGTTCCCCTTCCTTGAGGTTAACCTGCTGAAACAGGATTATATAGTGTTGACTCTATTTTGGATTTGCTTTGGGATTTAGCAAGGGTTGTTAATTTAAAAAGAAAGAAAGAAAACACAGTGTCAACAACATGCTGGGATATACTATTATTTATTTTGCAGTCACTTACTGTAAGTGCTGTCCTCATCTTTCGTGCCATCAATGGTTCCATCTGCCTGCAGCTGCAAGTGGTAACCTTGTCGGCTGTATAGTTTGGTAACTATACCCTTAAGCTGAGGCTCTGCAAGGAGAAGGATGGTTTGGATCAATTGATAAGTTGTACATATATAGTTGAAAAGACTCAGATTTCAGAACTCTAATTTTATTTTAAAATTTTAGTGGAAAAGGTCAAATGACACTTTTAAAGAGTCCCCTGAAAGAAAGAAAACAAACAAACTCCAAGCTTCAGAACCAATCTCCGAACTGAAGAAACATTTGATTTCTACCTGGTAACACTGGTAAAGCCCTAAAGCTACTGACAGCAGAGACAGTTTCTGATAGCGTGTCCTTTGGCTTACAGAGTGGCACTCTATCTCATTGAGCATTCGAAATGGGTTGTCAAATGGCATATTCTGCCTTTTAACAACGTGCTACTTCTCATGCGGAAGGAAAAGGAGAAATACTAAGATGATTTAGAGTGGTTTACCAAGGAGGGACCAAAAACACACTAGCAAAGATTTCCCTCAGAAACACCACAATTAGAATAAAGAATTCCCTCCATTCTAAGAAGGTTGAAAACGCATAAATAACCTGGAACCCCATCAAAGGACTTCTATTTAGAAAATGGAGCCGCGATACAAAAAAAGGGGGAGGGGAGAATAAAACAACGATTATCATACCCTATCGTATTAATTATCCTTAGGGGAAATGGGTGCAAAGAGCAGGGTTTTGTTGGTGGGGAGGAAAGGAAATTAGTTCATATTTATTTTCAAATTTCGTATCAAATATAGTTATCCAAAATATGTGTTCTCAAAATGATTTTCAATTATGAATCACCATAGATTAATGAAGTGCCTCATTTATCAATAACAGCCATGTTATCCAAATTTTGCTTTTATTGAATACAGACACCTGCACTGAAGTGATATTTACGTGATTATTCAGGCCACATAATCATGCTTTGCCACCGCTTAAACCTGTTTAAAAACAAGCCTAATTCACAGCTAATGCCTTAAAAACTTCGAGCAAGCAGAAAATGTGTGTCTGCATTTCTATTCCAGGATGTGTAGAACACACAAATAGCGAAATAACAGATTGTTGAATAAGTCTGAAATTCTGTGATATTTATCTAGTAAAAGGAAGAAAACAGCGTAAAGGATTCATTTGGTTAAGAATAGCCAAATAAGCTGCCTCTACGCCTGAAGGTCTACCTTGACGCAACCTGACACCTCTAGCTGTGTGAATTTCCCTTGGCACCGGAATACCGCGCTACTCTTCTCACTGAATAGGCTCAAAAGGACCCACGATCTGGCTCTGAGTTTAAACTCTCTTCAATCCTGCATTTTAGCAGCAAGTAACCACAGTTTGACTAGTCTCAACCAGATCACTAAGCTCTTTGCCACAGGTTCTAGGAGTCCACCCCCTTCTCTCCAGCAAATATTTCAAAGCTGCACCACAAGTCTGTCCCGATAAGCTTAAAAGTGATCAAAGAAACAGAATGCCTAGATAGCGGAAGCCCACGGCCCTTGGGGGTGGAAGCTGGAGGGGAAGGGTCAGAGCTTCGGGGGCGAAGGCAAGGGAGGGATTCCCCGGGTTTCCTGGCATGGGGGGTGGGCAGGGGTCTGCCCAGCTCCGCGCCTGCAATTAACACGCCACTCACGCGATAGCCACGTCTGGGTCACGCCTGCCCAGAGCCCACAGGCTTGCACACATGTGGCCTGTCTGAAGCTGACTGCGCGCCCGCTGGGCAGGGTATGCCCCCAGGCTCTGCGCCTGTCCCACGGCAGTTGCAATGCAGCAAGCCTGTTACTGTTACGAAGGAGGCGAGAAAGCGATCGCTTCCCACGCACGCACACCGGCTAGGTGGCCACATCCGCACTAGATGGGCCGCCGACAAACTCACCTCCGCTTCCATCCACGCCCCCCAGCCCCCTCCACACCCGTAAAGTACGGGGGGGGCAAAAATTCCAGCCAAGAGCCCCTTCCAACCTGGTCTCCTTCTGCGCCTCTTCTTGGAGCCGAAGAGTTTGACCCGGGAAAAGACGTTTAACTTGTTTTTGTCGCAGCTGGTCTTGCCTTTGCTGGGGCTGCTGACACACTTGCAGGCGTTCGATTTCTCACGCTCCCGGGCTTGTCGCTTCTGCCGGATGAGCGAGCTGGCGATAGCCGCCGCCATGGCCACGACGCCCACCACCACCACTTCTTTCCCGGCCCCTCTCCGGGTTCGCCTCCTCCTCCCGCTCTTCCGCCGCTCGTCCGCTCGGTCTCGCGCCTCCGCCGCCTTCGTCTCCGGAGCCTGCGCTCGCCCGGGCTTCTCCGCGCTCGGGCTTCAGCCGAGGAGGGGGCTCAGCATGCCGGCCGAGCTCCTCCGGCGGTGGTCCGGATCCTGCGCGGGCTGCCGGCTGCCTGGGTCCGAGCCGACGCCACAGCCCCGGGCCGGGATCGCGGGCGAGACTGCCAGGCGGAGGCAGAGCTGCGCGAGTGCGTGCGCTCGGCCCCTGCGCCCCGAGGACACTGTGCGAGTCCAAGTGGCTCGGGTCGGAGTTTGGCGGCACCCACCGCCCGGTGCCGCGCGGCGGGGGCCGGAGGAGGGAGGCAGGCGGAGGGAGGGCGCGCGGGCGGGAGAGAGGCCGGGAGCGCGGGCGGCAGCAGGGAGGGGGGGGATGGAGGAAGCGCGCGGGGGAGCGCGCCCTCGCCCTGGCCCCTCCGAGCCTCCGACTAGTCCTTGCAACTTCTTGGCCTGCCGATCGGGAAAAGTTGGCCTGTGCCAGCTTTCCGACGGGGCTCAAACAGGTAATGGCCTTGCATCTTCGCTATCTTCGCTGTCGCCGCTGCCGCCGCTGCCGCCGCTGCTGCTCTGGGCGCGGCACAGACTCAGTATAGGAATTCCGTCGCCGCAGGCACCCTCCGGAAGAGCGCGACGGCCTCCCGCGGCCCCCTCCCACGGCGGCCCCTCCCTCCCGGAGCCCAGCCTGCTGGCTCCCTGCCGCGGGCCGCCCCCACCCGCCCCACCCCCCAAGTCCCCGGCGGGCCGCTCGGGCTAACACCTGTAGGGGCTCAATCTCCCAAACCCTTCTCTCCTCCTCTTCCCCGAAGGAGCTTCGGGAGGAAACAGTGATGGAGGAGGCACTGGGATGAGGCAGTTGGGTTGGAAGAGCCGGGGGTTGCTTGGCGATGGGGGCGGCGGAGTGGGATGTTCCGTTAGTGTGTGACTCTTAGCTGGCCAGGTTACGCCCGGCCTGGAGCCCCGCCACAGGCTCGGACTCACAACACCCACTCCCCTCCAAACACACTCGCTGAGGTTTTTCGCATGGCGACACTTGTAGCCATTGAGGAAGGAGGCCGGGGCTCGCAGACTGCTTTAGCCCCCGCGGCCGCGGCAGCAGCAGTAGCAGCAGCAGCAGCAGAAGGCACTGCAGAGCTGCGCCCGCACGCCACGCTGCCACCCGGTGGTTTTTGCTGACTTTTCATTTCAGGCCAATTTGTGCGGCCCGAACCCCGTTTTTCCTCTCCACAAAACAGAATGCGCCCCCTCATCATTCTGTTTGGCTTTGGGATCCAAACAAAGAGCTTGGGTCGTGTACCATAAGCAGTATCTGGGAAATGCAGAGCTGAGCCTCTTTATTTAAGCTCTGGCGCGTCTCCAATACCCTAACTTCCCCCCACCCCCACCCCGCTCCTCAAGCTCAGGAATCAAGTCTGGCTTGTTGCTCACTTCACTCAATTCACAAGTTCTGTCCCTTCCCTGTTCTATATTTTAATCTGGAGAAGAAAGAAGGAATTGTGGGGTCAAATGTAACAAAAAGAAGAGTCCGTCCACATCCCTCCCTTCAAACAGACATGATTGTTTTACTATGTTACTTGATTTCTGATGCCAGAAAGGAAGCCCCCCAATAGTAAGCCTGCTCCAACGTGGAGCTACCACTATGCTCTGTTTACTGGACCTCCACCCCTTTGCAGATCTTTTCAGAAATGATACAGATGCAAAACCAAATGCCTAGACTCTGGTCCTTTCCTGAGCTCTTTCGCCTGAACCTCAACTAAGAAACTGAAATCTTTCAGGCTTCTTAGCCCATCAGAGTTGAATCACTTGAACCTTCTGTAAATTTCATTGCTCCACCGGGGAATCTGCTGCCACCTCCCTTCCACCTTTCCCCAATCTTGAAGTGTCTCTTGCCCTGTCAGAAGCACGATTATGTGTCTGCTAAGGTGGGCGGGGGTGAAGGTGCAGGGACTGAAATGGATAGATGCAGGAGAATGATGCCGAATGGTCTGAAATTCCCTGCAGGTTAGTCTACTGCTCCTTTGTGCTTTGCACTTTCCCAAAAGAAAAGGGAGGACAAGGTAGGAGAGTTTTAGCACCTCAAGTCCATCAAAGTATTTTCAGACCTGAATTCACAGGGGAAAAACCCTGGTCTGCTCCCACGGAACTCTGAACACCTTAAAAATTGGGACTGGGGCTTGGTCACCACTATATTCCCATCTCCTGGCACAGTTCCTGTCACATGATTTATGCTCAATAAAAGTTTATTGAAAATAATTGACAAATGACTGATCGATACTGATTCTGAAGGGTAGGAAGATGTTCCCTGGCTCAGAATGTATGCGATTTGAATTCCAAGTACCACGAAGGGAAATAATCTCACCAAAAGAGGGGTCAAAAGGAGCTCTGACCAGGACCAAATATTTGGGGTGTGGGATGGACAGTTAAGAGATTCCTACTCACTGGCCATGTTTTTACCTTCTGCTGAGTACCAACTCCAAGGGCCCTTTTTTTTTTCTTTCTTTCTTTCCTCTTGCTTCTCTCTTGGGACCTTGAACCAAAGCAGGCATGACAAAGCTAAAGAAAGACAGAGTTCTGATTCAGGCAAGGGACAGAACTTGGGAAGAATGAGGGAATGGTACTGAGAAAATGAGGAGGGTTTTCCCACGCTCTTTCTTCTCCTTCTCCACCGGGAGAGCACTCATTGTTTGCTTGTCCAGATGCCATTCACAAGGTATTTTCAGGTGGATATTTGAGGTAGACAGGCACGAAGAAGACTTCAGGAGTATATAATGAAGAGGAGGGACACGTCACTACAAAGTCACAAACACAAACATGTAAATACGCCAGCTCTGTCACTAACCCCTACCCACCACCCCAGGCTTTTTTTTAAAGAAAAATACATTAGACAAATTAAACTCTATGCCATGAGCACGGAACCACTGGGTCAAAGCTGATTACCAAATGATTCTATGGGTGTTTATAGATATCTTTCTTGCTCTAACGTCTCTTGAAAAATGAGAGGTATGGGGGAACCAGACTCTCTGTCCCATGTCCCTGTCAGCCCATAAAATGTACTTCTGCCTATTTATACCCCCCCTTTATTCTTTCAACTCCATGGACAGGAAAACGAATGATGTGTCATGGGTGAGACTAGAGATAGGGGCAGCTAACTCTCTGTGGTGTGTCTGCCTACAGACCACGTGTTCTCCTGTCTCCTTCAGTGAGAGAACTCGCAGAGGCCTGTCACTGGAGAGGGATCATGGTGGGCAGGGGGCAGTGGGGAGGGACTGAATGAAAGCCATTTTGACTTTGGGTCCAAACTGTATTGTACAATCACTTTAACCAGTAATGAAGCAGATATTTTCATCCTTTCCTAACTCTCATGTGTATTTCTCAGGTGCTCTCAGAGAAGAGTGTGAATATAGCTCTGAAACCCTCAAAGCAGATCTGTGCTAAAACCCCATTCATCTTTTTATATCTAAAAGATTTTTTTGATGTGGACAATTTTTTTAAAGTCTTTATTGAATTTGTTACAATATTGCTTCTGTTTTATGGCCGCGAGGCATGTGGGATCCTAGCTCCCCGACCAGGGATTGAACCTGCACCCCCTGCATTGGAAGGCAAAGTCTTAACCACTGGACCGCCAGGGAAGCCCCAAAATCCCATTCATCTTGGGAAGGCAATAATGAAAGAAAGACTCGCAGGCCACCCTAGAGAAGCATATTTTGCCTTTCCTTTCTGTCTTACTGCCACCCCAGGCAAGCAGCATGACATTTCAGTGGGAGGATGAATAAAGAACATTCCTTTGACACTTCCAAAGTGCCTTTTGCTCCTGTCTTGCTCTGTTCCTACCAGTTTCCCCTGCGCCCTTGTTAGGGAACTTCCTGGATCTCCTGCAGATCCAGAGTTTCAATTCTCCCTGCTTAACCCCAAGGCTCCCAAATCCTCTATGCTAGGTGGGCCTACTCGCTGCAGCTCCTCCCAGACCTTTGCTCCCCACTGCCCTATCCCAAGCTCTCTCCTCCATCAGATTCAGGAAGAAAGCATCCTTGGCTTCTTTCTGCAAGTCAACTCACAAAGAGTTCTAGCCTGGGAGACAGGAGGCATACCTTTGAATCCTGTCTCTACCACTAACTGGCTGTGTGATCTTGGACATGTCATACCTCCTGTTGGGGCTTCATTTTTCCCACCTTTATTTATTTTTTAAAAATATTGATTTATTGATTTGGCTGGGCCAGATCTTAGTTGCGGCATGCGGGATCTCTTAGTTGCAGAATGCAGGCTCTTAGTTGTGGCATGTGGGATCTAGTCCCCCGACCAGGGATCGAACGCCCCCTGCATTGGGAGCATGGAGTCTTAACCACTGGCCCACCAGGGAAGTCCAAGTTTTCCCATCTTTAATAAAATCATCCTTGAGACTTGATGAATGGCTTTCAAATCGTATCCTGCAGAGCCCTAAGAGTACACAGATGTAAGTTCCCTCACCCGTGTTTCAACCATAGCACTTCTTTCCTCTCTTTTATATATTGGGACTCATTGTGTGATTTCTTATGAAAAAGATAAAAATAAAAAGATTCCACTACTAAAAACAAAACATTTGAAGACTTCTGGATGAGATGTTCTGGAATGTCTTTTGGGCCCTGAGAGCCTATGATTTTTCTGCCTGTTCCTCCTACCTCTTCATCTTGCCCTCCTCAGACTTGCCCTCTGCCCTTTCTCTTCCCATCCCATCAGAATATAAACTCCACATGGGATTTCCCAAGAAAAATATGAGTCTCTTCGGTTCCATTCCTCATGGGTTCACTTGAGAAGCAGGCTTTGGCATTCTTTTCAGGGAGAGTTATGTGAGTTATCAGAGCAGAGAATGCTGATTGTTGTCTGCCAATCTCTTTTGGCAGGCCTTGGCGGAGCTGGAAAGAAGCTGGGGGGACCTGCTCTCAAGAGGCATCTCCAGGAGAGAGTCAGAAACCCAAACAGATGTGACTGTGATGAGTAAAAACGAGAGAATTCAGACAGCCTAATCAGGAGCAGCCTCAGTACTTTCTGAGCAGGAAGGAACTGGCTGTCTTTCCGAAACTCTGAAAAGATTTCAAACACCCTTCCTCCATGAAGTGAAGATAAACATACTCAGAGCCACTTGCCAGTTGGCTCTCCAACTTCACTGACAGTCCATCAAAACATCTCAGTGACCAGTCAGTTACCAGGTCAAGGACTGATGATGAGCTCAAAGGGAGGGAAGGGGGGCAGGTTCAAGTGCACCATGGTCAAGCAACACTGGGATCTGGCTGGTAACTGAGTAGGGCAGCAGAGGGGGTAATGAAGAGACTAGGCAGCAAGTACCACCTTTTGTCGTCTATTTAATTATGTCCAAAAGCCAAGAGAAACGACTGGGTAGAAATACAAATGAGGAGATTAGAGAAACGCCATTAGCAAAAGCTCCGGCCATTTAACTCCAACCAGGAAGAAAAATGAAATTTAAGGAAATCTCGTCAATGTCACACTGGAATTCTAGAGACTGAAAGAATGACTACTGTATTCTGTAACATAACCTGACAAATTTATTAGCTGGCAAAGAGTCTCTCCCAGTCAGATCATTTAGGAGAATTATGCTTCAGAAGCAAAGATCTCCAGAATCAATTTTTTTAGCAATTGATTGGCTCTCCTGATTTGCATTCGGAATGAAAAGCCAGGGAACCCTAGGCTTGCGCTGCTCTAGAATAGTGGGGTTGGTCTTCATTATGTCCCCTTTCTGAGATCATTCTCTAAATACTTAAGCTATAGAATGTACTGAAGCCACCTCTGGTTTATATTTAAATCAAATAAATAAATAAATAGATAGATAAATAAATAAAATCAATTGGGAACACACTAATTAATTCTGATCCTTAAGAGGAAAAATCCTATAACCCATATAAAAATTTCATTGTGCAGTCATAATTTATGAACATTAAAACCATAAAGCACCCTGATGCTATTAATCATATCTATGAATTCAGCTCCTTGCCATTTTAATTAGCCATAGCAGCTGCAACATCAAGAGTTCAAGGACCCTGATTACCTGCTTGGTCACTTTAATCAAGAAAACCTGAAGAGGACATGGAAGCAACCTAAGTGTCCATCAACAGATGAATGGATAAAGAAGAAGTGGTACATATATACAGTGGAATATTACACAGCCATAAAAGAAACGAAACTTGAGTTATTTGTAGTGAGGTGGATGGACCTAGAGTCTGTCATACAGAGTGAAGTAAGTCAGAAAGAGAAAAACAAATACCATATGCTAACATATATATATGAAATCTAAAAAAGGAATAAAGGTTATGAAGAACCTAGTGGCAGGTCAGGAATAAAGATGCAGAAGTAGAGAATGGACTGGCAGATACGGGGATGGGTAAGGGTGAGCTGGGATGAAGTTAGAGAGTGGCATGGACTTGTACGTATAGCTGATTCACTTTGTTATACAGCAGAAACTAACACACCATTGTAAAGCAATTATACTCCAATAAAGATGTTAAAAAAAAAAGAAAGAAAAAGAAAACCTGGAGAAAAATATCGGATTGCTGGGGTGGAAGTTTCTCCCTCGATCATTCAGAGAGAGGAAGGATCACAAGAAAATGAGCTTAAGCTTCAAGATGTGGGGATTGAAGTTTTGTACAAGGAAAACATTCCTTTTAGCAAGGGTTGTCAAATACCATGGCTGATTGCTGATTTTCCTATAGAAGCTTTTGTGACTGCAACAGAAACCTTATCTACCTTGGTGGATATGTGGACTCAAGGCTCTCATTCTGTCATTAAAACTACACTACTATTCACATACCCATGACCTGCAACCACGAAGGGGTCACGAGGAAAAGGGTAGCAACACCATTACTGAGAAAGCGTAAGGTCCTGTCTGATGGGGCGTGGAGATAACTAGTGCCTTTGCCTTTGGAAGATCATATTGGATGAACTTGGAACATGTGGGTCAAGGCAGTCGCACCCATTTTCTAAAGTTTCTCTCGTTTAACGTGTGGGTAATACTTTGTACATACAATACATTTATTCTTCACTACGTGGTTTGCCCCAGTGGTGACAGAGCATCCAGAACCAGCAAAAGTACCAGCTTCTCTGAGATCAATTGAGTTTTATTCAATAATATTTGAAGATCTTGAAGGAACAGTTGCTATTTTATGAGCTGACTGGTGGCTAACAAACATAAATGAGGTGTTTCTATGATGAAACACTTATGGCAGATGAGAAATGTGCAAAACTCAGAGGCAAAATATCTGTAACACTGGGGTCATTTCTTGCCCAGTGAACTAAGTAATCTAAATGAAAAGCCAGGGGAAAAAATAATGGAGGATTTGAGGCAGAAGCAGACAATCAGTCATTTTTCTGGATCTAAGCTGTTTCAGGAAATAGGATTTCTGGAGGAAGGTGACCTAAACTCAAGATGTGTGGAAGGGAATGCAGTGTTTACAAATGATCTAATGTTCACTGTTACTTACCATAGGGGGGCAGGATTCACAAGCAGTATAAGGAACTCTGGATTGATTTCCTATTTGCCAATGGCACTGTTTCCATCAGCTTCCTGTCAAGAGTTGCCGTCTTTGAAAGGAGCAGAGAGGTATGGGAAACTACTTCAGTGCTCTCTCAGGATTAAGTCTTAACACATCTCTTTTCAGACAGCAGCCAGGATTTGGGCAGCAGAACCTGCCGAATTTGGAGAAGATGGTATCCTCCAGATTCTAAGGAGGGGTCAAAGGCCAGGTCGATGATCCCCCTGAGAACCGTGCAGATGCCCTAGAGGACTTTTAAACTCTCCACTCTGCTTTAGTTGTTGTTCATTTGTTTTTTGGTTTGGGTTTTTGTTTTTTTTGTTTTTTTTTTTGCCCAAACTGGGGTTTCAAATGGTGATAACACTCAATAAATACTGTGGTTATAATTGGATAAGCAACTTAAACCTTACAACAACCTGTAAGGTAGGTGTTGTCATTATTGCCATTTTACAGAAGAGGAGAGGGCAGTCTAGAGAGACTAAGTGATTTATCTATGGTTTCCTGGCCTGTACGTAGGTGGCAGTGCCCATATTTAAACTAAAGATCCTCAGCCAATACAATGTTATGTGTACAAGGCCAGTCCTTTTTCTTCTTGGCACCGGGTTTGGAATTTGGGTCGCTAAACAGTGGTGCTCGGATATGGCTATCTCTTGGCTTGGTTAACAGAAAAAAGATGGAATATGGCATGCTTTTCAACTCAGTTATGTTCTCTTCTTTTTTTAAGAAAAACAAAAGTGAAGTATGAAACAAACAAGAATAGATATGACCTTTGCATATTTATGAGCATAATTCATAACTTCTTAGAGTGATATTTAAAGAAAACTTCACTACCTTTCTCACTAAAATTCAATGATTATAAATCACTGCTTAATGCTATTCTGGGTTTCTCAGCCCAGGGAGTACTTTGACACCAGGGCCTGGTGTGACTCAGGTAATCTGGGGTTTTGGAATGCTATGAGACCCAAAAGACATTTCCCGGACTTTTTCTTCACCCCTACTTAGTGGAGACAAGAAGTTAAAGCTACTCCCAATTCTCTCAGTTCTTTTCATACAGGGAAAACCGGCTTTCCACACTGTAAGCATTTTTGTGCCATCTGCTTCCAGCTACAGGAAGCTTGAGTTCAGCCAAAAGAGAGAAAAATATTACACACAGTGTATTCACTTCCATGCTCTGACGCCCATGACTATTCTTTTTCAATCAGGGGTTTCTCCAGTATCCATTCTAACTAATTTGCTCTAACTTTTCCCTTCTGACAAACAGCTAAAAGTATAATCAACAGATTGAAATTATTTACTAACTTCTCCTGTAACCACTGAAGACCTCGAGCAATTTGAGAAGCTGATTTCATTGGCCTTGATGCTCAATTAACAACCTCATTTTAGAGAAGAGATCTGAGGCAAGAGAAGTTAAATGAATTTGTCCTGGGCCAAATTGTTCATTCATTCATTTAAAATCGACTGAGAACCATTTGCCATGTACCAAGCTACACCCTGAAGGGGTGCAAAGGTACCTTGAAAGATGCAAAGGTACGAATAGCTACAATGGGTTTATCGAGCACTAACTATATCCCTGGCACTATTCTAAGTACCTTACCCTTACTTATACACTTAATACTTAACAACCACCTTATGGGCTTATCCCCATTCTACAGATGAAGAAGCTGAGGCAAAAAGAGGTTAATGAGTTCATTCAGGTAAGAAGTGGAGGATTCAAATCCATGCATTCTGACTTACATCCCATGTTCTTAAAACTGCTCTACTGCCTCTCCAATGACTGTCCCTGGCCTCAAGCGGAGGAGAAAGATAAGTAAATAAAATGACTAAAACCAAATGTGATGAAACACAGTAAGAGTGGTACTAATGTCCAAAGTGTTGGGAGCATGCAAAAGAAGGCACAGCTAAATGTGGGCAGAAGTCGTCAGCTTCAGAAAACACACACACACACACACACACACACACACACACAAAACCATCCCACTAAAGATGGATTTTGGAGGATGAGAAAGAGCTAGGAAGTCACGGAATGAAACCGGGTAAAGCCAGACTTCAACCTGGGTTAAACTGACTCCTGGTGCTGAGTTCTTACAAGGCTATATTACTTTCCCTCAGGTGAGAGGATTTACACAATCTTGGATTATGATGCCCCTGCACTTTGAATCACTTGGCAACAAGTTGATCCCCTATTGTAACCATTCTCCAGGAGTGTACTTTTCTGTGCAATATTGATTACAGGTATGGTCGTGAAGCATTCTGGGGATCGGGAGAAATAAAATGTGCTAGGTGGAGGTTCTGATGGACATTTGTGAGTTGTTTATTTCTTGCTTGTAAACCAACTGTCTTCCCTTCCCCACTGATCGTGTTCCACACAATATTGTCAATGGTGATGTTCAAGTGTACAGTAGTTTATCGATTTACAACTGCCATCAGCAGAGGGTTTAGTAGAAGTAATCCTTTTGGAAAGATGCCAATCAAAATGAAAATTAAATTGGCATGTATGCCACAGTAAGTCATGCATTCTCCTCCTGCAATAACCGGGGTGAGCTTAGCAACCAGAGATTTGCGTGTGGGCAGTTATTAAATAATTTTATGATGATGATGATAAAACTTTAAGCTAACAAATGAATTAAAGATTATGGGGAGGGCTTCCATGGTGGTGCAGTGGTTGAGAGTCCGCCTGCCGATGCAGGGGACAGGGGTTCGTGCCCTGGTCCAGGAAGATCCCACATGCCACGAAGCGGCTGGGCCCATGAGCCATGGCCACTGGGCCTGCGTGTCCAGAGCCTGTGCTCCGCAACGGGAGAGGCCACAACAGTGAGAGGCCCGCGTACTGCAAAAAAAAAAAAAAAAAAAAAAAAAAAAAAGATTATGGGGAAATGACTGTCCAAGCCAGATAATCCTAGTAATTCCTCTATGTAGATTTCAGTATTCCTATTGGAGAGGGACAAGTAGGATTTAGTTAGTGTTTGAATATGTTGAAAACAAATGAAAAAATCTTCCTACTTACTCATTCCTCTTCCTGCCGCTAAAATACCAGTGCCTACTTTCTCTATCAGAATATTGGTATCCTTTGGTCTGAAAAAAATATACTTAAGCAGAATTGTTAAGGGAAACAACAGTGCACTATTTCATTATAAGAACCAAGACAACATGCTGTATGTACGTGTGTGTGTGTGTGTGTGTGTGTGTTTGTGTGTGTGTGTGAGTACACTCTGTGTAGGCTTCAGGCAATGCTGTAAAGCCAGCACCTCAGCCCAGGTGCCCACTGCCCTTATGAGGCCTCAGCTCTTGAAGATAAGACTTTAGCATCCAGGTTGTCCTAATTCTTCTCCTTCATTAATATTGTCCTTCCCCATATCCTATCCCTGGGTCAGTGCTTTCCAATAAGACAGCTACTCTCAGCTCCTCTCATCGGTGCTGGGTTAATGACTACTAATAATGTCCTCATGACCCCCCGCCCCCCAGTGGCTCATTCTAACAGATTTTATGGAGGCAATATTATATTGTACTACAAAAGAGCGCCTCTAGTGGTGACATTAAAATGACAGAACAGCCTGCCAAAGTAGCTTCAAGGGAACTAACAGCTTTGGAGAATCTCTCAGTTTAAAAGTCCCCTGCAGGGCTTCCCTGGTGGTGCAGTGGTTAAGAATCCGCCTGCCAATGCAGGGGATATGGGTTCGAGCGTTCATCCGCAAAGATCCCACATGCCGCGGAGCAACTAAGCCCGTGCGCCACAACTACTGAGCCTGCCTGCACTCTGGAGCCCGCGTGCTGCAACTGCTGAAGCCTGCGCGCCTAGAGCCTGTGCTCCGCAGCAAGAGAAGCCCGCGCACCGCAACGAAGAGTAGCCCCCGCTCGCCGCAACTAGAGAGAGCCTGTGCGCAGCAACAAATACCCCACATCTTTACCAACAATACCCACTTCCCTTCTTCATATTCACCATATGATATATTATGTGTGTGTCTGTGTGTATATATTCCTGGCGATTCCTCCCTATAGATTTCAATATCCCTTTTAGAGAGGGACAACTAGTATTTGGTTGATCTTTGAATATATTTAAAACATCAAAAATATTCCTACTCACTGCATTCCTCTTCTTATGCTCCTTCAACTGTTCAATTGTTTTGCTTCAATTCTGGAAATTTAGCCATCAACTCTTCATCTACTGCTTCCCCTTAAATCTCTATTCTTCTTCTGAAGCTTCTATTAGGTGTATGTGAGATGTCATTCTCTCCTCCATTCTTTCTTACTTCTCTTTCCTAGTCTCATCTCTTTAACTTTGTAGAATTGGGGTGCTTCACCGATTCCCTCTCTAGTTGGATTTAGTCTATTGCTTGATTTTGTTTTTATTCCACTGATGCACACACAAATACTGTATTATACATTACATAAGTTACATATAGCATATTAAAAATTATATATACACATACATGCATGTGTACACATATATACATACACATATATACTTTTTATAATGTCTGTTTCATCTTTTCTAATATGCCTGCTATTTTTTTTCACAGCATGCTGTTTATACCTTATGGATTCTATTCCTTCCTTTATCCTATGGAACATTTTGAAGATGCTTATGTTAATGTCTCTTTCATATTGCCTTATTATACAACTTTTCTGGAATATAGATCACCCTGTTTATTGTCACTTCTGACTACCCCTGCAGTGTCTTATTTCCCCTCTTGCTCTTTAAATTTGACTGTGGACTCACCTTCAGCAGGAGAGTTCTTTTCTGTAGAAGCCCTATGTGAACCCTGGATAGCAGACTTATCCATCTCTACAATTTTGTGTTCTTTCTCTGCCAGTACTCTCTGGGTTTCACTGGATCAAAGTCGGTTTTTTAATGTTAATTTCCCAGTTTTTTAGTATCAATTAAGATGTGGGGCTTTGATTTCTTACACTCTAGGCCCAGAATGGACACTCCACCTATATTCTGCATCCCCAGGCCTTGAGTCCTGATTTATCATGAGCTGGACAGGAATTCTGGCTCCTAGCTTTATGCAGGAAGCTCAAGGCTCTGCATCAGGGCTGTGGCTTCACCTTAAGCCCCAAGATATACATCCAGGTCTAATACTCTTGATGGCCATGTAGCTTTAACTGTTGCACTTTGCTTTGGCTTTGAATTGCTGCCTTGTTTCTATCACCTGGAAATTTTTCTTTTTTGATTTTGAATTTTCTTTCATATTGTCAAAGACATGCTCATATTTTATCCACTCTTTCTATGTTTTTATGGAAGGATAGGGGCTTCTGCAAGACCTTAGTTCAACATATTGACTAGAAGTCCTGATTCAAACTTTATTTCCACCATGACACTAAAATTGCCTATACTAAGATCATCAATAACCTCCTTATTGTTACATGCAATGACTGCTTCTCAGTCATTACTTTACACAACCCTTCAGCAGCATTGGATGCCACTGACCATTCTCTTCTTGACATTCTTCCATAGGCTTCTCGAGGCTCTGTTCTCCTGGTTTTCCTCCTACCTATATTTCACTGCTCCTTCTCAGTCTCCTTTTCCTGTTGCTGACCATTTGAGTTCCTTAGGATTCTGTCTTAAGCTGTGTAATTTCTCCCTCATTCTCCTCTTCATAGGTATTTACTCTTCATTCATCCACTCAACGAGTGTTCTTGGAGTGCTTACTATGTGCCAGGCTGAGTTGTAGGTATACAGCAGTGAACAAGGCAGATGGGATCGGGCTCACATGGACATGAGAGTCCCATGAAGAGCCAAAGAGTAAACTCTTAAACATAAATAAGTAGTTATAAATTGTGATTGCTGCTATAAAAGAAAAGAACAGAATGCTAGTCGAGAGTAATACCAAAGAAACTAATTGAGATTGGAAAGTCAGGGAAGGACTCTAAAAGGAGATGACACCTAGCTGACTCTTGATATATGATAGGGACCCAGCCTCATGAATAGTGTAGGAAATAACTACCTTTTCTACTGTAACAACTCCAGAAATTTCCATCGCTTTTGATGGAGTTCAGGACATGATGCCCCTAAATATGGCACATTGAAAATGTTAAGCTGAAGGACTTTGAGAAAACAGCAAAAGCAGGAAAGTCACTCTCACCTTCCATCCTCCCTTCTCCCCAGACACACGTCATGAAACCCTCATGTGAGAAGTGCCCTTCTTGTACCCAGGGGAAAGGAGCATCATTATCTCCAAAGGCCTTGCTGAGTTTCCCCCAGTTTATTACACTTACCTCATACCCCTTGGCCTATTATATTTCTACATGACTGCCCATTCTTCATCAAAACTAGCATAAAAATACTCAGGTCTAATTGTTCCTTCTGGTCTGCATTTCCTTATGAAGGCTCTTTTTTTTTTTTTTTTTTTTTTTTGCGGTATGGGGCCTCTCACCGCTTTGGCCTCTCCCATTGCGGAGCACAGGCTCCGGACGCACAGGCTCAGTGGCCATGGCTCACGGGCCCAGCCGCTCTGTGGCATGTGGGATCTTCCTGGACCGGGGCACGAACCCGTGTCCCCTGCATCGGCAGGTGGACTCTCAACCACTGCACCACCAGGGAAGCCCTATGAAGACTCTTATGTCACATAAACCTGACGCTAAGTAATTTTGTATGCTTTTCTCTTGTTAATTTGTCTTTCTGTGCTGTTCAGACCCAGCCAGGGTTGAGGCTGGGTCTGAAACCCAAAAGGGTTGAGGAAAACGTTGTCCTCCCCTACACTTTCATCAGCTCAGATACCTCCTCTGAGCTCTATACATGGAGAGTTCTACCCAAATGCCATTCAGGACCTCGAACTAAACAAATCTGAAATCGAACTCATCTCCCCAAACTGTTTCCTCCTCTCTTATTCCATGTGGCTATTACATGAATTTCTCGTAGCCTACTCCTTTCTGGATTCATCCACCATCTCAATCAAGCCAGGAACTTAGGTATGATCCTGTGTCCTTCGCTTTCCCACCTCACTTCCAAGGAGTAACCCAGTACTGCAGGTTCTGTATTCTTACTGTCTTCTCTAAATTCCTATTGTTAAGATTTTCACCTATTCCGGTTTTATGTCTCGCCTGAATTTCACCATGGCCTCCTCTCTGCTCACTGCTCCAATATTAACAGACAAATCTGATCATGCACGTCCTGTTAACAACCCTCGGCGGCTCTCCACTGACAAGCCTTCCATTGTGAGGCCCCAGACTTCCTTGTCACCCTTCCTTCCTTCCTCAATCACATTGCATTTCAGCCATACCAAAGGACTTCCCTTCCCCAAGACACCCCTTCCAGCCCTTCAGCCACTCCAACTGCTATAGCTTTGAAAATTCTCTTCCCTCTCACTAGCAAATGCTTTAAGATTTATTTCAGGTGTGATCTCCCCTGGGAAACCTTCCTCAACAACCCCCCTGTAAAGACAGTTTCTTCTTCTCTGCTCCATAGCACCCACACAGACAGCTATTATGGCATTTACAGTGTTCATTTTCCGTCGACTTGTCTGTCATGCTCACCAAACAGTGAGCTCCCACGGCAGGGACTGGGACTTCATCTCTGGATGCCCACAGCTACAAAGAGTAGGGACTCAATAAAATGACTGTTTCCTGGCTAAATGAATTAGCTAACTGTCCCTTTCTCTGTTTATAAAGGAGGCATCTGGAAAACTGAAATGCAGGACGGGTCTATTTCGATAAGAGTAGGTTCACCTACAAATGTATGTTAGAAGGTAGCCATGTTTTCACATAGACAGAAGAACTATATAGTTCAGGCATCGAACTATAAGCCGGGAATGACTGAATCCTTGTGAAAGGGAAAGAAGTTAAATCACGTTGGTAACTAGGTTGGCCTATATTTTGCCATATTTCATATTAAAATAATTCTTCAGAAGTATACAACACGTTAAGGTCTGACAGAGCCCTTTTACAACCATTGTCTGATTTGATATGCTTAAGAACTGGTGACGAAGCCAGAGGAGATTTCAACTGGCTCCATTTTACAGACCAGAAAACTGTTTCTCACCAAGAGGTCATGGTTTGCCTACCATCACACACCTAATTTATTGATTGATCAGTTGAGGCCCTGCCTCATTCCAAGGAGGCAGTGTAGTTGCTTACAAAAAGGTATCCAGGAAAACAAAGGGCAGCGGAGTGAAGGAAGAAGTCAAAGGGTAGCAGAGGCTAGCAGGGTTTCAAACCTCAGGTTTCTGAGTTCTAGGCTCCTTGCCTTTCAGCTCCATTAGGCTGTGACTCCAAAAGTGTTTCAACCACTGGGCAGTGATCGGCAGGAGTTCTGTTTGCATTAAAAAAAAGGAGCAACAATTTTTTTTTTTTTTTTTTTTTTTGCGGTACGCAGGCCCCTCACTGTCGTGGCCTCTCCCGCTGCGGAGCACAGGCTCCGGACACACAGGCTCAGCGGCCATGGCTCACGGGCCCAGCCGCTCCGTGGCATGTGGGATTCCCCCAGACCTGGGCATGAACCTGCGTCCCCTGCATCGGCAGGCGGACTCTCAACCACTGCGCCACCAGGGAAGCCCAAAAGAAGCAACAATTCTGACCTCACAAAGCAAGTAGCCCGGTATCTGTTAGAATAATCTCCCCTCAAATGTAAGCACTGACAGTTAAATCCAAACTTGAATTACTGTAATTATCCTGCTTGGACTAGAAACCTAATCAACCAACAGACAGAGGCATGGTGAAATGAGCAGAGACCACAAAGAAAACTGTCCCACGAGGGTACAGGGGCCTGGGTTTGTTTTTCAGAGAGAGAGAGAGAGAGAGAGAGAGAGAGAGAGAGGAAGAGGTTTATATATAATTAATAAATATATTTAATACATATACATATTAAATATATATATTAAAATTAATTAGATCAAGAGGTGACTCAGTTTCTGAGGTAAATGAATTCAATTCTGATCACATCCCATTTTACAGTCATCCGCCTGCTCCTAGATTTTGATGAGAGTTTAAACAATGATGTGGCTTTACTTGGATCCCATGCCTCAACCAGAATCACAGTTATCATTTTCCTAAGTGTTTTACTGAAATTGAAAATTATAATACCTATAAAACCTCTCCAGGGCTGACATTTCCAAGTCTTTTTCAGCACAAACAAAATTAGAAAATGGAAAATATAACCTTTCTTGCCCTGTATTTTCTTCACAGTGTATAAAATTGAAAGGTAGTCTCTATTCCAGAATCACGACCAACCAGCAGGAATAATAATAATGATGAGGAGTGATAATAGAAGCTAGCATTTTTTGGAGCTTTTACTCTGGGCCAGGCTCTGTTCTAAACACTTTATGCGTGTTGACTTACTCAACGATCACAGCAACCCTATGAGGAAGGAACAATTATTATCCCCATGTTACAAAAGAGGACAATGAGGTGAAAGTTTTGGCTAAGCTAATGACGGCTGGAACTGGGTTCCTAACCCAGACAATCCTGCTACACTCAGGTGTGCAAATAATCTTTTTTTCTTTAATGTTTCTTTTCTTTTCTTTTGGTTCTTTTCTCTTTTTAAAAAAAGTTTATTTATTTATTTTTGTCTGCGTTGGGTCTTCGTTGAGGTGCGTGAGCTTCTCATTGTGGTGGCTTCTCTTGTTGCAGAGCACGGGCTCTAGGCACATGGGCTTCAGTAGTTGTGGCTCGCCGGCTAGTTGCTCTGAGGCATGTGGGATCTTCCCGGACCAGGGCTCGAACCCGTGTCCCCTGCATTGGCAGGCGGATTCTTAACCACTGTGCCACCAGGGAAGCCCCAAATAATCTTAATTTATAGTTGTTTGGTCAAACGGATGGATTACAGATTTCATGGATCACTTCTGACTTTTTCTACTCTTTGTTGCTGTTGTTTTCTGTTAATATCATTGTCAATTAACATTCCAGTAGTAGAGGCTCAGGGAAGTAAAAACCTATAGGAAGTTGTATGAATTTCTTCAAGAAGTGGAAATATGTTTCAGGGTTTTTTTTGTGTTTTATTTTTTTTCCGCCTTGATGCCCATTGCAGTGATTTCTATCATACTTTGCAGCTTTGAAATCACTTCTTCCCCTGTACACAGCTAACCCTGGTGTTGCCATGGAGCCTGAAATCAATGCCACAAGAGGGGGCCTCATTTGCATATTTTGTTGATTAGCAGGGGTATTTGCTAATCCCTTCCAAATTCTCCCATCCACTACCATGACTAATCTCACACATTGGCAATATATGGGATTCAAGAATGTTAGGAACTGATCCTCTCAGGTTATTTAACACTTGAGTTCTGTTCAGTAACAGCTTAATTAAACCTCGAGGAAAAAAAAGTCAACAGAAAAATAAAAGTAAGTCTTTAAGGAAGTTTGTTAATAAGAAGGGAAGGTTAGAATTCACCACTGTGAGGAGGAGCAAAGAATACAATAATATAATACAACATAAATGGTACTTTTCATTCTGGGTATTCAGGAGTTGCTCATCCTGACCAAGTCTCATGTATTAAGTCTTCTCTGTGCCTGGCAATGTGCCAGGTGCTGTCATATCCATTACTTCATTTCATTTTCACAATAATCCAATGAGGCCCAGAGCAGCTGAGTCACATGCCACAATTCAGACACCTACCAAGTGATACTATCTTAACAAAGCTGGACCACCCAAGTGTCTGACTCCCTCCACGTCCCTGGAGTGAGTGGGACTGGAGATGGAGCTTACTTGCCATCCAATAACTTGATTCTCTAGAAGACAACAATAGGGTCAATGAAGAGAAACTACAAGGAAACAGATCAGGGCTCACTTTGACAATGCCATTTCTAACAATAGGGGCTGTCCAAAAATGGATAGAATGGATTCTCTCAGGAGGTAATCAGTGCCCTGTCATTGGAAGTGTTCATATAGGGGCTGCGGGGTTCACACAGGCCTGGTAAACACTTATCAGATGTTGTAGAAAGGATTCTAGCATTTAGTGAATGATTGAATGAAATCATTATGGATCCCACTGTCAAAGCCCAACACAAAAAGACCACCAGAGAGCCCGCTGGTCATAAAAACATGCTGGGCATGAGAAAGGCACCCCCTGAGTAGTGGCTCAAAAGGGAGAGTTAGTGGAGAATACTTCGAGCATTCTAGAGGCTGGGATTAGTCATAAGGTGGTTTTAAAGCAGAATTTTGTTAAGCTCAGTACTTACAAATCCAGATCAGAATTTGTAAATTAGGTGACTTGCTGGAATAGTCAGTGGTCTTATCTTTGAATCACAGGAGTAAATGTGTATTTACTGTTAGAACAGTCCAAGCTAAAAAACAATAAGACACAAAGAAGCTGTCACAGACCAGAAGAGATGAAGATGTGATGATTAAATGAGATATGGTACCCTGGATGGGACTCTGGAAGGGAACAAGGGTATTAGTGGAGAAACTGGTGAAATCTGAATAAAAGCTGGGGTTTATCTGATAGTAATGTACCAGTGTTGGTTTCTTAGTTTTCATAGATGTACCATAGTAATTTAAGATGTTAACATTAGGGAAAATTGGATGAAGGGTAAGTGGGAACTCTGTATCATCTTTGCAACTTTTCTGTAAATCTAAAATTATTCAAAAATTTTTAAGTTTATGAAGAAACAGTTTGAGTTTCATTTGTCTTGTTCATCATGGTTCGCTTCAATTATCTATTTTTGAGTCATAGATCAATATGTTTTACAAGTTGTGGTTTGTTTTGTTTCTCACCTTGATTTGGAAAACATTTCACGGGCCTTCTAGTCTGAATAGAGTTTCTATGTAACCTGAACTATGGGGAAATAAGTAATCGGATTTGATGGGGATGGAAAAGATGTGTCTAAAATGAGACTTATTTTTTCACTTTTTTTCCAATTTTATAATTTCCTGAGTTAAGGGGACCATCTCGAGTACACAAATGATGCTGTACCAACAGGGCAGGGAGAAGAAAGCCGCTGAGTTTGTAGGGAAAGGCACGCACACCCTCTGTCACTGCTAATAGAAAAGCACCAAGTAAAGACTAGTGAAGCCCATGATATGCTTATTTACCAGGGGATACAGCTCACCGAATCTAACACCCAGAGCACGAGAAGTTGACACAGGCCTAGGACAGCTCCTTTCTGTCTCACTGAATCAGAAACTGCACTCTTGTTCTTCCTAAGCTGTACTGGGAGATTTCTCAGCTAGCAAGCACCAGACATTACGCATTTCAAGTCTTTCCCTCTTCAGAGGAGCCGGCTGCAGATGGTGTTTGTGACTGCAGCAGAGGAAATGCCATTGAAGGCAAAGAGTATTGATAATATAATAGCTTCTTTCCTAACTAAGGATATTTGTTTTGGCATGCATTTCCACTGATATTTCCTTTTACGTGCCCGGAAAGCTTGAAGTTCCTTTTCTCCTCCCTGCAAAAATATTGACATTATTGGTAATGGACAAAGCATGACTTAGCATTTGCAAAAGTAAGGACTAGGCATTGTAATGAGGCAACTTTTGTTATGGGTTTGCACATGATAATTAGAAATAGTATTTAGTTGTGTCCAAGGTCAACTGTCATTTCCACTTTTCGAACTACAGGCTTGATGGAATGATGGAAAGAAGAATCCTGGGTCTGAGTCTCAGTTCTCTTCATAACTTGTCTTGAGACTTTTGGAAAACTGTCTATACTCTGTCTAGATGTTTCCTCGTCTAGAAAATAAGAGACCTATGTACACAAAACCTCTTTGAATTTAATTAACCCACCACTAATCAGAAAAACAATGGTCATGGGAGTTTATCACATAGCCATAGAATTATTTGTCCATCATATTCAGTTGCTTCATCAAATTAAAAAAGACATGAAGCACAGGAAGCCTGAAGCCCCAGGGCAGGTCCTCCACTTAATACAGAAGATAGTGGGCCATATGGTAGAGTGGTTAAGAGCACAAACTCTGCCACTAGAAAACTTAGGTGTGATTTTTGAGTCCATACCATGAGAGCTGTGTGACCTTAGAACACCAATTAATCTCTCTGTTCTTCAGTTTCTTCAGCTGTAAGATGAAAATAACTACAGTACCTATCTCCTAGGGTAATTGTAAGAGCTAAAGGGATTAATATTGGTAAAGAGCTTAGCATGTATTTGGCATATAGTATATACACAATAAATTTTAGTTGCTGTTTCTGTTATTCTTCTTGTTGACACATCTTATTAAAGCCAATTTTATCTGCACAGATATCTTGACAAAAACAGGCAGAACCTTCCATCTAGTACAGACCAACAGAAGTGACTAATATTCAGTTGAGACCGCCAATGGGATCCCATCTCCTGAGCCTGGCCTGGTCTGAACTGTCTGGAATGGAAGAGAATAATAGCAAATACTTACATTGTACCTACTGTATGGGCCAGACACTGGTCCATTGCATGTATTAATTAATTTTATCCTACTGAAGAGGTGGGTACTATTATTCTCCCTAATTTGGGGGATGATAAAACTGAGGTATGAGGAGGTAAAGCAACTTGCCTAAGTGGCAGCTAGTATATGTCAGAGGCAGGATTTGCACCCTAACAGTCTGGTTCCAGAGTCCCTGCTTTTAACCCTATGCTTTGCTGCCATAATAATAGCTCATATCTATTAAGTGCCTACTGAGTGCTACACTCATTACAAACCTTATCTCTAATCCTTATGGCAACCCTGCAAGGAAGGTATTATGCTTACCTCAGTTTTTAACAGACATGGAAAGTGATGCTCAGAAAGACTAAGTAACTTGCCCAACATCAGAGTGACGGAGGGCTAGAGGCTGTCTCTTTAACCTGTGTTCTGCCCACTCTACTGCATTGTCTCTTAGCAAGAATGAGATTCCTGTTTTTTAGCTTAGTTTTTTTTTTCTTTTCTTAAACTCAGAGTCTTTCTAGTGGGAGATGAAGGCAAATTTTGCTCAGTGACAAATTTCTGGAGGGGTTGGATAACTGCAACACCAATGTTCTCTCTGGGAAATCTGCATAGCGGGTCCATTATTGAGGATCAGGAAGCAGTAGCCTTGGGTGAAGGCCCCCTGCTGCTGGCCCAGGTCCCACAGGCACTGAGGAGATCTGTAGATCTCTCCAACAAGAAGATTTTCTCTTCTATAAAGGGAAAGAGTTGCTGAAGCACATAAAGAAAGCTTTCATATGAAATTCAAATTTGCTCAACCTTCCCGAGAATGAATCTTAAGGGAACAAAATAACATTCTGACTAAAGCCCATAATCACATCACTTTTTACATGATGAAATACAATGAGATGCCTGGAAGAAATCACCGTGGAACAAATTCACCCGATTTAATTCTACGGGAGAACTGTTCTTCTAGATGTACTCTGGAAGTACACAGGCTATCAAAGAAGCCAACACATTTTTGTGATCTACTAGGAAAACATATCTAGTAAAATGTGAGACAGAGCCAATGATTAATATTCCTTGTCCTTAGATGCTTGGAACCATGGCCTACAAAGAATGCTCCAAAAGGCATTACAGTGAACAACAAAGGGCTGGAAAAATGTATCAGCTCTGCAGTGTTTATGCTTTTCCCACTGGACATTACTTTTATATAACTCCTTATTTCAATCTTGTGTAAAAAAAGTCTCCCAAGTTCAAGAAGGTCATAGCACTCAATATGAAAAAGAAGACAGACTGAAAAACTTATATTTTAAATAGAACAGTGAGTGACTTTCACTCACCCAGTATTTTAATATTATATTATCTTTTCCAAAGCTGCAGTTAGCAAAAACTGAAGAAAAATGTGTGAATCCATACTGTTGAGGAGCCTTATAAGCAGTAAAATATGAACACATTTATATTAAATAGAAGCATTTTATGAATCATAATTTATCATGCAATAGCTTATTTGCTTATACTCTAAGCTGATACAATTTTTGTAGCTTTCCTGTTTTGGCTCTGTGGATTATAACTCCAGGATATGCAAAGTTTCAGAGGGAAGTCACTCTCTTATCTAGCATTTAAATATGGGTAGAAAAGAGATAACATTTTTCCCTTCTCTCGTTGCCAATGAGCCATAGCCCCTTGACCCTACAAAGAGCACTCGTGGAAAATTTACCATGAACAAACTCTGACCTCCAAATTGGAGAACAGGTTTAACCAGGCCATATGCATAATTATCGCATAGTCAAGCATGCACAGAATTTTGGAATATTATGTGGTTGGTGGATATTCTACAAACATTATGTTGGGTGCTATTACTTCTGCAATAATGGTACTCAAGCACAGATCTAAGATATCATGGTAAACAAAACTCAGAAAGTAGGAATTAGAACTCTTCTCATACTTTAGGCTTTACAATGAGTAGGAGGCAGTGGTCATCTGCCACTGGAGGAGGGGCAGGAAAGCCCAGGGAGGCATCGCCTGCTCCTCGATCCTAGGTGCATAGCGTGGGCAGGGTGGGAATAATAACCCAGAGAAACCCCACAGGCACTAAGGACCTGGAGTACACTGAGTACCAGCCAGTGGCCCTCTACTGCTGTGTTGGGCAAGAGAATAAAGAGAGAACACCCCCATCTGTCAGGGTTCCGGTTTAGAGCCTGCTAAAGCCCGGGGTTAAGGAAGGAGAACAGAAACAAAGGATCCAGGTACACAGATTGAAAGCCCTGCTAAAGAGAAAGCTGTAATCCCGCTCTTAAGTACGGTGAAGCCTATTGTGAACTGAATAGAACTAAAGCAACAACAAAATTCAGCTCCAGATCAATCTCACAGTGGACTGACCCCAAACCAAATACTAATGGCCTAATAGAAGAAAGGTATTCCCAGTTTTGGACATGGATATAATTTACCTCAGTTTCTGTTCTTTCACATATAGTAACTTGTATTCAAATGGAAATTACATAAACAAACAAAAAAAAAGACTTACAAAAAAGGAAACTTTCTCAAGAAATAAAGACTATAGAACCAATCCCAGAGATGGCCTAGATGAAGGAATTATCAAACAGGGACTTTAAAGTAACTATGATAAATATTTTAAAAGATCTAGTGGAAAAGGTGGGTAACATGCATGAATGGAGATATAATTTCAGCACTGAGATGGAAACTATGAATAGAGAAAGATGGAAAAGCTGGAAATAAAATGTAGACTCTCAGAGATGATGAACTTGTTTTAAGGCGTTATCAGTTGACTGGCTATAGCAGAGAATGAAATTTGTGACTTGGATTCATGTGAATATGAAGTATCTAAAAAGAAACAGAAAGAAATAAAAAGTAAAAAAAAAAAAAAAGGAACAGAGCATCTGATATCTGTGGCACAACAGCAAACCATCTGACATACGAGTAATGAGAGTCCCTGGAGGAGAAGAAAGAGAGAAATGAGCAGAAGGAATATATGAGGGGATAACTGCCAACAATTTTTCAAAATTTATGGAAAGACAACATCTTGACTATCCAAGAAGCTCAGAGAATACTAATCAGGATTAATACAACAAAAAACAGCTAGGCATATCAGAGTCAAACTACTACACACACTAAGATAAAGAGACAATCTTGAAAGCATCCAGAAAAAACAGAAATACTACATACAGGGCAACAATGATAAGAATAACATATAACGTCTCATCAGAAATGAGGAGACAGAATACGGTGGAATACCATCTCAGCCTCTCGTTGAAAGAAAAATAAAGCCTGTCAAACCTGAATTACATATCCAGCAAAAAATATTTTTCAAAGATGAAGGTGAAATAAAGAAATTTTCAGGAAAAAAGAAGCTGAAATAATTTTTATGCGGCAGAAATACACTATAAGGAATACTCAAAATAAGCTCTTTATACTGAAGTAAAATCTAGAAATCTAATTCTGTAGGAAGAAATGAAAAATGACAGAAGGTGTACATATATTGGTAAATATAAAGAATCATTATTTAAAAAAATAGTATGTACATGTTTACGTGTGTGTGTGTAGAAATCACATCAAAGGCTATTGACTGTTTATAGTAAAATAATAATAACATAACAAGGAGGGGTTATAGCACATATAGAATAAAACATATGAGAAAATGATCATAAAGGCAGTGAGTGGGATAATTGGAAGAATAATTCTGCAAATTTCTTACATTTTATGTGACGTAATAGAATATACATTGAAAGTAGCAGAGATAAAGATGCATACCATAATCTTGTGAAACTGCTAAAATAATACAAAGAATGTAATATAAAAATATCTGATTCACTTCAAAAAGGCTGGAAAAAAGGAACAGGGGGATGCAGAGAGATTGGACAAACAGAAATCAAGCACCCAAATGGAAGATTTAAATCCAAACATATTAATAATTATGATATAAATGGTCTAAAAACCCTAAATAAAAGGCAGAATTTGGGGACTGGAAGAAAAGAAATGACTCAGTTACATGCTACTTACAAAACACACTTTAAACATAAAGACACAAAGAGGATGAACGTCAAAGGATGGAAAATACGTATTTTGCAAACACTGAGCCTAACACTGATGGTATGGTAGGTAGGCTTCGTGGAAATGAATACCACCAGAGATAAAGAAGGAAATTTAATAATTATACAATGGTCAATTTATCAAGAATATAAATTCCTATATGTGCTTGCACCTAACAAAGGTATTACATATATGAAGCAAAAATTGATAGCAATAAAAGAAAATACAGATAAGTTCATGATCATGGTTTGAGGTTTCAGTACTCATCTCCAAGGCATTTTTTTTCCAAGGCATTGATTGATAGAATATGTAGACCAAAAATTCAGAGTATAGAATTCAACAACACTATCGGTCAATTTGACCTGATATAAATTTGTAGAACACTGCACTAACCAATAGCAGGAAGCACATTCTTCTCAAGGCCACCAAGTAGACTATGAGCTCGGCCCTCTAAATACTTTAAATAAATGTCTAAAGACTAAAATCGAACAGAATATGTTGTCTGATTACAACAATATTAAGTTTAAAATCAACATCAAGAAAGTGTACTAGTCCTTCCCCCCAAATTTGGAAAACAAATATCACATATTTAAATAAGCCATGGGTAAAAGAAAAATCTAAAAAGGAAGTTAGAAAATACTTTGAACTGAATGATAATTAAATACAATATATCAAAAAATGAAATGAGTCTAAAGCAGCCCTTGTAGGGAAATGTATAGCTGCTTTAAATGCCTTTACTCAAAAACAAGAAAGTTGTAAAATAAATGAGTTATATTTCCACCTTAAGAAGCCAGAAAAAGAAGAACTAAATCCCAAATGAATAAGGAGGAAGGACATAATAAAAATGAGGCTATCAGTGACACAGAAAACAGATAATCACCAAAGCCAAAAGTTGATTCTTTGAAAACATTAATAAAAATTTAAACCACTAGCAATACAGATCAAGAAAAAGAAAAAAAAAACAAACTATGAATATAATAAATGGAAATGAGGACATCGCTAGAGATGCTACAGACATTAAAAGGATAATAAGAGGCTCTTGTGGACAACTCAATAATATGACAGAAAACCCACTGAAAAATAGGCTAAACCCTTGAACAGATACTTCAGTGAAGAAGATATACAAAGAGCCACCAAGCACATGAAACAGTATTCAACATCCTTCGTCATCAGGCAGATGCAAATTAAAACAAATGTAATACCACAATATGCACACAACAATAGGAAGAATGGAAGTAAGTGTCAACCCCAAGTGTTGGTGATTATGTGGAACAATCAGAATTTTCATTCTTGGGAGTATAAAATGATGGGAAACTGTTTAGCAGTAGCTTAAAAGTTAGGGAATTCCCTGGCGGTCTACTGGTTAGGACTCTGCGCTTTCACTGATGAGGGCTTGGGTTCAATCCCTGGTCGGGGAACTATGATCCCACACGCTGGCTGCACGGGCAAAAAAAATTTTTTTTTTTTTTCTATTCTTTTTGCGGTATGCGGGCCTCTCACTGTTGTGGCCTCTCCCGTTGTGGAGCACAGGCTCCGGACGCGCAGGCCCAGCGGCCGTGGCTCACGGGCCCAGCCGCTCCGCGGCATATGGGATCCTCCCAGACCGGGGCACGAACCCGTATCCCCTGCATCGGCAGGCGGACTCTCAACCACTGCGCCACCAGGGAGGCCCGCAAAAAAATTTTAAAAAAGTTAAGCTTACATCAACCTTAATACCCAACAGTTTCACTGCTAGGTGTTTGTCCAAAAGAAATTCAAATATATGTCCACGAAAAGATTTGTAAAAATTGTTTATAGAAGCTTTAGTCATCGTAGCCAAAATCTGGCAGCGGTCTAGACGTCCCTCAGTGACAGAGTAGGTAAACAAACTGGCATATTCATTCAATGGAATACTTCTCAGCAAGAAAGTGTCATGACTTACTGATACACACAGACACCTGGGTGAATTTCAAAAACCTTATTCTGGGTGAAAGGAGCCAGACACAAAAAAACCCCACCTACTACCATGTTTCCATTTATATGCAGTCCTAAAGTAGCAAAAACAACCTATGATGATAGACATAAGTTCAGGGATTGCTTCTGGCAGCAGAGGGGTGTTGACTAGGAAGGGGCATAAGGGAACTTTCTGGGGTGATGGAAATGTTCTCTACCTTGAATATAGATTACATGAGTGAATGTATTTTTCAAAACTGATCAAACTGTCTACTTAAGATCTGAGCACTTAATGGGATGTAAATTATATCTAAATAGCAAAAAACAAAACAAAACAAAAAACTTTAAAAAGTAATATACACTCAACTTCTTATGTGTGGATGTGGGAGGATGGTAAGGGAAGGAGACTGAAGACTGGGAAAAGAGTAATGAGTGGAGAAGAATAGTTCCAGGAGGATTTCTCTAAGCGAGATATGATATGGAGTCCTTGTTAGAATGTATCAATAGATTCTTGGGTTCCAACCAAATCAGCCGGGAATCGCCAATTTTAACCAGTTTCACAGAGGATACTGATGGCACACACTGAAGTTGGGGAATAGCTGGGTTACAAAATTTTCAGCCCAAAATACGGAATTTTACTATAGGGAAATAGTGTAGTTAGACAACACTGAAGCTAAGTCTTGAAATGTGATTTTGGATATTTTCACGAGTGATGACTGTTATGAGTCAGCTTTCATATGTCTATAAAATCAGATTATTTTATTTTATTGAGAAGAGTTGACATTGTAATTTTTAGTTGGATGCTTGAAACTTTGAGCATCTGACAGAAACCATAACATTAACTGAGAATCTAAATTTTCCTGTTATTGAGATGAATTGTCAATATGTATTCATGTAAAAAATGTTTAAGGAAATGGAGTTATATTGTATCAAAACAATAATTTTGCTTCTATTATGCATAAAGCAGTCATAGAATTGCTATTGGAACAAAAAGACATGGGCTTGGGATTGATAGCAACCCGACTACCAACTTCTGACATTGACATTTTAAATATATAAAGATCTTGCAATCAGAATAGTAACCATCAGCCAATCAACAAACCAGTATTTGTTCAAAATCGATTATACCTGGGATAGTATGGCATTACATGGACCTATTTTAAAGACTGGCTCCAATGTTCATGAACTGGAGAGCTCAGTCTCATTATTTAATCTCTCTGAGCCTCAGTTCCCCCAGCAGTAAAATGAAGAAATTATTCACCTCCCTTGCAGGATGGTTGTAAGAATTAGAGTTATCAGTGTACAGTATTTAAGCTGGGGACTGGCCCATAGTTGATACTTAACAAATGGTAGCTGTTTTCTCTTGGTCACACAGTCAAACCACTAGGGTTACTTTAACTTATTTTTCTTAATGAGGAAGAAAGAAACTGCTGACCAAGAACAAGGATCAAGTGGATCACATATTTAGAGAATTAAATAATATGGACAGGAAAAAATAAGGTTCTGATTGGTTGTTTTTGGAGTGTTAAGGTCTATAGAGCAGGATCATGATGTGATTTCGGGGAAAGGGACCAGAAAGGCTTCTTCTAGAGCCTTTTTGAGCTGCTTCTAGACTATATATTCCATGGTTTGTACTGTACATCCAGAAGCTGGCAGAGCACCTGTAACATAGTAGGTTCTCAGTGTATATCTGTTGAGTGAATGAAAGGGGCCAAAAGGAAGCGTCACAGCTTGTGTGCAGTCCAGGCTGGCTCGGCAATAGTGAACTTGACTAGCTGTGCTCTATCTTGGTATTCTACTATGTAGCAGTGGTTAACTAAGACGTCAAGGAATTCTCAGGACCCAAACAGAAATTCTCAGGACCCAAACAAAAGTTTGTGGGTTTATGTTTATTTGGGTTTATGTTTATGGGTTTATGTTTATTTGGGTTTATGTTTATTTGGGTTTATGTTTTTTGGGTTTATTTGGGTTTATGTTTATTTAGGTTTATTTTGGGTTTATGTTTTTTGGGTTTATTTGGGTTTATGTTTTGGGTTTATGTTTTTGGGTTTATGTTTTGGGTTTATGTTTATTTGGGTTTATGTTTATAAAGTTTGTGGGTTTATAAAGTTTGTGGGCTTATAAAGTTTGTGGGTTTATTATGTTTATTTATGTTTATTTCACATAAATGGCATTTTATGTTACTATTGTGATTAGTCCTGATGGATAAAAAAAGGGTTCAGGGCTTCCCTGGTGGCGCAGTGGTTGAGAGTCTGCCTGCCGATGCAGGGGACACGGGTTCGTGCCCCGGTCAGGGAAGATCCCACATGCCGCGGAGTGGCTGGGCCCGTGAGCCGTGGCCGCTGAGCCTGCGCGTCCAGAGCCTGTGCTCCGCAACGGGAGAGGCCATGACAGTGAGAGGCCCGCATACCGCAAAAAAAAAAAAAAAGTAGGTTCAATGTGAGCCTTGCCTCCAAGGAATTTATAATCCATTGGGGAAATGAACACAAGGTTCAAAACAAATGAAGGAGTTTAGAATGAGTGTCACATGATTGGTGTAGTCAGTAAGTCCTATGAGAGCTCTAGGGGTGAAAAAATCTTATTTGTCTAGGGGAGGGCTTTGGAAGGGCATCTCAGAGGACATGAACCAAAGTCTAACATACATTTAAGTCCCTGGTTAAATTACACCTTCTGAATGAGGCCATCCCAAATCCAGCCAGCAGAAGGCTGCTATCCTAGTCTTGATCCCCTGTGGCTTTTTGTATTTCCATTACAGCACTTGTCACAATGCTGGGCAACCAGACTATGCCTTCCTGGAAGCCAGGCCCTATGGCTTTTTCATCTTGGCACCTTCCTCGGTGTGTAGCACATCACAGAGAGGATGCTGCATAGAGAGCACGTTAATGAATTGGACAAATTCCTCTCAGTGTAATGGAGGCGATGGGATTGGTTGAAGCAGTTCTTTTAGGGAAGGATGGAGATAGGACTGGAAAGCTATGTTGAGCCAGCCTGTTGTGAGCTTTGCTTACAGAATAAAGTCAACCACCCCCTGCCCACGACTTGTTGGAGTACAGAATGAAGCCAGTGAAGGTTCTTCTAGAGAGAAGGAACATGATAAATGTGGCATTTGAAGCCCTCGTCATGTTCCCTTACACTAGCTAGTGTTAGAGCTGGAAAAGTATCTTCTTATTCAAGTATGCAGTTAAGGCCTAGTAGAACAATGAATAGTACAAAGAATGCTGGAGATGCATGCAGATAACCAACCAAAGAAACAGTCCCAGTAAATATCCCCAATTCCGACTCCTCTGGAGGCCTAGTATATGCCTAAATAACACCCATCATGTCATGCAAGGAAAGGCTCCTGAATCAGCAGTCTTAGTCCTCTAAGAACAGAGTAAAGCATGGAGTATGTTGGGAAAGGGTTACTATTTGGACATTGCAGCTACATGTTGAACCAGACATGGGAAATTGGCATAGGTAACAGAGTAGAGTTTTGGGTCCAGGAGACATGCACATACCCTCTTTAAATATGTAAATGACCATACCTGTTATTTATAACTCCCTTTGAGGGAAGTTTTTAAAAAATTCTATATTAGAAGGCAGTAGTAGCATGTCATATCAGATAGCTGCTAAATCCTAAGAAATGCTAATAAATTACACAGAAAATTGCAAAACAAAGTAAGCAGATTCAAATGCAACCATTTTTAACACTCTCACAAATGAGGCACTATTAAAGCATACTTTAGCAAGTCCTGGTCAAAGAATTCCTTCTCAACAGAATGTAGATATGTTTTCATTCTGGTATACAATATTCAGACTTCCCAATGGATAGATTAAAAAGTAATCCTTTAAATTACATGTATTATAAAAGAAGTCTTCACTTTACAAAAACATTCACAAGGATCCTTTCTTACTACACACCCCGTGTGGATTTCAAATGGTACTTGATATACATATAATTTTCTGGAAACAATTTAATTATATAAAGCAAGACACACTTGTTCTGTAGACTGAGATACGCTTAAACTTATAGGCCATGCCCAGTGGCACTGCTGGAATTAAAAGAAATGTTATGGCATATTCATCTTTCTCCCACAGTACTGGTATCCCCAGGGGAACTTACAGAACTTTTTCTACCCAAAAGGCACTTGCTTCCTGTAGATACTCTCCTTCCTTCTCAAGAAGGATGAACTGTCCCATCTCCTTCCTTCTCAAGAAGGATGAACTGTCCCACCACCCAAGATCTCTTCACTTCCAATAGTATTCCCAACTCCAAGCCTCTGGTTTCTAAAGCAAATGGCAAGGGCAAATACACACTTCCACTATACATTCTAAAGACACGATTTGAAAATAGTCTTTCTGGTCCATTTTATAAGATCAGCTTAGATTGTTTAATCATCTGTCCAAAGCAAATAGATTGAAATATTTTTGAGGGTTCTCTATGCAGCCATTGTCGAGATATTCACTCACTCAACAAACACTGAGTATCTGCTAAGCCCCAGGTCCGGGGCCAGGCAGTCAGAGCTATGTATTATAAGAAAGGCACTTTGAAGCACTGCCCAGGTAACAGTGGCCTCAATGTTTGAAATGAATGATCGATGGAACAGCTGAAAATACACATCTGCATCCCCTGAAAAATAGACTAAGCGATCACTGATAAAAAAACAATTAATACATACATCATTTCCTAAGTGCCTATTGATAAGAAAATGAAACAAATATACTGTTTCCTGTAGTTCCCAAAGAAGGGGAAATCTGTCTTCGTATGTTCTAAATTTTGGAAATTCTCAGTCAACATGTTATGTGGACTATCAGGCAGAGGTAGGCATAGCCATGAAGAGAAGGCCCACAACCAGCTAGAAAAAGAAAAGAACACAAAGGGGCCTTGAAAAGCTGAAAAAGTAGTCACAGGGACAAGCAGAAAGCAGCACAGTGAGGATAAAAACACTTAGAGAAATAAATGGGTGAGCTACAACAGGACTGGTGAGACACAAGACTTTTAATAGGCTAAAGAGGCTTAGAATCCTTAACTTCAACAAGCATGATCATGAGGAAGGGTTACACAGAGCACAGCTACTGTCTGTTCTCTGGTTTCCCTGCGGACCAAATGAGAGCCACCAGACTTAAGTAGAGGAGGGCGGATTTAGGGTGAATGTTCTTGCCCTGAGAGCCCTTGAAGTGAATTCTTTAAAGAGCTTGTGTGTGTGGTGGCTGAGACAGTCTCACCTGTGTAAGAGAGGTGAAGTGTTTTCCTGTCTAAAGGCAAAGAGATAAACTACCTGACCTTTCTTGGGACTCATCATTCTTTGGTTGCATAATCCTTTCTCCTGGTCTCATATGCACTGTGTTACCATGGACCCACAGCTTACCCTGTATCGCATCAGGTACTTTTAACTTTCCTTTCAAAGAGACACTGCAGCATCCTCGGTTGCTGCCAAGCTGTCCCTGAGTTTGCACTCATTTCTGCAAAGGGCCTTGGTTTGCCATGGACATACATCTATTTAAAACAGACACGTCTATTTATAACGCTTCATCAATCAATCTAGAAGTCTTTTGTAAGCATAAAGTTGGTTTGTACTTGAATCTAACCAAACAGCTAAGATGGGAATCTGATCGCTTCCAATGAATCTGTGCACTTGTCAGTGCAGTAATTGTTTGCTGAGAATTACTTATGGCACAGACCTTACTCAGCAAAGAATTAATGTATGCATTCCACTCAAATACTTTACAAGCAAAGGGACGAGTTTAAATGTTTCTGCCACGTGTACTATAAGGGACGTGGAGTCCGTAGTCCCCTTAAGGATGATTATAAGCCGTTTCCCACCTGAGTGATGGAAACTTTGGTGGGTTTATTACAGGCATGAGTTGTGAAAATAATCAGAAAATGAAATGCTGAACCGACCTCAGAAAGTCTCTAATGATTTCCATCACTAATATTGCCCGTGATGCCCTAACCGTTCAAAGAAGCTTTTTTCTCCTTTTCATGAGGAGATCAATTGACAATAACCAACTAAGCAGTGCCCATGCAACGTGACAGATCAAGCGTAACCTTCATCTGGGGATGCTCCGGGACCACTTCGAGTAGTTCAGGAGATCTTGTGAAGTTCTCAGAAGGGAATATCTATCAATCCCAGTTAATTCCATGAATAAACACATGCTACTCAGCAGTTTTTGAACAGGGGGGAAGGATTTTGAAGAAACAAAAATTGCAAAGAGTAATCATGCATCTGGATGAAGTGTCCTAGCAAAATAAAACATTTAGAGGTGTGAGCATTCTCCAGGGTCCTCTCGAGTTCAATGATCAAGAAAGTGCAAAGGGTTGCAATGGAAGCGTTTGCTTGATGACGCTACTTCATTCAAATAATAGGAAGCCTGGCAAAAAGTTTCCAAACAAAAGATGTCATTTTCCATTTAGTTACGTGTTAACATTTCTCATCAAAAAGTAGCCAGCGGAGTGAGTGACGCCCTCCCCAAGAATCCCTGTCCTGCTATTTTCAGAGGCTGGAAAGTGGCTGCTTGGGCAACCTTGTCTCATCTTGTTTTCCTCCGTGAGCCGGAGGCTCTTGGGCGTTGGTTCCATTAGCTATCTGCCGCATCTCCCTGGCCGCCATGGAGGAACAGATCGTCTCCTAGTTTCGCTTAGATATGGAGTGCCTATCTTCTGTGATTTCCCTGAAGATATGCCTAATAAGGTTCTCAGAATTAATATGTGATTGTGTCCACCTCCCCTTAGCTCTATGTTGCCTTCTCTTTCCTTCCTTTCCTAAGCTAAAAGCAACATACATTCCAAGCCGATTATCATTATTTATTCCCTTTTCTTCCTTTAGAAATTCAAATGAATGTTTTGTGCTGTCTGCCCAGAGTAAAGGCAAATCTGGAGGTAGGAAATCTCTCTTGAAGCAGCTTGTGTCATAGTTTTCTAAATACAAACAGGGCTTTAAAGAGACAAACATTCACTCTTCTATAACAATTAATATCCAAAATTCCTTAGGCAAAAACCAAAACAAAACAAAGGGAGCATTTTTCAAAGAGTCTATGTTCAACAGCCACACATCATGGAGTACAGGGAAACTCAAGAGCCCCTGTCCACCAGGCAAGAAAAGATCTCAACAGAAAGATCTCCAGCATAATTTTGTTAATTTCCACAAAGGCGTTAATGTCAGGATAAGCTCTCAAATCTCTGCCCTTCAAAAACATTGCTTAAATAAATCTTACCTGAATACGACTTCCTTAACAAAGCCATGCTTCTTTATAAGCTGGTCCTAGCCAGACAGTTGCTGTCTACATTTGGAGCAGACACAGAGAAAGGAGATCGGAGAAAGTTTAAGGCATATCTAACGTATTCTCCAAGGTACTGGCCAGAAACATCAAGCCCATACTCGCGGTATAGAGAGATCATTAATGGGCATTAGTGACAGACCATTATGACTCTCACAGATCATTAATGATTCATCATGCAGCAGTATTGTTCTGGCAATAATCAGACCATTGCTTGGTCTCAGATATAAGCTTTGCCCATACTATTTGCTTAAACTTATTATTTCCAAGCAAACATTTTATTTTGCCTTCTAGAATTACGAAAAATGGTCTGTAACAGGATCTCACCACATTAGAGGAGTTTTTGGAACTAGCTGCCTTCTTTGGTAGATGCCTCTCCCACGGTCAGAAATCTTGTCGTCTGAAAGGCTCCCCAAGTAGCTTTTGGGATGTAGAGAATGTGTCTTTTATTTTGAAATCGAATTACTGATGAATTGAACATGCTACAAGCAGAACCAACATTTATAAGAATTACAGTTGTTCAATCTTCTGTAACAATTACTTGTCAAATGTTGAAATTTTACCTGAATTTTGAGTTTCTTGCCAAGAAATGCATTTTCATATCGAAGTCCTTTGTTAAAAATTCAGAGAATCTACTAGCAGCTTATGATGAGGCTTTCAGCTAATTATAACAAAAAGCAAGAAACATTTTAGCATTATGCCATACACGTTACTGAAGCACTCAACAGTGTTAATATAGGAATCAAAATTTTAAGGAAAAGTGAAACCCCAAACCAAATTGTCCCTCTTTTTATTTCTGCCTTATGGAAGATCCACTATTTTGGTTAAAAATTCAAATGGAAATGGAAATAGAAATTTAGTTATTCCGGGAGCAAATGAGTCTTTCCTATTGAACAGATTGGATTCTCCTTCTGTGTGGCTCTGGGAAAATTTCCCTTGAGTCAGAAAGAAAGGAAATCTGTCTCAAGGTCTCAATATCGTCACTATCAATGAATATTGAAGGATTACTGACACCCACAAGAAGCTATATTTATTGAGCCCATCACCCATACTCAGTGCTATATGGAAAGGAAGATTATGTATACCCAAAAGCATTCCATAAACTTACATAATTTTTTTTCCCCTTAAACGTCTCTGCATAATCAAGATTGCCTTGTGCTCTCTCCCTCCACTTTTCCATCCAACACAAGAGTATATGAGACAACAGCTGCAGACGGGAGCCCCTCCCAAAGGGATCCAGCCTCAAGCGAAATTGGTTTAGCTGTAAGGACGGGATTTCAGCAGTAGGCAGAGGATGGAGAAAATTTGTTCTGCCCTGAAATCAAGCATCCTCCCCCGCCCCCTTCTGCCGCCCACAGCCCAGGGGCCTGAGCACCAGGAGCCCTCAGAACCCACAGGGGCCAAGGAGTTATTCCTCAGCAGGGAAGTGTGTCCCGGTTTCGTAAGCTTTGCTGTCCCCATTTTTTTTCTTTCTTTTTTTTAATTCTTAACAATTTTGGAACAGAGAGCAAACATTTTTAACATTTTCATTTTGCACTGGGCCCTGCAAATTAAGTAGCCAGTCCTGACCCCTGCCAGCCATTAGTCAGTCATGCTAAGAGGGGCAGAGTGTGGCCATGGGGTCTTCCCCATGGCCCTGGGGCTGGGAAGCTGAGCTAGTGCTCCGGCCACCAGACACACAGTTGCATATGCTTGGATCCCTGTTTGCAACCCAAAATGGCTAATGGGAGAATTTAGGCTTCAGTGAACTCCTTACACAGGAGAGATGCCAGCTTCCTTCAAACAAAAATAGAAAACCCTAATAGGAAGGCAGTCTCTCTTGGCCAATGGCAGAGTTCTTTTTAAAAGGCATTTCTCAAGGGGTGAAATTAAGTCATCTCAATCTGAGTGGTCTCATAGGGTCTAATCAAGAGACTCAGTCTTTCTTGTAGCTGTGCCATAGCTTCTTCTGGCCGGGCAGGGGCTGCACTGGTCAGTGCACCGGAGAAGGAGGTTCCCCTGGGATGAGAGCAACGCAATCTTTGCCTGTCTAGACAGCACAGAAATAAACAAAGTGGGGCTGACATGGAGCCAAATTGCAAGGCAGGTGAAATTTATTTCTGCTCTTCTTTCTCTCCTTTCCCCCAACTAGTTGCCAGCCACTCAGGGCCTAGGTGCTGCTGTCCAGCTGCTGGAACTCCACTGCAGGAGGAGCCCCCTACTAGGCGCTCACCTGTTCTATCTAGCCTTAGATGGGGATGGACTTCAACGTTTTCATCACTTCTTGGTTGATTTCAGTTTCTAAACCTTAGGGCTAAGGTCCTCCCACCCTTTCAAAAGTAGCAAGGCGGGGATGGGTTTGGGCTGAGCCAGCCCATTGGTTCATGGTACCACTCCCACCCTCACAAGCCAGACTGATTGAGTTCTCAGAATGTACCAGGCTCTTTCACACCTCGGCGGGTCTGTTCAAGATCTTCCCCCAGCGTGGGGTGCCCTTTGCCCTTTGTCTGCCTACTGAACTTTCCAGTAGGACATCTACTGGGAAGACTTGTCTTCCAGCCTCTCCACATTTCTCAGTTGACCATGGCCTCCTTGGTCCCTTCACTGTACCCAACGCAAACGTCTGTCACTGAACTATTCAACTTGACTGCGTTCAGCTGTTTATATTTACCAGCCTGTGAGTGGCTCGAGGGCAAGGGCCCCATGTGACCTGACAAGCACCTGTGAACAAATGAAATCAACAGAGAAGGGGGTAACCTAAATGGTGAATGCACCAGGAGTCTGAGCCTACGCGGCTGTCATCATTGTGATAAACAGATTCACAGGCTGTAGAGCGCAGTTTTGCATTAGTTGACTTAGGCAGGGGTTGCATGGGTGCCTTCACTTCCCTTACAAGGATTTCATGCAGGTAGAATTGATACTGAGGTCAACGCTCAGTGCTGTGTCACTCACCCTCTTCTAAGAGATGCTATCCGCAACTAACTCTCTCTTTCTGCCCCTTGACCAAGAGCACCCCTCCAAAGTCACAATCTATCGTCTGCCCCTACTGGCAGAGTCCAAACTAAACAGAAGTTGACAAATCTAGTTAACTCTCTGGCGAGTGGCCTTTCATCCCAGCCCAAGAAGTTACAGATCTCCAAGCTTTCATTGCACTGCGGTCCAGCAGCCCGAGTTAGCATCCTGCCTTCCTGGAGGCCCCAATCAATACTCTGCCCTCCTCTTACAGCCCAGACACATCAAAAGCAATAATGCCTGATATTTAATCATTTCCCATTAAGATGCAAGGCTCTGTCTCCAGGCCCCCTTGACAGTTTAATTGTTTTAAAATGTCTGCAGAAGCCGATGTAAACAGATTTGTAGTACACTGTTTACATGCTGTGCCATCACAGCCTCTTGGCTAATTAATAAGAGCATTTTGCTGCAAACTGGGCATCTTGGCTGCACTGATCCCTCATGTTGGGAAGAAGTTATGGGAGAGAGGAATTTATGGGAGTAAGGACAGATACATTTTTCATTAAAAAGTACCAATGCCTTGAAATTTTATGCGTACAAAAAAACCTGCATGCAGATGTTTATAGTGGCTTTATTCATCATCACCCAAAAGTTGGAAGCAACCAGGATGTCCTTCAGTAGGTGAGTGGATAAATAAACTGGTGCACCCAGACAATGAAATATTATTCAACACTAAAAAGAAATGAGGTTTCCAGCCACAAAGAGACATGGAGGAACCTTCAATGCATATGACTAAGTGAAAGCAGCCAATCAGAAAAGGCCACATACTGTGTGATTCCAACTCTATGACATTCTGAGAAAGGCAAAATATGATGACAGTAAAGTGTTTGCCAGGGACTGGGGGGAGGAAGGGATGAATGGGCAGAGCACAGAGGATTTTTAGGGCAGTGAAAACACTCTGTATGATACCATGATGGATACATGTCATTATACATTTGTCCAGACCCACTGAATGTATAACACCAAGAGTGAACCCTAAGGTAAACTATGGACTTTGGGTGATTGTGACATCACTCTAGGTTCATCAACTGTGACAAATGTACCACTGTGGTAGGGGATGTGGATAATGGGGGAGGGGACAGGGGTATATGGGATGTCTCTGTAGCTTCCCCTCAATTTTGCTGTGAATCTAAAACTGCTCTAAAAAATAAAATTGAAAAGTACTGAGTACCTAGTATGTTCCAGGAGTCCATGTTTTCTCACTGGATTCTCATGACAACCCGTAAGGTTTTCTTTGTTGTGCTTTTTGTTTTTGTAGATGAGGAAACTCAGGCCAAGAGAGGGGAAGTTCCTTGCCCAAGGTCACATAGCGGGCAATTGGCTGGAGTCTTGTCAAAGGTTTCAAAAGCTTGCTTGGTGGTTAAACTGGATGCCCTTTATGATTTCTCCCAAGCCAGAGTTTTCACAATCACGAGTCCCTCCTCCTCTACAAAGCGTTCTCCAGTGAGCCCAGCTGCTGGAAGTCCGTCACCAGCTGCCCATGTCTCTCATTTCCCATGATACCAGAGTCCTAGAGAGGAAAGGAAATCTCCCACAGGCAGTCCCACCCCAGTCAGAAGATAGGAATGGCTTCACTGCTGTCAACTGCCAAGGGCTGCATCTCCCTGTCAATTTCTCTGCGTGCAGCAGGGGCAGAGAGGCAGCCAGGGAGATCCACTTCTCCCCTACCCCCATGAACACAGGAGTCAGCTTCAGTAACAGTTCATTGTTTATCCTGCCCACAGCTGAAACCCCAATCAGCACCTGCACTGCCCTTAGGTACAAGAGGCACAGATGAAGCCTTGGCCACTCCCAGGAATACTCATTAAAATTGAGTATTTTAATGTAACAGTCACAACTATGCAAAAAGCTAGGCGGTGGGGTCGGGGTGATAATCATTTCTTCATCGGGCTACTGCAAGAATTAGATGAGAAATTCACGTAAAGTGCTTAGGGCGGTGCCCGGCACACTGTGATGGGTCAGTGAAATGAGTCCTCTTCTCTCCCCCTCAGTCCCTACTGGCCCATTTACTTGTATCCCCTGTAATCTCATCATTATCCTTCCCGACGTTTTTTGGCAGCATTTTTATGGAAACTGATCAATAAGCAAGCAATCCATGAACACTAACTGAATCCTTACAATGTACCTTTGTACAATGTACCTTTGCCATGTGCAGGAGACACAGATGGAAAGCACACACATACACACAGAGCTCAGACTCTAAAAGGATGATAAACATGAATACAATTTAAAAATAGCACTCAGCACCCAAGGCCATCAGGGATATGCTAAAGGCAGAAACTGGAGCCACGATGTTGAAAACAAGATTTGATTTGTCTAAGTCACTGGTTATACAAACTACGGCTTCCCAAATATTGATCATGCTGTCTGTGTTCTCCCATTACAGTCTTGTAAGAATCAAAACTGAACTAGTGCACACAAGCTGGATACTGCTCTGTCTATGTGCTCTTAGTAACAAGAGCTGGCTGATAGCCCATCTCGGATACTTGGATGGGTCTTCTTTTAGAATAGTCTATTCTATGTCAGGGTTAAAAAGCAACGTAGCACATGCTTTGTTCTGCTCGATTCTGCTTCTGACATCGTAGTAATTAACACCTGAATTTGTCAATGAACAAATTCAAGATATACCAAAAATCATACATTTTTAAACTTGATGCCTGATCTTTTAAAAGTGCTGAGGGGGTGTGTGTGTCTGTGTGTGCATGCGCACATGTGCACACACGAGCAGGCAGGCACACATGCACACCTTATTAGCAGGGAGACTTGTTCCAGGCATACGTGATTTTCAAGCATGATGGAAGACTTATTCATCTCTTGCAAAACTGTATGCAATGCAGGGACAATAGAAAAGTTGTTTGGTTTCTGCAGTTTCTCTGAGGGAGAACAAATTAATGAAGAACGGTTTCTCTTTGTGTTCATAGCACCCCCTGGTGGAGCGCTAGCAGATTTCAGTTGCATGCTAATCCTCCCTGCTTGAACAATTTTTATTTTCCTCTCAATTTATGGAGGGAGGGAGAAATTAAATATTTTGACTTTTCTAGATTTATATTCCATGACCATAGGAATAAATTACTGTCCGTTTTGTTCACTTACTCTGAAGATTCTCTTGACTGAATTTAAAATTAATGTCAAATCCTTATTCTAGGGAAATTTCTTTTTATTCACCAAATATTTCCTGAGTGCCTATTATTATGTGCTAGGCCTGTTCTGGGTGCTTGAGACTCAGGAATAAAGAAGCCTGGGTCCCTGCTGTGGAGGAGCTTGTCCAGAGCTGAGAGGCATCCTGGAAGGCCATCTTCAAAAGTGCGAGGCTGGGAGGCTCAACCGGACCTGGTAAGACTCACAGTGACCAGGAACCAAAAAGGCTTCATAGAGAAGGTGACAGTTGACCTGAGCATTGAAAGTTGAATACTTGTTCACAAGGCAGATGCGGTTGGTGAGGGAGATAAGGTATTCCAGGCCGAAAAAGTAGAGAGAGCAACCTGAACCCACATGGGACACACCGGAAGGTGCAGTCGTTTAGCATGGCCACCGGGTAAGGGATGAGCGAGCGATGAGCAGAGGTTTTGGAGGCATAAACTGAAGAGGCAGGCGATCGTTTAGAAAGCCAGCTTAAGGAGTTTGGACGTTACCCCAAGCGCAACTGGGTTTTACACTAGAAATGATTAAAAGTGCTCTCATAAAGGTAATATGGGCTGCAGCGCGTAGAATGCAGGGGAGGGGGGAGACGAGATGGAGCTCTGGTAAACGATACAGTGAGATATGATGAGGGTAGAAAGTGAAGTTGTAGGTTCCTTCTGAAGACCCCACCACTGGACCATTGTCTATATCAAAACCAAAACAAAACAAAACAACCCCACAGAAGACAAAACAAAACCAAAAAAAAAACACCTAGTTCTCTTCACTATAAAACAATTGATTCTTGGGTTGGGGGAGGGGGCAGGCAGTGATTACGTCAAATAGTCATATAAGCTGCTCTCTGATTTGGCCAACACCAGGCAGTTGGGCTCCATCCCATCTGTAGATTCACAACGAAGTGAAACCAAGTCCCCCTAAAACCAAGTTCTTTTGCCAAGTTTATGATCAACCTCTCTACCCAAAATGTTGTTCCCTTTCTTGTCCCACCCCTGCTCCCCCTCAAGATTGAGGAGAATCAAAGAAAAGGAGGCATTGAAACTGAGCAGCACCCTCTGGGATCCTCCCAGGTACAAAAGCTTTTCTGTGTCTCCCATTTCCTCTTTGTAGGAAAAAGGCTTCAGCTTCCTAGACCTTCCCTAAGTTCCAAAGGGCAGCTTCAAGCAGTTATAATTCGATGAGTGAGGGAAGAAACAACAGTGCAGCCATGGGGCAGGGTCCTGGCTCCTCCTGCGGGGTGGTGCATAACTATGTGACGTATATCTCTGAGTTCTTCTATGGAACTAAGATCCCCACCCAGGTGGAGGATGGTAACTTCAGGCTGAGCACAAGCACGTGGGCCCCAGACGGGTTGGAACCAGAAGGCTGATGATTGAGATTCCTAAAACACCACCCTGTTACCTCACCACCAACCATCGGGGAGTTTGGGGTTTTTGAGCACTACCCACCCGTTCTCCTTGCTCAGCCCTGCAATAAAGCTTTCTCTGCTCCAAACTCTAATGCCTCACTGAGCATCAGGGTGAAGTGGTGAAAAGCATGGGCTCTGGGGCCAACAGACAGAGACTTGAGTCCTGGCTCTGCCACTCGTCGGAAGCTATGCTTCCTTGGGCCTGTTTCCTCACCTCTCTGAGTTTCAGTTTCCTCCTCTGTAAAATGAATATAATAATTGTACCTATCTCTCAGGGTGCTTGTAAGAACTCAATTAGGTAATGCACATAAAGCACGTATTACGGTGCCTGGCACATAATAAGCAGTTGATAAAAGCTAATGTATTTCCCCTTCCCCTTTCTTGTTCAGCGCACCCAGGAAGGTGAGCGTTTTGTAAGATGCCTGTATGCGAGTCTCATAGTGCCTGCCTCGGGTACTCTACCTCGGGCTGTCAGGAAAGCCTCTATTTGAAAGGTATCTGATGATTTCAGCAGTCTGTTCCCTTCCTGACCAGGACAGGGTCTAAGTTCCACAGGGAGAGCTGAGAACAAGCCAGGTTCTCTTGGTCCAGACGGCCTGGTCTGCGTATCTGCCAATTCTTACTGGAAGGCACGGAGCCTGGAAACAAGGCTGGCAGCAGAATCCTATGGGATTTCTAAGTCAGCCAAGAAAGAGACAGGTGAAGAGGAAAAGGCCCAGGCAAGATAGTTGGACAAGTGGATTTAGCATTACTGGGAACTGATGCAGAGAGGGAGAGAGCAGAGTTAGGCCTGAAGGAAGTCCTTGGGTCAAGGTGCACCTCCCACAATGGCTTTTTACATGATCCTCCCAGAGTTAGGATTCCTAAGAGTGAGTCCTCGGGAACACTAAGCCGACCAAGACTCTCTGACTAAAACGATTCTGTGATCAGTAAGTTTGGAAAAGGCTGTTGGCCATGCCCTACTCTTGGAGATTCGTATTATACATTTGGATGGCTGAAGGTTCTCATAAAGCCTACAGTAAAGAAACCTAGTATCTGTGAGAAACTCTGGGTTAAACATACTCAGTTGCCCCCGGAATCATTTATTTCCCACATTAACTACTAGTGTTACTTAATACCAGTATTTAGTGAAAAACACTGGGGACATGCCGGGCTAACATCTCCTTGGGCACGAGCCTCTTTAGCCAGGGCGGAATCACTCAGGTGGCCCCTGTGAGCGGCTCCAAGGGTTCTAACCCTAGGTTGGCATTGTATTTTCCACCTATGTATCAGATGACCCCAGAGGGATGGGGTCAGAAAGTTGCCCTGGATAGGGCTGCCTCCGCGACTTCCGGTATTTCTGGTTTCCAGGTGAGGGCTCCCTTAAGGAGGTTTTGAAAACCTGGTACCCAGAAAACGGTAAAACTGAAGCCCTTGAAGAAGGCAGTCCACTTGACCTAGAAGGAGTGGAGCTTCTGGGTCGGCCACAGTGCTTCTAGGCTTCTGAGGTAATGAAGGGCTGGAAAAGGGAAAGAACTCATGTATCATTTCTCCAGCTCGAGGGTGCCCTGCGGGCCCACCTGCCCCAAACTGCTCCAGCAGCAGAAACTCCCTCCTTTGATACAGGAGGTAACAGAGACTCAGGAAGTTTGATCATAGGTTGGTGTTACAACCAATCCTGCTGCTTTTGTTCCAAGACAATTTAAATATCGTGTTTCATGGAACTGCACAAAATGTTGATAACCTTGTGATGCGATACTTGCTCTGGACTGAATTGTGTGTCCCCCCCAGAACTCATATGTTGAAGCCCTAGCCCCCACTTTGGAGATAGGGCCTTTAGGGAGGTAATTAAGGTTAAATGACATCACAAGGGTGGGGTCCTCATCTGACAGGACTGGTGTCCTTATAAGAAGAGGAAGAGACACCAGAGAGCTCAGGAAATCTCTCTCTAGCTCTTTCCTACCACCCCTCCCCCAAGATTATGTGAGGACACGGCGAGAAAGTAGCCATCTACAAGCCAGGGAAAGAGGCTTTACCAAAAACTGACTTGTTACAGCACCTTGATCTTGCACTTCTAGCCTCTAGAACTTTGAGAAAATAAATTCCTGTTTAAGCCACACTGTTCCTGGGATTTTGCTATGTCAGCCCTAGCAGACTAATGCTGTACCTCTTTCTTCTAAAGCGTATATAACTTTGCATTTCCTTTCCAAACAACCCTACCTAGAGGACAAAACAGTCCAAATTTGTAAAACTATGTAACGCTTGGAAAAGATGCAAGCAGGAGCAGTTTAAAAACAGGAATGCAACTCTAATGAAATAGAAATGAAGCAAAATCGCAATGTCCAAATGCAAGGTGAAATCAGTAAACATTTAATGAATGACTAATCTGTACCTGGCTCTGTGCTTGACAACAATAGACAACATCGTGGGAAACATGATGTTGAATAAAATCTAGTCCCTTCCTTCAAGGGATTCTGCATTTAGTGGAGGAGACAGAAAAGTAAACTTTTTTTTTTTTTTTTTTTTTTTTTTTGCGGTACACGGGTCTCTCACTGTTGTGGCCTCTCCCGCTGCGGAGCACAGGCTCCGGACGCACAGGCGCAGCGGCCATGGCTCATGGGCCCAGCCGCTCCGTGGCATGTGGTATCCTCCCAGACGGGGGCACGAACCCGCGTCCCTGCATCGGCAGGCGGACTCTCAACCACTGCGCCACCAGGGAAGCCCCGAGAAGTAAACTTTTAAAAAGCAAAGGAGAAGTTCTGTGTTAGAGAGGAGGGACGTCTAACACATTGGTCGGGGTTTGGGAGGTTGGACTCAGGAAAGGCACCCAGAAGAGGTGATATGAAGCTGAAACTAGAAGCAGAAACAGGATGCAATCAGGTGAAAACAGTTAACTGCTCTAGGAACAGGCACAACCCAGAGGAATCATACAAAGTCTCTACGCTAAATGAGCTCTTAGCTCCCAGGAGAGAGCAACCAGCACACATATAATTAATTACCTTACAAGGTAGTAAGCGTAAGGACACAGATGTGGCACAAGTCATTATGAAAGCACAGAGGGGGGCACCTACCAAACCTAGCCTTGGCGGCAGTCAGGGAAGCCCTTCTCAGAGCATGTGGTAGGAGCTGACTTTTGATGGCCAGTGGTCAGTAGTCAAGTGAATTGGAGGGGGTGGGAAAACGTCTGGGATTCCAGGCAGAGGGAACAAGTACAAAGACACACAGGCCTGAGTCGATCGGACCCAGTTGAGAAATGCAGCAGTTTGGAATGCTTGGCACACAGATTTGCAGGAGTGGGACGAGACGTGGAGTTGTGAAAGTTGCTAGTAGGCTGGATCATGTGGCACCTCATGGACCACAGAAAGGGATTTGCTACAATCCTGTATGTATGCCCCTGGGGGAATATGCAAGCGTGTTAAGTGAGGGAGAGACCCAACCCAGTTGGCATTTTAGAAAGAGCTCAGTGGCTGCAGTGTGAAGATTAGGGTGGTGGTTGCCAGTACGAGACTAGAGGCAGAGGATGACATCTCGAGAGGATGTTCATCCAGGGAGCAATGTCGAGAGCCCAAATTAAGGAAATGATGCTGTGAACAGAGAAAAAGAGGACCTCAGAGCCACTGTAGATGCAGAGTTGATATAACTTGGTTATGGACTGGAGATGGAAGGTAAGGAAGAGGCAGGTGTCAGGGAGTACTCTAGGGTTTCTGACTTGGGCAACTGGATGGTTGGGGTGTTGTCATTCATCAAGATAGGGAACCTTGGAGTTCATTTTCCCAATTTTCTATTTTTACAGGTGAGGAAACTAAACTTGCCCAACGTCATTCAAAAAGTGAGTGACAGCCAGCACTAGAAGCCAGTATTTTCTGATTCTTTGCCAACTGTTTTGTGTGCACATGCACATATGCACATACATGCACAAATTCAGTTTTGGATGTGCCTGCGGGGCCGTGGAGATGATCTAGAATTAGTAGGCCTGGGATATGGAAGAGGGACCTGGATTGGAGATAGAATGTGGAGTGAAGAGCAAAGAGATGGTAATTGCAGTCCTGAGGGGTAGGGTAGATGAGATGAGATGCCCTAGGAAGGATGCACGGAGGGAGATGCGAAGGAGGCTGAGGATGAAACCTTGAGAAATACTAACATTTATAATAGAGGAAGAGGAGGGAGTGAAGGAGGGGAGATAGCATCTTTCTACTAGCACCTTTTCTTCACTTTTTGTAACCTATGTTGTTGAAAGGTACCACTTTTGGAGATGTGCTTAAAGGGAGTAACCACCTCTTCCATTTTTTGCTTTTTTTCCATGTCCATTAGCAGGAAATTATGTCCACAAGCTGCAACAGAATTTTCCAGTTGGAACAGATCTTACATCAGACCCTATTACAGAATGTATCCTATCAAGTGGAATGTATGAGGGGTATCCACAATCAAAAGTAATGGTGTCATGAGGGTGAAGCCTAATTAATTTCATCTAAGAAGTGGGGAATTAACCATGTTTGCCACTGTTATCATCATCATCATCAACATAGCAATTATTATTTACATTATTCACTTATCCTATTTTATGGATGACAAAACAAAGGCCCAGATTATGGATAGTAGAACCTGCTCAGGTTCACACAGTCACTAGAAGAACTTAGACTTGAACGCATTTAAGTCTAAGTCTAACTGTGGCTATGACAGTCCTGAACAAGAAGGGTTTCCTAATAATATTCAACAAATATTATTATGAATTCAGCACCTTTGATGGACCATATTCTAGAAAAGTGGTCTCTCAAGTGGGATACATGAGTCTCAGGAATGGGCAAAGGAATCAGATGTGGGGAGAACATATTGGGCCTTCAATTATATGTATTTTACTCATCCTTTTTTATTTGTATGCTTGTGTTTATTTTAGAATATATTTAGAATATAATTAAAATATATTAGTAGACATGTACATATACATAATTTGTACATAAATAAGTATGTACACTCAGGTAGAGGTGTGTGATCAAAAGGTTTGTAGATGACCGGTGTAGAGACAGTGATAAACCAAACCTCACTAGCCCTGACCTCTTAGAATTTACACATAATTCTGTCTGTCTCCTGAGCCCACGCTCCTGAGTCTCTTTATTTTATACGACTTTGAAGTACGCAAATCCTTTGTATTGCTTGGACCAAAGCACAGACCACCGATTTAATTTAAAATATAGTTTTGTGAACAATTTATTTTCCAGACATTTATCCCCAGAGGCTATTTCTCACTGTCAGAAAAAATCAGAGGTATCTATGTTTGAATCAGCACCTTCCATTACTCATTTTTATCGATGATGATTTTCTTTATAGTTGAAATATGAAAAGAATTTAAAATTTGAAATACATACCCAGATAACTGACCATATTACAGATTAGCTTCGATTTTCACACATTCCCTAAGCACTATTTTTCTTTTATATGTTGAATCCACCAATTCTCTCAGACATTCACCAGATATTTGAGGGCACCCTGGATTCCAAGCACTGTTCTAGGCACTAAGGAATTCAACTTGTATGTTAGCATGTCTCCAAATTTTGTCTTTTTCAAAAGCTAACTGCTAAGGAGAGCTTTACTTATCTGGAGTGTTATTTTTTTCCCTTGCTCTCAGTTACCCAGCCACCTACAGCAAAAAGGAAGGCCCTGTCAGGTATTCAGTGTTAATTGTCAGATAAGAATAGAGCAAATATGTAGGAATTTATGTTATTGGTAGAAATGAAGTCACAGTTCCAGAAGTGGTTTCTCTTTGGATGGCTATGAGCTATGCTTTGAATTTTTAGAGTTCAAAGATCAGGATGTATCTGAATTATTAAGCATCTGTCCTGTCAGTATGTTAGTTTCAAGAGAGCCTAATTCAGCCAAGAATCAACAATGCCAAACTATGAGATTCCTGGAACCTCTGAGATGAGAATATGAATCCTATAACCATCCTGACCTTTCTAGTTGTGTGGCCAAATCTGGGCACTATTTGAGTCTGAGACTTAACTCTGTGAAAGTAAACTTGGCTTTCGTGAAGTGTCTCAAGATGAGCTGAGAGTTAAGCTCAGTGATACAATATGGTGACAGGATTGAGATGGCTGGCTGGACTAGACAATTAACAAGCATACTTCAGTCTGTTAAGTAGCAGTCTTCTTGTTGGCTTAATCAAAATTGATCAGATACTAGGCTTCTAACTGTGCTCTTTTGTTTGACTAAAGCGGATGAATGTTTTCTGGACTGGTTGTGTCTTGCCGCTCTCTGAAGAGCTGACAGATTATTCCTCACTCTTGTTATCACCACCATTACCATCACCACCAACAAAATCATGCTGCCAACATATAAATGGATTCAGATTATGAGACTCATGACTGAAATAATGCCAGTCTTTGATCATAGCAGTGACAAGTGGCTCCCACTTTAAAAACCTACTTTATCAGCATTTACTATGTACATGTAATAGGTCACTTACACACAAGCCTAGCTGGAATTTTGGATAGAAAATACCTTCTTGTTTTTATTCTAATGAAGGAGCATGCCAAATAGATTTAAATGTTCATGGTCTGCTTAAAACTAGAGAGATAATTTCCAGTAAAATGGACGTGGTGTGATTCAGCCCATGTAGATAATAAGCAGTAAAATGTAGGCTCTGTGAGGACAGGAACATTTGTTTGGATCCCTATCGTGTCCTCAGTGCCTCACATAACACCTGGCACATGGTAGGCAGTCAATAAATATTTTTTTTGAATGAATGAATACAAGTATCACAAAGAATGTCCACTTGATTAACCTGACTCCTTCCCCTCTCCCCTCAGGCAGATGGGGGAGTTTCTTTTAGTTTCATGAATCAGCCATGCTCCCTCTCCCACTGGGACTCTGCATCTTTTGTGCCTGCTCTCTGGAATGTTCATTTCCAGAAAAATTAACCCCTTGGTTCCCCCTCCTCCCCACATTACTTCACCAACTTAACTGCCCCCATACTGCTGTCTTTAGAAAGGCCCGCTTGCCCAGTTGGCCCCTTGGCTGGTGTCTGGAACTTGGCTGGCAAAGAGTTCCCTACACTGATATGAAGCTTGCACAAAACGATAAATGTGATTCACTGCATTTAAACAATTTCGTACAAACAAGGTGGTTGATGCTGAATACTATCTGTTTTCCTTCTGGGTATCTGGAATTTTGGCATGTACCAGGCAGGTGGTGCCTACGTGACCAGCCCTCAACAGAAACCCTGGGCACTGGGTCTCTAATGAGTTTCCCCAAGAGACAACCTTTCACATGTGTTGTCACGCTTGTTGCTGGGGGAAATAAGGGTGTCCTGGGTGACTGCACTGGGAAAAGAGTGTTGGAGGTTTGAGCCTGGTTTCCTCCAGATTTCTCCCCATGCATCTTATCCCCAAGCTGACTTTGCTCTGTATCCTTTTGCTGTAATAAATCATAGCCATGAGCACGACTATATGCTAAACCTTCTAGTGAATCACTGAACCTGGGGGCGGTCTGCGCAACTGCCAACATATCTCCTACTATAAACTCATCACATTTCATGAAATAAACAATGGCCTCAGATCCACCCGAGACTGCAAGCTCTATGAGGGCAATAACCTTGCTGGTTTTGTTCACCACAGTATCATCAGCACCCAGCAGAGTGCCTGGCACACTGTGGATATTTAAAATATTTGTGAAACACAGGAATCAATGAAAGAATAAATAAACTAGAGAACTATGTATGGGAAATTAAAACCTTAAGACTACACGTACAGACTCATTGTTAAAGATAGAAGGATGGTTAAACCCAATATTGCTTCTGATTTTTACACCTCAGGGTCCAACAATTTCTTGCAGAATACATATTTAAAATTATAACAAGAGCTAATTCGAAAATATGATCTAATAGATTCAGCTTTTTTCTCTTGCCTTTAACATAGCACCTGGCATATATAAGACACTAAAATATAGTTACTTAATAAAGAAATTGATAAAGATATATATATATATATATCAAGTTCAAACTCTATAATGAAACTGCTACATTAGTTTGCTCTCAGAATAAGAAATCAGCCTGGACTGTGAAAATCCATTCGTTAGCGAGTCATCACAATTTGCATTTTTTTCTGGAAAACTTACCCATACTTCATAGAATCACTTATTTTTGGAAAATATTTCTAAGCTTCTAGCTCTAACCCATTTATCATAAAGGTCCAGAGAGGGAAAGAGCTTACCCAAAGTCTTCACTGTACCAGCAGTGCATGGGGGATTGAATTTTTACCCCAAATTCATATGCTGAAGTCCCAATTCCCCCAACACCTCAAAATGTGACTCTATTTGGAGATAGGGCCTTTAAAGAGGTAATTACATTAAAAGGAAGCCATTAGGGTGGGCCATAATCCAACAGAAAGGTGTCCACACAAGAAGAGGAGATTTGAACACAAAAAGAACCAGAGATATACGCACACAGAGGAAAGTCCATGTGCGGACACAGCGAGAAGGTGGTCATCTGCAAGCCAAGGAGAGAGGTCTTTGAAGAAACCACCCCTGCTGACAACTTGATCTTGGACTTCTAGACTCCAGAACTGTGAGAAAATAGATTTCTATGGCTTGAGTCATGCAATCTGTGGTGTTTTGTTATGGCAGCCTGAGCAAACAAATACAAATGTCATCCTTCTGATGACAACCTTTGCTATGCATCCCCATCAGACCAGAGAAAAGAGAAGGCAGCTGGCAGCCATAGATTCTAGGAGCCCTGAGCAGCTTAACCCTCCCTCCCGCTGCCCAGTCACATTTCCAGCTGGAGAAGCCAAGGCACTGGGACGGGGCTGGAGTGGGGCATGGGGAGGAGCCCGCCCTGGCAGACAGTTTGAAGCAGGCTGCTGGGTGCTGGTCATTAGCAAGAAGGTTCCTGGAGATGGCAGCATTAGCTAACGATTACTCCTTCAGGCAGGCCAGCTGCCTTTTTGCTTTTTCCCTAACAATTTACAGAAAGGGTAGGATGAGGAATGGATCCAAATAAAGCAAGGACTCTTGCCAGGGCCATATGTTTCTAACTGGGGTGGGAAGCCCTAGCAAAGCTTATAGAATTTCTTTCTCTTGACTAATTTCAACACCCCCCAACCTCCCATCCCAGCCCTTTAGCAGAGCACAGTCTCCATGAATGCCAGGCTGCCTGGGGGACAATTATACCATTGCATCACTCAGTGTGGGTTGCATATTTCCCATTCCAGTCATCCTGGTGAATTTACAGTCCTGCCCATTCCCCTTCTCTCCGCCCATCCTTCCTCCCCGCTACCTCAGGGCAATGTACCATGCATATTTCTGGCTTCAGGCTTGTGTTCCCACTGTATCCTCCATCTGGAATGCCCTCCTTCCCTTTGTCTAATTCCAATCCTCTATCTACTTCTAGGCTGAACTAAGCCCCTGTCATCCATGAAGGCTTCCTTGGGCACCACAACCTGCAATCAGGTCTCTTTCCCTGAATCACAATAATGCGGTGTGATGAGCGTCCTATAACAGAGCTGTATGTGAGAAGCTGTGAGATGGGAGCAGGGGGTGGATGGGGGCAGGGCATAGAAGCTAGGAGAAACAACCCTGTGTATATACCTGGTGTGGCACTTACTGGCTTGGTGCCTAATCACATGCTGCCCTAGGAACAAGTATGACATTGTGGTTTGACTCCCAGGTCACATTACATTTTCTGTATGTTGATCACTGCTACCTCAGGGGTCCCCCTGCCAACATTACCCCCTCCTCACACCCCACCCCGCCATCATTACGGCTTCACCTACCGTGTGTGTCACTGGCTATTTTCCCAAGCTGCTTGCCACTCTATTAACTTAGTAGGTGTTGAATATTACTGTAGAGGTGAGTTTCAATCCAGCGTGGCACCTCACTGAGTTTCTGAGAAAATCTAAACATAACTGTCTTGTGATTGTTTTCAGTCATCATTGAAATGTCAGGAAGTGCTTGAAGGAAGAGCTAGCTGCTCTCTGCGCACTCTTCTGTGCCTAGAAATGAGTGTGAGCTAAGAGGGGGCTAGCAAAGGAACAGAGGCTGGAGGCCACCAAAAAGCACCTAATTCAGGACCCCTGGCGTTGAAATGCTCAGATGACTGAGGAAGCCCATGTACTGAGTGCTGCAGTGAGGGGTGGGCGAGGAGACCTGGAAGCCGGAGCAGACAGAAAGGGAGTGGGAAGCGAAGAAAGCTGATTGAGGACCAGCTCTACACCAGTTTCTGTGAGGGCTGCTTTACCCGGATTATCTCATTCAACTCCTTTGGCATTGCTGTGAAGTTGGTACCGTTACCCCACCCATTTCTGACATGACAAAAAGCAAGATTCGTTGACTAGTCCGGAACTGCACATCTAAAAAGTAGCAGGGGTGGGACTTCCCTGGTGGCGCAGTGGTTAAGAATCTGCCTGCTAACGCAGGGGACACGGGTCCGAGCCCTGGTCTGGGAAATCCCACAGGCCGCGGAGCAACTAAGCCCGTGTGCCACAACTACTGAGCCCGCGAACCACAACTACTGAGCCCGTGTGCCACAACTACTGAAGCCCACACACCTAGAGCCCGTGCTCCACAACAAGAGAAGCCCCCGCTCGCTGCAACTAGCAAAAGCCCGCGTACAGCAACGAAGACCCAACGCAGACAAAAATAAATAAATTTATTAAAAAAAAAAAAACTAGTAGGGGCGAGATGTGAACCTATGTCAGTTAGACTCCAGCTGGCTGTACTGTCGACCCCTGGGCTGACCCGGCAAAAGCAGCACTGAACACCAGTGTCACATAATGCTTCAGCTCTGATGTCTTGGGAGGAATGAGGAAGCTGTGTCTGCCCCTCCAAGTCAAGGTGTAAGGGGAGGAGAAAACGCAGGAGCAGACAAAGCCACGCCTGACTGTCACCATCATGGTACTTCCTCCTCCCATCAGACCTTGGAGGGCCTTTGCAGCTGGTCCTCCCTGCTTGGTGTACACAATGGGGGGACTCACCCTGGCTAGGGGAAGGGGCCTGCTCTGGGTTCACAAGGCTTTCTCCAAACAAGGGTTAGGGTTAGGTTAGACCTTTCAATGCACAGTCTTTCCCAGACACGGTCAAGGGAATCAACAGCCCAGAGGCCATCAACTGGGCCGCTGAACTGATGGGGGAAACAGAGCAAGTTCCTGGGTCCTAGTGCCCGGCACACAAGCTCTCAACTCAGCTCTCTTCTGGCTCTCAGACCCTCCCTTCTCAGTTACCACCATCTGAAGGTTGAGATGATGGGGCCTTACCCTCCCCTCACACAGGAAATGCAAAGCCCTTGGCATATCCCGTGCTCCCTCCTTAAACTGCTGGCCTCCTTGGCCTGCCCTGAAGCATTCTGGTCCCTTTTTTTTTGTAGCAAGTTTTGATCACAAAATCTGTCCGAAGTAAAATCATTTATCCTTGTTAAAGGACGCAGCCAAAATCGATATATGCATTCTATCGTCTATAACAGTCATTTTATTTATGCTAATTATAGACCCACAATCAATTATTTGGCTATTTACTAATGGAAAATAAGGAAAGTGGCTCATGTGAATAAATTCATGCCCCTCCCTCCCCATTTTTAACCATCTTGGGATGGTCTGCACTGCACCTACTTCACTTTAATACAAATGCGTTCACATGCCACGTGTCGGGGAACAGCAGGCCGGTCTCCTGGCTGGTCTCTTTAAGGCCAACCAGTAGCCAAGAGCAAAGTGCAGCCCTTTCGTAATGTGTGGGAATCGAGAGGGTAAAAAGGCTTACTGCACACAGCCTGCACTCAGTTTTCATTGCAGGTTGGTCAAAGTCATGGATGGCTTTTGATTCATAAGTAAAGAAGCAAATTTCTGGTTAACTGTAGATGCCCAGACCAAGGACTGAGGATGATATTGTGAAACTGATGAAATCACTTTTGCTTCAAGATCTAACGCTCCTAAATTTTTGCAATAGATCGGGAACACTGCAAACACCAGATGAATATTGGTGCCCTGACATCTCCTTAGAACTTATTTCAAACTGTTCACCTTCCCTGTAAAATGCCATTTATGGCAACTGGCTGAGAGGGAGCTATTTATACTAAGCAAAGCAGGGCATTGCCCCCGCAGACACCTCAAGTGTGCTTTTCTCATCACCTGGTTCTCTGGGCTAGCGAAGATGGGAAGAATAAAGTTCTAATATGGGCTGAGGAGAAAGATAATGTGTGGAGCAGTTACAAAGGCCAAGCTCGTTGATCCCAAGCCCCGGGTCACAAGGGGAATGGGATGACCTTTAACCCTGTTTTCTGCAGCCCTGCCGGCCTCACTCTGGGGCCTGATCCTGGCCTCCTCATCGTCTCCTTTGTCTTCTTGAGCGCAGTGTGTAAGAGTGGAAAGGGTACAGCCTCCAGAGTCACAGAGACCTGGACGGACTCCACCACTTAGGGGCTGTGTGACTTGGAGCAATTAGGTCACCTCTCTGAACTTTAGTTCCTCCTCTGTAAACTGGGGCTATGCAGGGTTGTTGGGAGGCTAAGGGGATGATTCGAGTAAAGCAGCTGACACCTAACAAGCCTTCAATAAATGGCAATTGTTCTTGCTAATACTGAAGGCCTGGATCCTGTATTTCCCTTCCCTATTCCTAACAATTAGCACAGTTACTTCGTGAATAAACATAGCCTTTGATGAGTCCCTGCTATGTGCCAGGAACTGTGCTAGCTGCTCTCCATGCCTTGTTGGGCGGGGGAATGTGGGGAGATGATGGTTATAATGAAAGGAACAGTTTGGTTCCTGAACTTCTGCCAACCTCAGCCACCATTATTCACCTTAGAGATGCTCGTGTCACAGACCCTAAACAATGCACAGTTAATCCAGATTGAAGTTATTTACATGTGTTCCCGTAGCACATCTGACCTCCTTCAGCAATTCCTTGCATCCATCCTAAGCTGAACAGGCAGAAAAGGTGCTGCTGTATGATCTGAACGTCTGTGTGTGTGTGCATGTGTGTGCCACAGAGAAAGGCAAGGACTAGAAAACCTCTGCAAGGGTTTGCAAGTGTTTCCTTTACATGAACCATCCCCTTCCAGTGCTGATGCTTGCAAACAGGGACCAGGAAGCCATCTCAAGCCTACCTGGGTGTTAGTCCCACTTTGCAAGGTTGCAGCCCCCTTAGAGAACTGAGATTCCAGAACCCAGTGTGGGTGGGATAGGGTCTTGGGGAGTGTGGCCAAAACAAAGGGAGAAATTAACAGACAACTCATTGCAGATTAGAAGACTGAGGGCTACAAGGCTTGCCTTGATCTACACCACCTCACCTCATCCCGGCCTCCACTTCAACTATTGTCAAGGCCTCCCGTTTGCCTCCGGTAAACTAACGTACCAGAGGGACTTCAGCAAGAGGTCACTGAGTCAACAGCAGAGCTGGATTAGAACCCACATCTAAATTGTGTGAACCCTGGCCCTCTAACACTCCACCAAAAGTGATGCCTTGAAAGCTACAAGGCAAAGAAATCCTGGCACAATTGAACAAGGACAGGTCAACATGAGACCTCAACTTTCTTCCAGCTTCTAGGAACACGTGTCTGGACATACATCGTGCTATCAGAGACACTGGTCAAAATCCTGAACGTGCAGATTTATGTTCCTCTCTGGCTCTGATCTCAGCAGAATCATCATGTTAAGTGGGCTGGAAAGAACCCCAGGGGGTTCATTTAAGTCAACTCAAAGGGCCCCTGCCTGTGCTTTTTATGGTCCTTGAGATTTAATATTCTCTACCATGCTGCCTGGTCCTCCCTCACCTGCCATTCATTTCTTATTAATGATTACTTATGAATTTGACAAAGGTCACAGACACGATATTTTACTCTCATTACCAAACTCAATCATAACTTTTGAATTAAATAGGACTGCTCCCCCAGAGCTCTGAGCACTTCACCACTCCCAGAACGGCTTTGGAAATGTTCAAGGCCAAAGGCTTTGAAAGGGCCATGGAGGCAGCAGGCTGGTCAGAAGTCATGCTGCCGTCCACACTGTTAAAGCCGGTGGCAAGTTGCGCTCTCAAAAAGCAAATGAAGGGACTTCCCTGGGGGCGCAGTGGTTAAGAATCCGCCTGCCAATGCAGGCGACACGGGTTCGAGCCCTGGCCCGGGAAGATCCCACATGCCATGAAGCAACTAAGCCTGTGTGCCACAACTACTGAGCCTGCGTGCTAGAGCCCGCGAGCCACCACTGCTGAGCCCGTGTGCCACAGCTACTGAAGCCCGCGCACCTAGAGCCCGTGCTCCGCAACAAGAGAAGCCACCGCAATAAGAAGCCCACGCACCGCAACGAAGAGTAGCCCCCGCTCGCCACAACTAGAGAAAGCCCGCGTGCAGCAACGAAGACCCAACGTGGCGAAAAATAAATAAATAAATTTATTTTTTTAAAAAAAGAAAGAAGCAAATGAATAGTGTGATGTGTGCCCCACTGGACTTGGGAACAGGAGCTGCGGCTGGGCCCTCCACTGTCCAGCACAGTGTCCGTCATAAAGCAGCTCCACCATCAATGCCCACCAAGGTGGCACCAAGTGTCCTCGTATTTATCAAACCCGGAGGGTATTTTTCAACTAGACTTCAAAAGATCTGTTTGCCAGCACTTGACGCTGAGAACCACACTTTGCTCTTGGATACTCCCCGACTCTGGGCTTTCCTGACGCCATGTTATCCCACTTATCTTTCCAGCTTCTCCATCCCCTCTTCTGTCTCCTTGACAGTCTCATTTTCTACTTCAAACTTCTAATCACGGGTAGTACCTAAGATTCTGTCAACACCTCTCTTCTCTTCTTCTTCCTTCGCTTCTCTCTAGATCTGTGCTGTCCAGTGGAATTTTCTGCAATGATGGAAATATTCTATACCTTTGCTGTCCAATATGGTAGCCACAAGTTAGATGCGGCCATTGAACAAGTAAGCATGGCTAGTGGGATTGAAGAACTGAATTTTTAACTTCATTTAATTACAAATAACTGAAACTTAACTAGCCACACATGCTTAAGTGCCTATCTTATTGGCTAGCACAGCCCTAGACACTTGCATGTGGCAGTCTCATACCTTCACCTGACTCCAGGGAGCACTTCCGTGTTTATCACTCCTCCATGTCCTTTGACTTGATAGCCAAGTATACGTGGAAGAATTTCATAGATGCCACTTCCAATGAAATCTCCACTTACAGGCCCAGCACATAGGAGAAATACTCATGAAATGAGAGTATGAACAATGGGCAGTGAGTTCATTTTAATTTCATCCACTGTTGTGAGAACTAGATTTTTGGAATGAGAGCAAGACTGTTCAGATGAAGAACAAATGACTTAAGCTGGCTGTTGAAAGACAGAACCTACGTTCTTCTCCAAATGTACTGCATTCCTTTACCATCTGTAGGACAGGAAGAGCTCAGATTCTGTCCTCTGAAGAGGCAGCGTGGGGTTGGGTTTAACATCTTGGCATCTGCAGTTGGACTGTCTGGGTATGAATCCTGGCTCCACCACTTGCAAGATGGAAATGTGGGCAAGTTACTTAACCTCTCACTGCCTCAGTTTCCTCACTGTAAAATGGGGATGATAATCACAGCACTTACTGCATGGACTTATAGTGAGGATTAAGTGAAATAACGCATAAAAGTGTACCTAATGCAATATCTGGCATAGAATAATGGTTATAATAGTAGCGAATCTTGACCTGGATTACAAGCTTCCTGAGTTCACTAAATCTTCCTTAGACATGCCATCCATTAGGAAGTCCAGGTCTAAAATTAGGACCCAGGACTTCCTGGTGGCGCAGTGGTTAAGAATCCACCTGCCAATGCAGGGGACCCGGGTTCGAGCCCTTCTCTGGGAAGATCCCACATGCAGTGGAGCAACTAAGCCTGTGTGCCACAACTACTGAGCCTGCGCTCTAGAGCCCATGAACCACAACTACTGAGCCTGCGTGCTGCAACTACTGAAGCCCGCGGGCCTAGAGCCCATGCTCTGCAACAAGAGAAGCCACCACAATGAGAAGGCCATGCACCACAACGAAGAGTAGCCCCCACTCACCGCAACTAGAGAAAGCCTGTGCACAGCAGTGAAACCCAACGCAGCCAAAAATTAAATAATTATTTTTAAAAGTATATAATTTGATGGTTTAAAATGAGGACACCTTTAGGGGCAGAACTGCCTAGTAGGCCTAGTCCTGTACACTCACTTCTGGAGTACTCTCAGCCCCTGGATTTCCAAGCCTCGTAGGGCCGCTCACAAGTTAATATAATTGTTTTCATAGCCGACTACAGAATTCTGGAAGATATTCTGGATTTATAAAGGGATAGTTCCCAAACTGGCTGAATTTTTCATATCTCATTATAACTAGAGACAACGGAGCCCCCCCTGCTTGGCTCACAACCAGCTTGGGAAAAATACGTACATGTATATATAATACACAATACAAAAAATATATGTATATATATTACATTGCATATATATTTTATATAATATATACACATCAACATGTATGTATATATACATAATATGCATATGGACGTATACACATATACATAAACCTATTTTTCCCCAAACTTGCTTTGAGCCAAGCAGAGGGCTCCACTTTCTCTAGTTATAGCCTATCTACCTAGATATATAATATAAATATACAATATTACACACATCATATAATATATGTAGTATATATTATATCTCATACATACATACATAACATATCCTATATAATGGAGGGGTTTCCCCTATTTGAGGTGGTCTTAATACTTGGAGCTCCTCTAGCTGGGAACCTGTGTGTCCTTGCTGGGTTGGGGACAGATACATGGCTCATTCCACGAATATTTGCAGACCTTCCACGTCACATCCACTACATTTGCCTGTGCACAAAAGCATGGCTCTTGTATCTGTAAAGACTGTGTCTCCTGTACAGCAAGCAAGATAATTGGATGCTAAGACCTTAAAGTCAACATTTGTTTGGGGATTGAATGTTCTGGTAACAGTTAATTAGCATCCTCATTCATAGCATTATCCTCAATCCTAAACCATGAACCTTAACACAAGGGGCTGCTTTGGTGGATACTGAAGAGTTGGCATCCTTCCCTTGATGTACCACCCGCTCCCTGCCTTGAATTCACCAGCTGTCAAGCAAGGCCTTGCATGCTTTGCCCACATGGTAAGTTGCAGTTCTGTGCTCCATCTGGTGCTAAGAATACATCCTCAGCCACGGGACAGCATGTCACTCTTGCATTTATGTACTGGGCAGAGAAAAAACAGAGCTGGAGAAGTGGCTGAATTGGGGCAGCAGAAGTTCAGTAAGTGCTCACACCGTCAGCTGGTTGCTCTTTAGAAAGAAGCAAGTGGTTACCAGCCAGATACCTTGGTTCCCACCCTGCGCTCGAGGCACAGAGGAAAGGAAGACACTGTCACTTCTTCAGATCCAGTGGTCCCAAATGAGCGTCTTTCCCCCCTGCATGAGTAGCATTTGTTGACTGTGTTTCTAGCTTGTACCCTGAGCTGAGAAGCCCCTTCCTTTGCCTCGGGAGTGTCAGATCCAGGCCCCACCAGGACAGCCCAGCAGCGCAGGAACCAACTATGATTAGGAAGCATGTCAACCCTGAACCCGGGCCAATGGACTCTTGGCAGCTTTTCAAGATGAAAGCATGTGAAATTAACTCTCTGATACGCTAGTGGAATAAAATCAAATTCTATTGTTCCGCCTTAAATAGAATTAGGGTATAGGGCAAAGCTCTAACCCTTGCTGATGGAAACACAAACCTTTTAAAAAATCATACAACAGTCCCTAAGTGGGCGCCCTTGGGCCGGCTGCTGGTCCTCTTAGTGCTGGGGTCAGCAAACTATGGTGTGGCCCGAAGGTCAAATGCAGCCCACTGCCATCTGTTTTTGCCCAGCCACAAGTTAAGAATGTTTTTTCCATTTTTAAATGGTTGAGAAAAATCAAAAGAACAATAACGTTGCATGATACATGAAAATTATATGAAATACAAATTTCAGGGTCCTTAAGCAAAGTTTTAATGGAACACAGCCATGCCCATTTGTTTCTGCATTGTCTGTGGCCATTTTCTAACTACAGTGGCGAAGTTGAAATGTTACAGCAGAGGCTGCAAAGCCTAAAATATCTACTGTCTAGCCCTTTATGGAAAAAGTTTTCCAACCTCTTTCTTAGTGTTCCAAGAGTCTCTTTTATAAACTGCTATTAGCTGTACCTTTATCAAATTAGATGATGGGTTTAAATGCACCTTCTTGGGGATTCAAAAGGCAACACAGAGGTCAGGAGGAAATCTGGGGTCCTATGAGAGATGGCTGTTACTCCTCTTCTCAATCAGTTCCTTCACATTTATAGCAAGGATCTACTCAACACAATAAACATGTACTAAGCCTCCGAACGGCAAAAAAAAGAAAAAAAACAAACTCAAGAGTTGGAGGGACCTTGTTTTGGATATCGGTTCCATCACTTGCTTAATAGGTAAGCTGGAGAAGTCCTGTGACCTTGCCGAGCCTCTTTCCTTATCTGCAAAATGAGTTAATAATATATTAACTTGGGACCTCCCTGGTGGCACAGCGGTTAAGAATCTGCCTGCCAATGCAGGGGACACGGGTTTGAGCCCTGGTCGGGGAAGATCCCACATGCCACAGAGCACCTAAGCCCATGCGCCACAACTACTGAGGCTGTGCTCTAGAGCCTACAAGCCACAACTACTGAGCCCACGTGTCACAACTACTGAAGCCCACGTGCAGCAACAAAGACCCAACGCAGCCAAAAATGAATAAATAAATAAATTTATATATAAAAAATAATATATTATCCCACTTAGTGCTCACAGCAGTCCAGTGTAATAGTGAAGAACAAATCTGACGCCATATCCCATCTGTTTCTTTAACTTTGACCTTTGTATTCTATTGCTTTTGCTACAAGTTAATGGCTATAGGGATGTTGCCTATAGCCTAAAGTATACTTAATGGCCCATCTCCCAGGACCCTGCCTCCTGAGCAATGAAGTTAAGCTAAAATACCTTCATTTACCCTCATAGGAAACATCCTGTCCAGGCTCCCCTGTGAATGGCAGCAGGAAAGAAGACATTAACACACGTCCTCTGGAGTCTGGCAGGAACCAGGAAATATTTGCAATAACGTATTGCCTTTTTTATTTTACCTCCTCACCTCCCCATCTTTGCTCTGTAAAAGAAATTAGCATCCTGACGGGGGCAAGGTGGGACACTTTGGGACACTAGTCCAGCATCTTCTCAATCTTCCGGCTTTCCAAATAAAGTCACCATTCCTTGCCCGAACACCTTGTCTCTCAACTGATTGGCCTTTCGTGCAGCGAGCTGTATGGGCTCCGTAACAATTTGCTAGGTCAAGGTGCTTTTCAAAGGTCAGAATAAAAATGCCTTGCATGCCTGCCAGTGTGATGATTATTACACATACTGTCTCTCCCCTATTTGCTTGCTTAGTCATCCCTTCAAGACTGTCAGACCTATTAAGCATGGCTTCCCCTTACAGAAACTCATTACATGTGTTGCCTTTGTCCAGGTAGGACTCTGCGATCCTGTCCTCTAGTATACACTCCACCAGCTTATTTGACATGGAAAGTCAGACTCCCTCATCTCACTCATACCGTGCCAGGCACTCTGACCCCACGCCCAATTGTCATATAGTGGAAAGAAGCCAAGACATATTTCAAAACAAATCAAGGTATACAATGTGAGTTAGAGATGGCCTGAAGGAAATTCCAGAAAAAATGTAGCCACATGAAAACAGAGAAGTGCTATGTTGTCATGGTTAAGAGAGCTGGTTCAGCAGTCAGATGGGCTTGGATTTGAATCCTCACTCTGCCTCTAACAGCTGTGAGGCCTGGAACGAGTCGTAATCTCTTTGAGCCTACTGAAAACCCTTCCATGTCTCCCCGTTGCCCCAGAGATAGCATCACCATCCCCAAGGCGACAGTCAAGACCCTGCATGATCTGGCTTGTACGCAACTCTTTTTTCTCTCTGCTCTCAAGCCTTCCTGGACTTGTTTCAGATCCTTGAATGTTCCATGTTCTTTCCCACCAAAGGGACTCTGCATGTGCTATTTCCCTGGCTGGGAATGAAATGCCCACCCCTACTTTACTCTTGCCTAATTCACCTAGTTAACACCCATTCATCCTCCATCTTTCTTGTCCTTTTAGGTGTTCAAGGTCTTCTGCTGGTGTTCAGTAGGCATTCTGTGAGAACTGTTCCTTGAGGCCTGTACATGTATTTTTGGTGTATTAGTGGGAGGAGGTGAGTTCCATGTCCTACTACTCTGCCATCTTGATTCTCCCTCTCCCATTCATCCTTCAGACCTTAGTTTGAATGTCATATCTCCAGAAAGTTCTTCCTAACCCCACCCCCATGTCCACTGGTTTATGGACAGCCCCTACGCCCACTGCATCCTATGCCTCTGTGGACTAGCATCTGACACCAATACTTACATTTTTAAAAATGTAAAGTGGGTATTAATTGTTAAATGTCTGTCTCACCCATGAGAACAAGGATCTGGTCACCATTTTGTCTAGCACCTAGATTTGTGCCTGCTACATAGTAGGTGATCAATAAATACTTATTAGATAAATGAATGAATGACTCTGGGATGTGCTGTTTCTTAGAGGATATCAACTTTATCAGCTCACAGAGCGAGAGGTTCCAGAAGGCTAACATCTGCACAGTCATCAGTTCACTGATGACAAAAGGACTCAGAAAGCAGGAAGAAAACCCTCTCAGAGTAGCAGTTCCCACCTCCCCACTGACATAATTTCAGGGCAAACCTCTTTCTCTGTTGCTAGCCAGAATGCTACTCTAAGCCAAATAATGCAGCCCACGTTAAGGGAATTTCAGTATCTTTTTGACGTTGAACATGATTTATAATGTCTGCGAAGGCAGAGCTGAGATGGTTGATGTCTCCTTACACTGCAAGAAATTAAGGTGTCTATTTTCCCCAGCAGGTGTGCGAATACTGTAAATGCAATTAATGCTAATGACAGCACGTGCCTGCCAAGAGAGCAAAGTGAACGAGGGAGGTTGTTCCTGTTATAATCTTCTCGCAACTTCCCATTGCCTCAGCAAGGAGGATGCAGCTTCCTTTTCTGCCTCTTAAAATAAGAGCAAAAATCTCACTCTTAGTTTCCATGTCTTTTACCCAAGACAGATATAAGTTCCCTATAAACCCATTTTGAGCAGAGTACACTGAACCTGGTGTTCTGGCATTCAACTCTGCTTCTCATACTTTCATGTGTGTACAGATCCCCTGGGTATCTTGGTAAAATGTAAATTCTCACAGGCCTGGGATCCTTCATTTCATGCCGCGGGTTCACAGACCAGACTTTGAGAAGGGAGGCCCTAATGGATACTTTAGCCTTTTTTGGTATCATCAGTAGTAAATGATGTGCTCAATGATCATTCTGATGCCCTGAAAATTCCTTCTGAACCATCCCCCAAAGAGCAGAAATTCAAGACATCAACTTGAAATCTTGGGGGCCACAGTTAAGGATTCCCCAGTAAAGCAACTCTCTGGAAAGCTAAGGGGCGTTTCAAGCTTGGAGTAGGATGGCTACAAGCAGAAGCTGTAGTCAAAACAGACATGGACATCCTGGTGCAGCCATTTACAAGCTGTGTGACCTTGGCCAGGGCATTTATCCTTACTGAGCATCAATTTTCTCACCTGTGAAAAGGGATAATAATTGCTGAGAGAATTTGCAGGATTAGAGACTAGAGATATAGTGCAGAGCCTGGCAGTGATTGTATTAGCACAGCCAAGGGTCATCTTGGCCCCATAAAACCTGGTTGCATTTAAGACCCATGCTAGCTGGCCAACTAAGCTTCCTCATTGGCAGCTTCCTTCGTGAGAATACCTGCCCAGAGAAGGGGGCCTCCGGAGGGACTGCAAAGTTACAGACGTTTGGGACTTGGTCCTTAGCCCTTTGAGATCACGACTGTCATTGGCCCCATCAGGAACAGCACCTTGGAAACCCAGCCTCACCCACCGGCCCCTTTCTACTCACAGCCACCCTTTCAGGCCCGGCTATTTAGGTACCTATAATTTTACCTTCAGACACCATCAAACACTTTGTTAAAACTAGAAACATTCTTCTCTCTATGGAATTTGGAAAGTTTTATAGATTTTAAGGCATGCATTATCTGATGTATAAGCTCTGGAGTCAGATGGTCCAAATTTCATGTCTGACGTGTAGTTTCTTTTAACTTCTATGCTGTTCAGAGTCAGGATAGAGGTCACCCTTAGAAGTTAATGACCAGAGTGGCTCTTTTTGGGGTGCTGTTAATGTTCTGCTTCTTCATCTAGGTGGTCATTATTTAGGTGTGTTCAGTGTGTAAACATTAATCATTAATTACATATGCAATCTTCTGTATATGTATTATACTTTACTATAAATTTTAAAACATGCCATTCATATAAACTCATCTACAAAGACTAGGCAATGATGGGAATAATTGCTTTTATGTTAAAAAAGCGAGAGTAAGTAGGATAGTTTAAAAAAAAAAATATCGCAGGTAGCCAGTCTCCGTGCCAACAGCCTAGGAGGTGACATCTCATTAATCCTCCCCGTCAGCCCACTTCCTTTTATTTTGGTCTATGTGAAAAAAAAGGCACAAAGCAGATTCATGGAAGCCTAGAACTCCTGTGGGAAGAGTAGGAAGGACTGTACAGTTTGGGGTCTGGCACAGCAGCGGCCTGACTTGCTTGGTTTGGTTCTGTCCCAGGTGGTGTCTAATTGTGTGACACCATGGGAGCCAACATCCTGCGTCAGCTGCAGGTATGAATCAGCGTAGAGCACAACTCAGCTGACTGTTCTCATCCAATAACGCTGTCACCAAGCTTATCTCTCACGTAGAGAACAATGATACATACTCAGTCCATGGCTACTTGGCAAGCAGTCATAAACGGATCCTATTTCATGGTAGTTACTGAGGTAAGGATTTTTTCTTCAAGATATGTTTGTGTGGACACAAGGTTTTTCCGGAAAAACCCGATATCTATAGTAGCCCTGACAGCAGCATGGTGGGGTAGTTAAGCATGTGGCTTTTAGTGTAAGAAAGACCCAGGTTCAAGTCCTTGCTCTGCCACTTACTACTGGTGTGACTTTGCACTTGTTCCCTAACCTCTCTGTGCCTCAGTTTTATTAGAAATGGATCAGGTTGTTTCGAGGCATGAACAAGATAATGTCTGTAAAGTGTGCCTAGCCCAGGGCCTGGCACAGATTTAAACACTCAATAATTGTTACTGTGGCATAATTATGCCCGTGACTGTCATGGAAGATCAATGAGATAAAATGTAGAAAATGCCTGATGCAAAGTTAGTGCTTGATAAATGTTAACTGTGATCATCTCGAGACCAGTGTTTCAGAGATTAGCATTGGTGTGGGAACATCTGGCCCATAGGGAAGCTGGGTATTTTCCTGATTAGCTGGAGTATAATCTGACTTGTAAATGAAGGAAAGGAAAAAGTGAGTATGAGTTACTGTCCCTGAAAGGTCTTGCAAAACCCCCGGGGACTGGGGCTGGCTCACCTTGTGCCTGGTTGCCCATGCTGCCCACCTGCAATCAGCCACGCATTTACAAAGTTGAACATGATTTTTACCAAGTGTAATCCCTGAAACATTATCCTGGATTTCTCTCACTTTATACTCATTCATATAGCTATTCATTTGCAGGTCTCCTTTAGCACATGATTTCCCCAAACATGTTTCAAAAAACAATAGTCTTTGAAAATGTATTATTCAGTGGGAAAAAAAGTTATGTGGTCAAACAAGGCAGAAACTCTGCATACTATACCCCTCTTTTGAGATCTGTAACATACACTGGCCTATTGAAGGTTCTGACAAGTCCTACCATTCATGCAATCACTCGTTCATTCATTCATTTAATACAACATGTACTGAGTGCTTACTATTTGCCAGTCACTATTCTAGGCACTGGGAAGAATAGAGCAAAGAACAAAACCACCCTACAGGGCACTGTTTAATCCAGTGTTTCCCAACTGCATTCTCTCTGTAGAGACCCTTCATGATTCGGCACCCAATGCCCCACTCTCACTACAGCTAAAATGAGCATCTAGAATTTCCAAAGCCCGGCATTTGATCTCACACCTCTGTGCATCTGCTTTGCCCTCCTCACCGCTGGAATGCCTCTTCTCCCCTCAACCCACTCCCACCTCACTAACCCCATTCTTCCATCTGGATTCTGCTCAAGCTGCAAATTCTTTGAGCAGGTCTCTCAGTTCAAGCCACCAGGCTGAAAGAGCACGCCCCTCCTCTGCACTCTCGTCGTGCACAGGGCACACCCCGTACCGTGGCACAATCGTAATGATCGTTTTACCTGTCCATCCTCAACCAGACTCTGCATTCCTAGAAGGAAGTGACCGTCTGCCATCCATCTCTGTATTCCCGGAACTAAACGTGTGTTGGGCTCTCAGTACTGACTCTGCAAACAAGTGTTAAATGTCTGTGCGAATCGGGGCCAACAGTCTAGTGTTATGCAAATGATTTTCCAAAGACGCGGGCTCTTAGCAGGCTCAGCCTGGGAGGGCGTGATTTGGCAAGGGTTGGACTTCAGCCCCAACCGACCCCATCCCCCATCGGCCTGCCACCTTTTCGCCAGCAACCCTGAAATGGAAGAATGGGGTTCCAGGCCGGGGTAGGGGATCTTGGGGGGAACATTAGACTGATTGTCCTGCACAGTCCTTTCAGACCTGAAACACTATATAAATAAACTAAGTAAACTAGGGCTTCCCTGGTGGCACAGTGGTTGAGAGTCCGCCTGCCGATGCGGGGAACACGGGTTTGTGCCCTGGTCCGGGAAGCCACGGAGCGGCTGGGCCCGTGAGCCATGGCCGCTGAGCCTGCGCGTCCGGAGTCTGTGCTCCGCGGCGGGAGAAGCCACGGCAGTGAGAGGCCCACGTACCACACAAAAAAAGTAAACTAAAGAGACCTTTGACGCAATCCTACATATAATTAGCATTTTTCCTTTCTCTTAAATGATCATTAATTATTAATAATTATTTAAGCGTGATATAATTAATAATTATTATATATTATTTAATATAATTAATTATTAATTATTAACTTGGTTGTACTCAGCTGATGGCCCACTAACCAAATCGGACATTCTGCTGCTCATTTGACTTTGAGGAAGTGCAGCTCATTCTGTAGGATTCCCACTATAATGAAACAAGTTAAAATTGGCCTTCCTGCTGTATTTCATTTATATAACTTGGAAATTATAAATAACATTGAGGATTGCCAGATAAAATATAGGATGCCCAGTGAAATTTGAAATTCAGATAACAATGAATTTTTTTAGTATAAGTATGGCCCATGCAATATTTGGGACATACTTATACTAAAAAATTTTGTTGTTCTTTACCTGAAATTCATATTTCACTAGGCATCCTCTATTTTTATTTGCTAAAACTGGCAACCTTATATGTGATGCTTCTGTGTATCAACAGCTATAGGATAGTCAAATTTTCCTGGTACTATACCTCCAGAAATAATTATAGGGCATTTAAGGGCAGTAATCAGCGGATAAACATGGGAACACCCTCTCTTCTTTCCCTGACATTCACGATGGAGTAGACAAGGAGAAAGGAGACTGTCATGATTCTGGAAGAGAAAGAAGCTTTTCTCTCTGAAAGGAAGGGGGCAAACTCAGTTTGGAAGGATTTAGAACATCAAGGTTGGGTTGCTAAATTCTGTGGAGGCTGTGATAACAGATCCATTTAAAGTGAAAAGTAGAAAGAGACTTCATTCTTGCTATTAATTGGTAAGGTTCTGTTCTCTGTGCTTTCAGAGAAAACAAATTGATGACTTCTTTAAAAGCAAGTTTTTCGAATATTAAAATGAGGAGAATAAAAGTACCTATGTGTCAGGGCTTTAGCAAGAACTAAACCTGCTAACACATTTTAAGCACCCAACCAGAGAAAAGGTTCCAGAAATTGGAGCTGCTAATATTATTATCATCTCTATTGTTGGTATTATTTCTAAATCTGGAGCAATCTTCTATGAGCTTCCCTTCTTCCAGAATACAATAGGAAGGACTACAACACAGGAATAACTGGTTAGGTGAAGGGTGGGCATAGGGAGCTCGATTCCTTACATCTCGTCACTGCTGAATTTGTACTCTCAAATTATAGTGCCCCCCAATGACAGCAAAGACAGACAGAATTTTTTTTGGCGGGGGGTGGGGATCTCAGTTCCCCGACCAGGCATCGAACCCATGCCCCCTGCAGTGGAAGTGCGGAGTCTTAACCACTGGACCGCCAGAGAAGTCCCCCCAGACAGAATTTTGATACTGTTTATTTTCAATTATTATGTATTTTGTGTGTCAGTCCTTTAACTCCGTGCTGTTTTCAACCATGTTTAGCACTGGCATTGAGCAAACTTTGCTAGTTTTGTGAGTGAGTTGCAAAGATGTAAAGATGGCCAGAGGTTGGGTCTCATTTTCTATTCAAAAGCATGTTCTGTTAGCCGGATGGTAAATTAGAATCTCACGTTCTAACACAAATTGATCTACTATGGTTTTGGCCACTTTTTCTTTTACCTCTGTGGTTTATTTAACATGTCATTAGCTTTGGTAACTTTTAAAATCCATGAAGTACTCTAACTACACATATTATAGATCTTGTGTTAGACTGGTGTTACCTCTCATACTATTGGTTCCTAACAGGAATCTAGACAAAGTGTCATTCATTGAGTCCTGCTGGCAAAGCTAGCTATGAACGTATATATAGTGGGCTCAAACCACAGAAGCAGAGAAGACTATTTCCCCACTGAGCTAACTGCTGCGTCATAGTGAGTTCAAGGTGATGGCTGGTCTATATTTAGTCCAGAAAAAGGGCCTCACTGAAAAGCAAAAGAGGTGATCAGTTGATACTCATTAAAGGCAAATGATAGTAGCCATGTAAAATTTAAAGAGGGATCAGGATTCCAGGAAGCAAGTTAATACAAATAGAACCATGAAATTAGTTAGTCCACCCTTATGGCCCCCCACAGTCTGTACTGTGCCCGGGATCTGGTCCTGATGCACAGTGCTGTTCATTCCAGTGAGGTCACATGCGGGCCTTCCAGAGAAATCCTGATCTCACTGGGCCCCTAGATGACAGGAGCAAAGTTGGACTTACTGATGAGTAAGGCAGATGGGCTTCCCAAGTCTCCGGGACCAAGTGGGCGGTGATGGGGGAGAGGAGCAAACATGTCACTGTTCCCACTTGTACATTTTAAGAAACACTAAACATCAATAACAATTGCCCATTAGCCTAAGAACTTTGAAATACTGAGCAATCAAATGATGAACATTATCCACTTTTCATAAAGCCATGCTACAGTATATTGTTAAGTGGTTAAGACATTACAACCAAAGTAAAATTTGGACTGTCCATATTCCGTAACAGTTTATGTTTATAATCTTCCTTCTTAGCTGTCAATACTTTTGCTAAGGCACAAAAAATAATTTAGGATGAAGCAATTTAATACAAACTGTATTTCATGGAGGGGTGATTTCACAACTTGAGAACACAGACCATTCAGCATCCCTCAAGCATCTACAGAACACACTTAAGGTACTATATGCCAGCAGTAGGACACACACATGCCTTTATTTTGTTAAGATTCTTTCTAGTTTTTTCAGTTTATTTTGTTAAAGCCAACCCAGCAGGGGTTTTACCTTTACAAGTGTGTACATGGATAGATTCAAATAATCTTCCATACTCTTAACACAAGCCCCATGTACCATACAGTCCAGTGACAACAGTACTACTGTCCTCTGTCCTGTCCTTGTGTCACTCCTTTGCTCTAGGTCCTGTCTCAGGACCAGACTTGAAGGAGATGATGATCTACTAGAAGGGAGGAGATAATGGTTTCTACCCATTCCTCATAGGAACTAGTAAAAGTAGGACCGCAATAAGTAACTTTTAAAAAATATTTATTTATTTATTTATTCTTTGGCTGTGTTGGGTCTTCGTTGCTGCACGTGGGCTTTCTCTAGCTGCAGCGAGTGGGGGCTACTCTTCATTGCGGTGCGCGGGCTTCTCATTGCCGTGGCTTCTCTTGTTGTGGAGCATGGGCTCTAGGTGAGCGGGCTTCAGTAAGCTGTGGTTCATGGGTTCAGTAGTTGTGGCTTGCGGGCTCTAGAGCGCAGGTTCCGTAGTTGTGGCGCATGGGCTTAGTTGCTCCGTGGCATGTGGGATCTTCCCGGACTAGGGCTCGAACCCGTGTCATCTGCATTGGCAGGTGGATTCTTAACCACTGCACCACCAGGGAAGTCCCAGTAACTTATTTTTAAACTTAAAATGTGAAAGAACTAATAGTGAAGTTTAGCTCACCCTACAAAACACACCTCAAATGCTTCCTCTGTAGCAATAGAGATGATGATGATGATCCTGATGATGACGATGATGCTGAGAGCTAAAACTTATACAGAACTTACCAGAAGCTAGTCAAGGGCTTTGTACATATTAACTCATTTAATCGTGATTTCATTCATATGAAGGGGGCACTGTATTCTCCCAATTTATAGATGAGGAAACTGAGGTATAGAGAAGCTTAGTACTTTGCCCAAAGTCATCCAACTGGTAAGTAGCAAAATTAAGATTCAAACACAGACAAGTTGGAGCCAGAGGCCATGCTCTTATCCGCCATGCCAAATTGTTATGCCGTCCTAGAGCTCCCGTAGCACCTCCACATTTGGCTTAACCTTACACAGTTGGCACTTAACAGAAATAACTAGAATACAAGGCATGTTATCTAAGTGCCCACTTCCCGCACTTAATGGTGAGATACTTGAAGTCAAGACCTATGTCCTACTTGTCTCTGTATGCTCCAGGGCCTCACACAGCATCTAGACCTATTGTATGTCCAGAATAAATTTGTTACGTGAACTAGTTTGAAATATTAGGCCGATCCCTATGAAATTGACATTGTTACAAGTCAAAATAGTTCATTGTCAATTTCATTTAGTTCAACCTTCTAGAACACAGACAGCACCTACCAGCTCGGAAGCAAACCTATTCTTCATGTTCTTTCAATGCTTTATTAATTCGTAGCACACTGATACTTACAGGAAGAGACTAACACCATCAGGTAGTTTACTCATCTACCACTGCCAAGACCAGAACATGGAAAAGTTGGTAGCCCGTGATTTACTTATGCAAACATTTTATGCCTCATTTTACTCTACTGCAGGTACATAATAATGCCTCAGGGTACCCTACAACACCATTTTTAAAGGTCTCCAAACCAACAGTGGCCAGAGCATTAGACGTTTTATCAAGGTGACATCCATCTTACCAATAACTTTCCAAAGCAAGTCTCCACTTCATCCCTATCCCCTTCTCTCATTCATTCATTTATTCATCAAGTAATTTTCAAGCATTTCTTCCAGGCTGGGCCTTGAGGATATAAAAAAAAACACACTCAGCTCCCACTGGTGGCTTTTTGTAACTCCTAAGTGGTAATAGCAGCTCGCTCCACGAGATGGCACTCCTAATTCTTCTTTGTATTCCTTTACTACCATGAAAGGTCATATGATTTTTCCACTGTTGCAAAACAAATAGAACTAAGAGGGTTTTTTTCACGATTGATGTAGCTGACTGCTCATATGAACATATTTCAGACACTTCAAAACAATGGTTTTCTCAGGGACATTCAGATGTTACTTTGGGAGAGGGTGTATGTTGCAACATGGAGGGCATGTTGTGATGTGAAGAGGTTGGAACCTTCTCTTATTGCTGGTCCTGACCAAGAGAGCATGCAGGCTTATGGAAAAGAAAGGCAGAAAGTTGCATAGAACACTGCAGGCAAAAAGCACTGCAGCAGAAAGTGCACTGAGGCAGGCATTTTGAAATTCCTCATACTCAGTTGCTCCATCCCCACTATTCCTACCCACACTGGTTCCAGATGCCTATGCCCACTTCTCATCTCGACCCTCTCTACCAAAGGCACAGGGTTCAGCTGAGTTTGGCAAATTTTGACCAATGATTTTAATTCAAGAAAACAGCTAAGGCTGAAAGAATAAGTAGGAAAATGACTATTTTTTGAATGCTGAATACTGAGCAGTTTGATAAGCAAAGTGCTTAGCAAACTTATTTCATTTAATACAAGAACCCTATGAGAAAGTTTTATGTACAAACACTTATATAATACCTGATTCTAAGCACTTCACAAATATGGCTTCATTTCAATTAATCAGCATAACATTCCTATGAGGATATACGCTATTGTTATTTCCCTTCTATGGGAAACCGAGGCATAGAGGGATTACTTGACTTGCCAAACGTCTAACAGCTGGGGTTCATAGCCAGGAATGTCAAACTCAGTGTCTGGGCTTTTATGCTGCATCTCTGTTTCAGAGAAAAAAATATTAGGTCCATTGGATAAGAATGCCCTCAAATTTTTGTTATGAAACCTATAAACTTACCTGACTCTGCACCTTCTCTGTTTGGCTAAGATATTTACCAAAATGTCCATAACACAATAATAAAATCACCTGTCATGCCAAGGACCAGGAAAATCACAATGTGAATTTTAAAAAAAGATAATCAACTAATGTCAACACTGAGATGACTTTGATGTTGGAATTATCTGACAAGGATTTTAAAGCAGCCACCATAAAAATGCTTAAACAACAATTAGAAATTCTCATGAAACAAATGAAAAAATATAGAATCTCAGAAAAGAAATATAAATTATAAAATAGAACAAAATGGAAATTATAAAAATGAAAAATACAATAATATAAATTTAAAAATCACTGGATGAAATCAATAGTAGATTGATGATAGAGGATAGAATCAGTGAACTTGAGAATGGATCAACAGAATTCACAAAATATGAATAACAGCAATTAAACAGACTGTAAAAAAAAATGAACAGAACCTCAGAGATCTGTGGAACAACAACAGAAGATCCAATATTCATATCATAGGACACCAAGAAGGAGAGGAAGAAAATGGAACTGAAAAAAATGTAAAATCATAAGGGCTAAAAACTTCCCAAGTTTGGTGAAAGATGTAGACCTATAGATTCAAGATGCTGAGCAAACTCCAAATAGTATAAACACAAAGAAATGCATGCCAAGACACATTATAATTAAACTTCTGATGAATAAAGACCAAAAAGAAATCTCGAAAGCAGCCAAACAGAGACAACACATTACCCAGAGAGAATACCTATTCGATTGACTGCAGATTTCTCATCTGAAACCACGAAGAACTGGAGGGAGTATCACAGTCTTTCAAGTGAAATTCAAGAAAATTTTTTCCAGAAAATTATTTTCTCTGAGAAAGGCCATGCAAAGAGAATGAAAACATGAGCTACAGTCTGGGAGAAAATATTTGCAAACCACATATCTGACTATAACTATCTAGAGTATCTAGAATATATAGAGAACTGTCAAAGCTCAAGAGTAGCTTTTCTGGTAAATGGCCTGAGGTGACCTCTAAAAATGGTTTGCTATTCACTTGACCCAGAAAACCCCACAAAATCATGCAAGTCAAGAGGTTCAACTCTTCATGTTCACTTTAAGAACGCTCGTGAAACTGCCCAGGCCATTAAGGGTATGCACATCCGAAAAGCCACCAAGTATCTGAAGGATGTCACTTTAAAGAAGCAATGTGTGCCATTCCGTCGTTACAATGGTGGAGTTGGTAGGTGTGCCCAGGCCAAAGAGTGGGGCTGGAAGCAGGGTTGGTGGCCCAAAAAGAGTGCTGAATTTTTACTGCACATGCTAAAAAATGCAGAGAGTAACGCTGAACTTAAGGGCTTAGATGTAGATTCTCTGGTCATTGAGCACATCCAGGTGAACAAAGCCCCCAAGATCAGGCGCAGGACTTACAGAGCTCATGGTCGGATCAACCCATACATGAGCTCTCCCTGCCACACTGAGATGATCTTTACTGAAAAAGAACAAATTGTTCCTAAACCACAAGAGGAAGTTGCCCAGAAGAAAAAGATATCTCAGAAGAAACTGAAGAAACAAAAACTTATGGCCTGGGAATAAATGCCACAAAAATTAAATGCAAATAAAAGTAAAAAAAAAAAAAAAAAAAAAAAGCTCAAGAGTAAAAATCAAAAAATCCAACTGGAAAAAAAAATCGACAAAAGTCATAAACAGATATTTCACCAAAGTGGATATATAGAGGGCCAATAAGCACATAAAAAAACATTCAAAATCATTAGCTATCAGGGAAACACAAATTAAAAGCACAATAAGATACCACTGTACACTTAGTAGAATGGCTAAAATAAAAAATAACAAGAGAAAATTCTGGTGATGATGCCAATAACTGGATCACTCATCTATTGCTCTTAAGAATGTAAAATGGTGCAGCCACTCTGGAAAATGGTTTGGCAGTCCCTTAAAAAATTAAACATGCAACTATCAAATGACCCAGTAACTGCACTCCTAAGTATTTATCGCAGAGAAATGAAAACCCATCTTCACACAAAAATCTGTACAAATATGTTTATAGCAGCTTTATGTGTAAGATCGGAAAACCAGTAGGTAACAGCTCAGATGTTCTTTAATGGGTGAATGGTTATGCTAAGTGTGGTATATCTATATCATGGAACTCAGGAATAAAAAGGAAAAAAAATTATTGATATGCACAATACCTGGGTGAATCTCAGGGAATTATGCTGAATGAGAAAAGCCAATTCCCAAAGTTTACATACTGTGTGATTTCACATATACAGCATTCAAGAAATGACAAAATTATAGAAATGGAAAAGAGATTAGTGGTTGCAAGCAGTGAGGGATGGGGGAGGGGTGGTGAGAGGGATGCAGGAGGGTGACATATGTGGTTATAAAAGAGCAACATGAGGGATCCATCTGGTGTTGGAACCGTGTGTAGTCCTAAGAGTGTTGATGCACATACAACTCACACAAGTGATAAAACTGTATAGAATTTAATATGTATATGCACACACAAGTGCAGGTGGTGCTGGGGAAATCTGGGTAGACTCGGCATTTTATAGCAGTGTCAATGTCCTGGGTGGTATATTGTACTGTGTTAATGCAGGATGTGATTGTTGGGGGAAGCTGGGCAGGTCATGCAAAAAAAATCTCTGTTTATTTCTTGCAACTGCATGTGAATCTACAATTATACCAATAATAATTTCCATTAAAAAAAATCAAGTGTTGCTCGGTCACTTAAGGTTCCATAGTCCTCTCTAGCAACCACCTATTTTTTTAGTTTCCCTGCACAACCAGCTTCTGATTTCTCTGTCTCATCTTCCTCATCCCCAATCAATTCTCAGTCCACCACAATGGATCCTATCACTCTACTGAAATGGCTCTTGTCAAGGTCAACAACGATCTTCTTGTCATTCTATCCCTATCTTACTTGATGTCTCACCCTGCTGACTGCTCCTTCCTTCTAGAAACATTCTTTCCCTCTCCGTCTTCACAGGTCACTCCTCAATCTCCCTTTTGGGCTCCTCTTTCTCTATCTGCCTGTTTCTCTTCCTTCCAGGTCATTCAATAATTAACTTCATCAAGACCTGCAAGGTACTCACCACCTTCTCACAGTTAATCATCTACCCTATGTCTTCAATTCACTCTATCCAAACCTTTGACTCAACAATCCATCACTGTATTCACTCTCTTGCAAACAAGCTTAGCTCACTAATTTCTCTCTCCCTCTATCACATCTGCCTTGCAAAGTCCCAACTTCAGTCAACTCTCCTCTCTGCCTACTACGTCCCTCAATTTGAGCAGCTGAATACTGTCTGCAAAAACACACAGTAGTGTTGGCAGGTTTCATTTTAAAATTTAAAACCCTGATTTTAAATTTCAAATGAGCCCTCTATGTTGCCTGAACATCACACCACTTGCTTTCATGTTCACATTCCTACTGTCCAAAACAACGATTTCACAGCTTTCTCTCCCTTCTCAAACCTACAAACAAACCCAACATCTAACCTTTCTCTCACAGATGATGTTTTTGCCCCACTCAATTGACAAAGTAGCAGGCCTATAGTGAAATGTCCCTGCTTCTCTCTGTGGCTATCTCCTCCACTTGTGCTCAGTGTTCATTGCATCCCCTCTAGCCTTCTAAGGGGTCCCCTTCCTCTCATTATTCCCTCACTTTCTTGCATCTCAAATTTCTCCCTCTCCCTCTGATCATCTTCAGCAGCAAATGGGCTTGTCTTAGGTATCGGCCATTTTTACAAAAAATTCCTTTTACCCTAAATCTCCATTCCACCTGCCAACTCATTTCTGATCCACTTCACAACAAAATCTCTTGTGTAAGTAGTCTGTAGTCAGCATTTTGACTTTACATCTCTCATTTTTAAAAAAAATATTTATTTATTTATGGCTGTGTTGGGTCTTCATTGCTGCACGTGGGCTTTCTCTAGTTGTGGCGAGTGGGGGCCACTCTACTGCGGTGCGTGGGCTTCTCACTGCGGTGGCTTCTCTTGTTGCAAAGCATGGGCTCTAGGGGCACGGGCTTCAGTAGTTGTGGCACGCGGGCTCAGCAGTTGTGACTTGTGGGTTCTAGAGTGCAGACTCAGTTGTTGTGGCACATGGGCCAGGTTGCTCCATGGCATGTGGGATTCCCTGGGACCAGGGCTTGAACCCCTGTCCCCTGCATTGGCAGGCGGACTCCCAAGCACTGCACCACCAGGGAAGCCGCTACATCTCTCATTTTTTCCTCAACTCTAGTTTCAGTTTCTCTCCTCACCACTGAATCTACAGACACTGTTTTTGCAAAAGTTATCAATGACCTTCATGTCATCGAAGTCAGTGGTCTCTTCTCTGCTCTTAATTTACTTCATTCCCAGGAGGACTTGACACATCTGACTATTCCATCCATCTTAAAACCTGTTCTTCCCTTGGCTTCCAGAACGCTGCACTCTCCTGGTTCTATTTCTATCACACTGACCTTTCTCCCAATCTGTTTTGCAGCCTCCTTTTCTTCTCATCCTAAGTGACCTCATTCAGTCCTATAGCTTTAAATACTGTCTATGTACTGATGACTCCCAGGTTTACATTTCCACTCATATCCAACTGCCTACTTGACATCGCCAATTGGATGTCTAATAGGCACCTTAAAACTATCACAGTCAAGTGAGGGGCACCGGCTTCGGGTGTGTGTGCCTGGAGCACTCCAGACTCTGGCCACTTTCAGGAATATCTCCGTGGATTCCCAGCCGGGGGTCGGGCCAAAGCTCCTGCATTGGGAGCTCCAAGTCTGAAACACTGAATTAACAGAGAATCTCAGACCCCAGGGAATATTCATCGGAGTGAGGTCTCATGGAGGTCCTCATTTCAGCACCAAGACCCAGCTCTACCCAACAGCCAATAAACTCCAGTGTTGGAAGCCTCAGGCCAAATAACCAGTAAGACAGGAACGCAATCCCACTCATAAGAAAAAAAAAAGAGGGCAAAAAAATAAGTCACAGATGAAGGAGCAGGTAAAAACCTATAAGACCAAATAAATGAAGAAGAAATAGGCAATCTATCTGAAAAAAGAATTCAGAGTAATGATATTAAAGATGATCCAGAATCTTGGAAATAGAATGGAGGCACGGATTGAGGAAATACAAGAAATGTTTAACAAAGATCTAGAAGAACTAAAGAACAAATAAACAGAGATGAACAACACAATAACTGAAATGAAAAATTCACTAGAAGGAATCAATAACAGAATGACTAAGGCAGAAGAACGAATAAGTGAGCTGGAAGACAAAATGGTGGAAATAACTGCCGAGGAGCAGAATAAAGAAAAAAAAAAGAATGAAAAGAATTGAAGACAATGGCAGAGACCTCTGGGACAACACTAAAGGCACCAACATTCGAATTATAGGGGTCCCAAAAGAAGAAGAGAAACAGAAAGCATCTGAGAAAATATTTGAAGAGATTATAGTTGAAAACTTCCCTAACATGGGAAAAGAAATAGTCACCCATGTCCAGGAAGCATAGAGAGTCCCATACAGGATAAATCCTAGGAAAAACACAGCAAGACACATATTAATCAAACTAACAAAAATTAAATTCAAAGAAAAAAATATTAAAAGCAGCAAGGGAAAAACAAAAAGTAACATAGAAAGAAATCCCCCTAAGGTTATCAGCTGAATTTTCAGCAGAAACTCTGCAGGCCAGAAGGGAGTGGCAGGATATAGTTAAAGTGATGAAAGAGAAAAACCTACAACCAAGATTACTCTACCCAGCAAGGATCTCATTCAGATTTGATGGAGAAATCAAAAGCTTAACAGACAAGCAAAAGCTAAAAAAATTCAGCACCACCATACCAGCTTTACAACAAATGCTAAAGGAACTTCTCTGGGCAGGAGCCAGAAGAGAAGGAAGAGACTTACAATAACAAACCCAAAACAATTAAGAAAATGGTAATAGGAACATACATAGTGATAATTACCTTAAATGTAAATGGATTAAATACTCCAAACAAAAGACTTAGACTGGCTAAACAAAACAAAGACCCATACAAAAACAAGACCCATATATATGCTGTCTATAAGAGACCCACTTCAGACCTAGGGACACATACAGACTGAAAGTGAGGGGATGGAAAAAGGTACTCCATGCAAATGGAAATCAGAAGAAAGCCGGAGTCGCAATACTTATATCAGACAAAATAGACTTTAAAATGAAGACTGTCACAAGAGACAAAGAAGGACACTGCATAATGATCAAAGGATCAATTCAAGAAGAAGATATAACAATTGTAAATATGCATGCACCCAATGTACAATCACCTCAATATATAAAGCAAATGCTAATAGCCATAAAAGGAGAAATAGACTTAACACAATAATAGTGTGGGACTTTATCACCCCACTTACATCAATAGTCAGATCATCCAGACAGAAAATCAATAAGGAAACACAGGCGCTAAATGACACATTCAACCAGATGGACGTAGTTGATATTTATAGAGCATTCCATTGGAAAGCAGCAAAATACACATTCTTTTCATGTGCACATGGAACATTCTCCAGGATAGATCACATGCTGGGTCACAAAGTGAGACTTGGTAAATTTAAGAAAACTGAAATCATATCAAGCATCTTTTGCAACCACAACGCTATGAGGCTAGAAATCAACTACAAGAAAAAACTGCAAAAAACAAACATGTGGAGGCTAAACAATATGCTAATAAACAACCAATGGATCACTCAAGAAATCAAAGAAGAAATAAAAAAATACCTAGAGACAAATGAAAACAAAAACATGATGATCCAAAACCTATGGGATGCATCAAAAGCAGTTCTAAGAGAGTTTATAGCGATACAAACTTACCTCAGTAAACAAGAAAAACCTCAAATAAACAACCTAACCTTACACTTAAAGCAACTAGAGAAAGAAGAACAAACAAAATCCAGTTAGTAGAAGGAAAGAAATCTTAAAGATTGGAGCAAAAATAAAGGAAATACAGACGAGGAAAACAATAGGAAACTTCAATTAAACTAAAAGCTGGTTCTTTGAAAAGATAAACAACATTTTTAAACGTTTAGCCAGGCTCATGTATAAAAAAAATGGAGAGGGCCCAAATCAATAAAATCAGAAATGAAAAAGGAGAAGTTAGAAGCAACCCCACAGAAATACAAAGAATCATGAGACTACTCTGAGCAACTATATGCCAATAAAATGGACAACCTAGAAGCAATGGATACATTCTTAGAAAGGTACAATCTCTCAAGACTGAGCCAGGAAGAAACAGAAAATATGAACAGACCAAATTGCCAGCACTGAAATTTAAACAGTAATTTAAAAACTCCTAATAAACAAAAGTCCAGGACCAGATGCTTACATGGGTAAATTCTACCAAACATTTAGAGAAGAGTTAACAGCTATCCTTCTGAAACTATTCCAAAAAATTGCAACATGTGTTCCTTTTGGAAGGAACACTTCCAAATTCATTCTATGAGGCCACGATCACCCTGATACCAAAAAGAGGCAAAAATATCACACACAAAAAGAAAATTACAGGCCAATATCACTGATAAACATACATGCAAAAATCCTCAACAAAATACTAGCAAACTGAACACAATGATACATTAAAAGGGTCATACATCATGATCAAGTGGGATTTATCCCAGGGATGCAAGGATTTTTCAATATCCACAAATCAATCAATGTGATACCCGTTAGCAAACTGAAGAATAAAAACCATATGATCATCTCAATAGATGCAGAAAAAAATGTTTGATAAAATTCAACATCCATTTATAATAAAAACTCTCCAGAAAGTGGACACAGAGAGAATATATCTCAACATAATAAAGGCCATATATGATAAACCCATAGCTAACATCATACTCAAAGGTGAAAAGCTGAAAGCATTCCCTCTCGGATAGGAACAAGACAAGGATGTCAGCTCTCACCACACTTTTATTCAACATAGTTTTGGAAGTCCTAGCCACAGCAATCAGAGAAGAAAAAGAAATAAAAGAATATAAATTTGAAAATAAGTAAAACTTTCACTGTTTGGAGGTGACATGATCCTGTGCATAGAAAATCCTAAAGACACTACTAGAAAACTGCTAGAGCTCACCAGTGAATTTGGTAAAGTTGCTGGTACAAAATAAATATACAGAAATCTGTTGCATTTCTATACACTGACAATGAAATATTAGAAGGAGAAACTAAGGAAACACTCCTATTTACTATCACATTAAAAAAAATACCTAGGAATAAGCCTATCGAAAGAGGCAAAAGACCTGTACTCTGAAAACTATAAGACATTGATGAAAGAATTGAAAACCATACAAACAGATGGAAAGATATATTGTGTCCTTGCATTGGAAGAGTCAATATTGTTAAAATGACTGTACTACCCAAGGCAATCTACAGATCCAATGCAATCCCTATCAAATTACCAATGGCATTTTTCACAGAAATGAAACAAAAAATTTAAAAATTTGTATGGAAACACAAAAGACCCCAAATAACCAAAAAAATCTTGAGAAAGAATAACAGAAACATAACTGGAAGAATCATGCTCTCTGACTTCAGACTATACTACAAAGCTACAGTCATCAACACAGTATGGTACTGGCACAGAAATAGACATGTAGATCAATGGAACAGGATAAAAAGCCCAGAGATTAAATCCACATAGTTATGGTCAACTAATCTATGACAAAGGGGGCAAGAAATTCAATGGAGAAAAGACAGTCTCTACAAAAAGTGGTGCTGGGAAAAGTGGACAGCTACATGAAGAAGAATGAAATCAAACATTCTGTAATACCATATACAAAAATAAACTCAAAATGGATCAAAGACCTAACTGTAAGACCAGATACTATAAAACTCCTAGAGGAGAACATAGGCAGAACACTCTTTGACATAAATTGCAGCAATATTTTATTGGATCCATATCCTAGAGTAATGGAAATAAAAATAAACAAGTGGGGCATAATCAAACTTAAAAGCTTTTGCACAACAAAGGAAACCATAAACAAAACAAAAAGACAATCTGCGGTCTAGGAGAAAATATGCAAATGATGCAACCAACAAGGGATTAATTTCCAAAATATAAAAACAGCTCATACAAATTAATATTGTTAAAAAACAAACAACTTAATCAAAAAATGGGCAGAAGACCTAAATAGACATTTCTCCAAAGAATACATACACACAGTCAACAAGTGCATAAAAAGATGCTCAATATCGCTAATTATTAGAGAAATGCAAATAAAAACTACAATGAGGTATCACCTCACACCAGTCAGAATGGCCATCATTAAAAAGCCTACAAACAATAAATGCTGGAGAGGGTGTGGGGAAATGGGAACCTTCCTACACTGTTGATGGGAATGTAAATTGGTGCAGCCACTATGGAAAACAGTATGAAGGTTCCTTAAAAACCTAAAACTAGGGCTTCCCTGGTGGTGCAGTGGTTGAGAGTCCTCCTGCCGATGCAGGGGACATGGGTTCACGCCCTGGTCCAGGAGGATCCCACATGGCGTGGAGCGGCTGGGCCCGTGAGCCACGGCCGCTGAGCCTGCACGTCCGGAGCCTGTGCTCCGCAATGGGAGAGGCCACAACAGTGAGAGGCCCGTGTAACATGAAAACAAACAAACAAACAAAACAAAACAAAAAACTAAAACTAGAACTACCATATGATCCAGCAATCCCACTCCTGGGCATATATCTGGAGAAAACTCTAATTCGAAAAGATACATGCACCCCAATGTTCATAGCAGCACTATTTATAATAGCCAATACATGGAAACAACCTAAGTGTCCATTGACCGATGAATGGATAAAGAAGATGTGGTATATATATAGACAATGGAATATTACTCAGCCATAGAAAAGAATGAAATAATGCCATTTGAAGCAACATGGATAGACCTAGAGATTATCATACAAAGTGAAGTAAGTCAGAAAGAAAAAGACAAATATATGATATCGCTTATATGTGGAATCTAAAAAAGTGATATAAATCAACTTTTTTACAAAACAGGAACAGACTCACAGACATAGAAAACAAACATATGGTTACCAAAGGGGATAGTGGGGTGGGGAGGGAGAGAGAAATTAGGAGTTTGGGATTAACATATACACACTACTATTTATAAAATAGATAACCAACAAGGACCTACTGTATAGCACAGGGAACTATGTTCAATATCTTGTAATAACCTATAATGGAAAGGAATCCGAAAAAGAATATATATATATGTGTGTGTGTGTATATATATATATATATATATATATGTATATATATATATATACACATAACTGAATCACTTGGCTGTACACCTAAACTAACACAACATTGTAAATTAACTAGATTTCAATTTTAAAACATGGTTAAAAAATTCATATCATTCATTTCCTTACTTAAAAGCTTCCAGGGACTACCCAAGAGACTTAGAATAAAATCTAAACTCCTTTTCCTCCCTATTTTCCCAACCAGTCCTGTGGGAAAAGCCAGGGAGGGATTTCACCCTCCACTTTCCAGAAAACAAACTGGGGGAGAGGGCAAGGGAACCAACATATAAACTCCCACTCCATATCTGCACTGGAGGAGGAGAAGGTTGTTTTATTTGTAGGAAATTAAAAGCCCTTGGCAGTTCTTTACCAAGCCTGGGTCAAATAGTCTGGTATTTCCAGGGTCTTCCCGGGGGACTGATTTCCATGTTTCTCTAATCTGAAGCCCCTGCTTCAAGTGGGCTGGTTTCTCCAAGGTGTTACAGTGAGCCAGAGAACTTCCTGCCTCCAAGAGTTTGTTAGAATTCCCCCATCCATCTCTTTACCTCACCTCCTACTGTCCTTTCTCACCACCCAGCAAAATGCAACCATCATTCACTACCGTGGCCGGAGGACAGCACTGACGAAAGGAAAGGTAATGAAAACCTTGGCCTTCTGTCTTCTGGTCCAGCTAGATCTGCCACTAAGTAGCTGTGTGACTCTGGGCAAGCCACATAACCTCTCTGAGCCTTAATGTTATTGAAATGGTCCCTGTTAACACTAAGATTCCATAATCAACTGCTAGTTTTCAAGTTGCAACACATTACCAATTCTACTAGCACCAGGTCAAAGAGAGGAAATGTAATAGTTTTATAAGAAATAAACAAAAAATAATCATTGGGACTTTCCTCTTTTTCCTTGGAAAACCTTCATGGTTAACCAATCTTTCTTTAGTGAGACAGGGAAATCTTTAAGCTCCTGAACCAAAACTGCCAATATCTGCTCACTTACTAGCTTCCAATTTGCAAGAGTTTGAGACTAATTTCTTTTAAGTGGTGGATCCTGCTTGACTTTTCAAAGCAGAAGATTTTTCCTCATTATCTGCACTGTGAAAATGTTTTAAAAGAAATTAAATGAGAAACGATTAACTGATATTTGAATTAGCCCTTAATCACCCAGATGTGGCTGCAGGAGCTCCAGGGATGTGCTGTCTCTGGTGGTCCAGATTTTGCTGCACAGAGAAAGTACGCTGGGCAAACCCAAACTGCCCACCCAGTGCCCAAGCCTAAGTAAGGCTTCACAGCCTTTCAGCCTCTTTCCTCTCCTATATCCTATCCGTCATCTGGTCCGGATCTACCCAGAAACACTTCCTAGATATGTTCAGACCCAAAGAGCCAGCCCTTCCCCCTTCACCTATCTTAATGCTTTTTTTTGTTTGTTTTCACATCTCTGTGCCTTTGTCCTTTGCCTTTAATAAAATCTCTGCCTCTGATATCCAGGCTTAGTTCCCATTCCACCCTCTCAGATGTAGCCGAAATGGCCCCTCCTCTGTGAAGTCTCCGCTGCACTCTGCCCCACCCTTCCTAAAATGAGCAGGAGTGTGTCACAACAACTTTTAGAGATTCCCCGTCAAGGCTGTCTTCTTTCTCTCTGTATTGCCAGCATCTGGCACAAGGCTGGTGAATTTGCAAAGTAGAGTTGACCCTTGAACAACACAAGTGTGAATTGCGCAGGTCCACTTACACGCGGATATTTTTTTCACTAGATACATAGTACAGTACATGCTCGATGATCCACGATTGGTTGAACCTGCAGATGCAGAACCTCGGATACAGCCAACCAACCATCAAGTTCTAGGCAGATTTTTGACTCTGTGGAGGGTCGGTGCCCCTAATCCCCCCATTGTTCAAGGGTCCGCAGCACTTAATCACTGTCTATTGAATAAATGAGCACGAGAATGGATCCTCAGAACCTGGATTTGTACATGCAGGAAACAAAAGTTCTACTTCCTTGACCTGATGCTTACTATGATGTCAAGGCCTGCCTTCTGTATGTCACTGTTCACTGGCCGCTTTCTTTAGGGAAGTCCTTTTCCTCTACTATTGATTGTGGTAATGCATTTGAACTGATGTCGAAAGACTTAACAGCTGTTTCGTACTTGACTGCAATCAAAAGAGGCAGGAACCAGGCTAATGTGGACTGTTGACCTGGAAGGCTCCCTCAGTGGTCTGAATTGTAATATCTTGATGTCTGCAGCAACACTTTTAACTTCTGTACAAAGCAAGATATTTAAGAACAGTCAAGCTGGTTTTGTCACTCTAATGACCCTAATTGGAATTCGCCAGTAAAACAAGAAGAAAATCTCCATGAGCATTCGGCTAGAAAAGTAAAAAGCAATTAAAAAGGGTTCATTTGTTAGTTGTCTACATTTCTCAGCTTTTCCCAGGACATATTTAAAATCTATGAATTCTGACAGGAAAGACATTAGTTTTGATCTGTGGTCTTGATATCAAAATGTTTACCATAGTTAAAATGTTTGCTCCTCACAACGTAATTCACCCTTAGCTCCTTCACCCCTTTTTAAACTCTTCAGACATGCAATTTCACCCAAGAGTGCCTATAACTTAACTGTATCCCAAGAAATTAATTTTCAGGGGCATATGTTGAGTGGTGTTTCTAGTTTCTCACAATCATACTATCTTTCTCCTTCTAAAAGCTCAGTCTTCTCTACAGGAGGACCAAGATGCATCTCTGCATTGCTCCATAGTGCATGGTAGGACGTCTAGCATAGATTCTGCCCTCTCTGAGTTGTAGCTGATGACAACAGCAATAACAATAATGAATATAATAAACATGCATTGACACCAACTATAGTTTCTGTAACTTTTACTATTAAATCTTAGCATCTCTGTAAGATAAGGGGTATTATCCCTATTGTGTGTGGATGAGGAAACTGAGCTTTAAGAGATTTTCAGTGTCTTGCCCCAAATTGTGGTTAGTGGGTGGCAGAGCCTGGAAACAAACCCATGTCTCTCTGTCCCCAAAGCCAAGACACTTTTTTCTCTTACAGGAGCCTCTGACCAAAATGGATTGCTTCATCTCATTTGTTTTGCAGGTGAGCAAACTGAATCCTAGAGAAGGTCAGTGAACATGTCCAAGGTCACATCAAAAGGAAGTGTTTTGAGTAACTTCAAACCCAGTTCTGTGAGATTCCTAAGTTCTTGCGATCTCTCTTATACTACCCTGTTTACACGAATGGAGGGACCTCAGTTGACCTGAGGCTAATCTCATGGGGTGTCAGGGTAGCTTGGGGACTGGAGGGCACAACGGGTGAGTGGCCATATTTTAAAAGGTAGGAGGGGAGGGTAGCCACCATCTCATCTTCCTATTCCTAGTGACTCAGTTTGGCCCTGGGCAGCCTGATTCCCTGTGGTTCAGAGCACTGGTGGGGGATGCTGATTCTCACACAAGATATGTACACATCCTAATCCCTGAACCTGTGAATATTACCATATTTGAAAAAAGAGGGTCCTTGCAGATGTCATTAAATTAAGGATCTTGAGATGAGATCATCCTCAATTATCTGGGTGGGCCCTAAATCCAATTACAAATGTCCTTATAAAGGAAAGGCAAGGGGTATTGGAGGAAGAGGAGGAAAAGACACAGTAGAAGAGGAGGTGATATGAAGACAGAGGCATAGATTAAAGTGATGAAGTTACAAACCAAGGAACACCAAGGAATGCCTGGAGCCACCCCAAACTAGAAGAGGCAAGGAACAGATCCTCTCCTAGAGCCTCTGGACGGAGTGCAGCACTGCCAAAACTCGATTTTGGATTTCTGGCCTCCAGAAATGTGAAAGAATAAAATTCTGTTGTTTTAAGCCACCAAGTCTGTGGCCATTTGTTATGGCTGCCACAGGAAACTAATCCACACCCTGAGTGTGGCTTGAGGTGCTTCCATCTGCAGACACACAAAAAGAGAGCTCTGTCTACCTCTAGGACTGAGTAGTTTGATCATGAGAAACCCCCAACCAGGAAATCCAGGGTGCTTAGAATGCAGAGTGCAGGGCAATCTTAGACTGTAACATGCAAGGAGTTAAGTGGATGGCGGTCAGGGCCTAGCAAAGGCCCTGTGATTAGAAACACCTGGGCTAATACAGGTGTCATGAAAATCTTGATAGGCATGAAAGGAAGGATTCTAAGAAACTAGGCATCAATACCATACAAGATGTACTAACCTATAAACATGAAGGATTCAGCAAGGCTTCAATTAGGACAATTTGTCCTGCCTTTACACTTCACCTGAAGCTGCATGATGTGGAGAAATGAGCATAGACTGTGCTCTAAAAACCTTGGGTTTCATTTCTGGCCCTGTCCTAGGTCCCAGAGTCATTGAGCTGACAATGAGTAGACAGTTTCTCAGTTTCCTTATCTGCAAAATTGAGACAATGCCAGGAACAATCTCATTGAGATGTCAGGACTGAGTTAAATATTACAAGTTTACATGAAGAATCACTGACATTAAACAAGTGCTCACTAAATAGTAGTTGGTATTCTCTTCAGTCATGAGACCTCAGCCTGCAGCTCTGTCACTGCTATCCTTTCCTTGAGCTGGTTCAAGAGTAAGAGGCAAGATCTATTCTCACAACCAACGTTCTAACCTAAGTATAAGAGGGCTCAGAGCAGGAGCCTCCTCTCCATCCTGGACCGAAGTCTCAAAATGGTGAAATCCAATGGACTTCATAGCTCTGAAAAAGAGTGGATGGCTTCTCACTTTTATCTGCTCATTGTTTCTCAGATCTTATAGCAGAATTCCCTGAGTGAGGTATGTGACTTTTCCCAACCATTATTTATTTGTAACTTACAATAAAGTTTTAGTCACATTCATGAAATGAATGATTCATTGAGATTACATCTTTAAAAATGAAATCAACAGTACAATGCAAGCTACCATCACAGTTACTGGGCTAGACTCTGTCATGACATTTTGTGATGGCAGTCACTTCAGTGGCTGGGAAGACTGGATGACGCAAGGGACATGGCATCAGGAATGAGTACTTTCTATGAAGTCACACTTCATTTGCATCGTGACATCAAACGACTGAATTCATTTTCGTCTGTTACACTCAGTTCTCGGGCCTTACCTGGAGTCTAATCTGTCAGATCTTTTCAGAGGTGTTACCAGTGAAATCTGTCAGCATGACAACTGGTCTCTTTTATTCTTACTGTTAAGTGTTCCTGCATTCTGGGATTCTGACAACTGAGAAAACTCCTGTAACTTCTTACTTAATTATGGGAAGCCTCAGAGGTGAAGAAACAGACCTATTGTCTGAAAGGCAATAATTTTATTTTAAAATATTCACCAGCGAAAGGAGAGGTCAGGCTAGAGTAAGGAAAATTCAGTGCTACCAAGTCACAAGTTCATTCTGCTGTAGTGGATCAGTCATTTAAAGGAGAAAAAACCAGAATGCTAAGTAACTCCAGCCAGGAATAATACCATGTATGTGTTTGTCCTTAATGGAAGAGGTATTCTGACATTCTGTGCTGTGTCTGACATCTTAGAGCTTCTCCACAGAAGTACACAAAAAATCAAACTCAGACAATCCAAGTGTGGTTTTCTTCGTTTTATTGGGAGTTCTCTTTATAACTATAAACACAGGGTATAAGAAGGGTCAAGTTATTCCCTCAAGAAGGAAAACTGTAGGTGGAATGGAGCCAAATTAATTAACTCCTACATAGGTTTAAGTTATTTATAAACCTGAGAAATAAGCACAGCCTGGATTTACAAGTGCCGGTAGCTATAACACACTTAACTCTTTATGAACCAGCTAAAAACACTCCAACCCTCATTTCTACACCGGAGAAATTTTGGTTTAGCCAAGTCAGTTCTGCCATCCTCACTTATTCTTCACACTATATGAAAAGATGCCTGCAGTCCTAAACGAAACACAATGAATCTAGGCTAGTTTGTACCGTGAGTTATTTCTGTGAGTAACTGACAAACCCACTCCGAATCATCAAGATCCATACAAAGTGAATGGCTGTCATGGATTCTTGGCAGATAACACATGAATGGCAGGTCTTGAGCAGGTGAGCCTCAGGAACACACACAGTCTACATTGTGAGACACATTACACAAGTTGTAAGACGGAAGTTTGGGAATATACAACGAGTTGTGAAGATAATCGGGGAGTGATTCTTTTCATATACAACATGGTTCACATAGGGGTCCCATTGCAGTCGAGTTCAGAAAGACTCTGTAGAAGCAGAAAGAGTTATAGAACTGGACTAGACCAGACAAGTCTGAAGACGGGGACCATAAGCAATAAATATAATTTATTGTCCAAATCAGGACATTTTTGAAGATGAAATGAGGAGTTATTAATAATTGCATCAAGACCTAGTTCTAAGGCATGGGGAGGGCACTGCTAATATTATAACTGATATTGGCAACAGAGAGAGAACATCTCACATGATGCCTGGCGTGTAGAAATGTTCGATAAAGTTTTGTTGAATGAATAAATAAAGTAAAATTGGTTCACTTTACTTCTCCAAAGGTTTTCTTTCAGTCAAACATCCATTGCGGTTGTTATACCATTATTAAGAACTTCATGGTAGCCATGGTTTTGATTCAATTTTGTTATAATAAAGGGAGAAACTGGAGTTATAACCACCAAATCCAATGGTTTTGTCTCAGCTTACACTCTCCTTGATCTTTTGAAGAATCTAACAGTATTGGCCACTGCTCTCTTACCTTGGTTTCCATGACACTGTGCTGTCCTGGTTCGCTACTTACTTTTCTGACCACTGCTCCCTGTCCTCTTTTCCTCGTTTCTCTTTGTCTGTTTCTTCCTTGGTCCTAAAACCAGGTATTCAAGGGGGGCCATCCTCGACTCCTTGCCCTCTCTTTCTACCCGTGTTCCCTAGTGGTCTCATGTACTCTGTGTACTCCTCACACAATTCTTAAATTTGGGCCTCCCTCCAAAGCATCAATTCTGCAATACGATGTTGCGCCTACACCTTGGACTCATCTTTTTGAAATAGAACTCAACATGTTAAATCAACTCTTCCTTCTGCTGTCTTTCTTTGAAAGGCACCTCCATTTGTCAAGGGACCAAGTCTTGAATCCTCAAGCTCATCATTTTTTTCTTCCCTCTGAGCCATACATCCAAGACAACACCAAGTTCTCCTGGACCTTTTTAGCAAATTACTCCTACATTTGCCCAACTCTAAATGCAATTGCCTTGGTTCAGGCCTACCATCTCTTTCTTGCTATGGTGTATCAACCTCCTAATTAGCCTTTCTGCTTTCATTTCTAGCTTCCTAATCCAAATCACTGGGGTTTGAAGTTTCCTCTATTTGGATGTCAAGGCCTGACCTATCTTAGCTGCATAATTGCTACTGCTGAAAAACAAGAGAGGTAATTCAGAGGTGATCCAAGCGCTAGAGAAAGTGAGTAGAAATCACTACAATCCCTTCTAATAACTGAAAGGGCAGGTAGGAGATAGGGGACTGGAAACTGAGTCAGGACGAGCATCCAGACTGCTGGAGGGTAGGAGCTGCTTCCTATTTATCGGGGTCCATTCGGTGTCATTCATCTCTACTCGGGTTGCCCAGGAAGCAAACGTAAATGCAATGTTGCTTTCTGGGCAGCATAGTGAGTCTTTTGATTTGATGCCAGATGGTGGGGTAGCACCCAGTCTGATTTAGGACTAAGAAGCAAATGACGGCAAGAATCCACCCTTTGAAAAATAGTGCCTACTTTGGAGCAGTCAGTACCATCCCTTCTGACTGAGTTCCAGAAAGGAGTCAGTTTATCTGGGTGACCCTTTCAAAGAGAGGCCTATGTTACCACATTTAGACCTAATGTACTTCATAAAGCCTGACACACTTTGCTCCCACAAAACTTAAAAGTTTCTTCTTCACTCACTTGAAATATCCTCAGTTCTCTAATAAGGAAAAACTGTTGAAGCTAAATGGCAAGCACCCTGCTTCTCATCTATCCTCTCAAACCCCTTTTCTTAGCTTTTTGGTGCCACTCACTTCACACTCACGGACAGATTCTTCAAAGGTGACATTGCATTTTCTCGTAAAATGCCCTCTATCTCATTGTCACAGCTCCTCCTCCCGCCATCATTCCGTCACATGTCACCTGCACCTGACTGGTGCAATGCACTGTGGGCCTGAAAGCATCACTCAGAAACCGAGACTCTTATTTTCAATATGCACCTATATGCACACAGGGTGGGCAGACACAATCATTAGCTGGAGCCAATAGTGCCTGACCAATGATGCTGTTGATGAGAATTCTTCATCGCTAATTAGCCCAGCATTATATATGTGTCTGTGGGATGCACACACACACACATATACACACACACTTGAAACCACACACATTATCAAGCTCTTCCTGGTTCCTAAAAGGAGAATCAGTAACATGATATACCACCCTGCCTATGCGCGTCATGTGGCTTTTCTGCTTTGTCAATTTGACTTAGGTTCTTTTTGTATACACACATCTTATTTTTAAAAGGCTTCTTTGCAATTCAAATCTCTGTTGTGTAAGATTATCAGAAGAAACTGTTCAATTCAGTCTTGCTTTGTGTTATATTGTGGTTAAGTTTTGAAGGAGACAAATTTCAATTTTTGAGACTGTCCTTCCCACCAAACTACATTCAAATAATTTTAACTCTGAAAATTATTATGTAGAGTCTTAAAAGTCTTAACAAAATTTTTTTTTTAATTTTTAAATTTTTGGCCGCACCAAGTGTCACGTGGAATCTTAGTTCCCCAACCAGGGATTGAACCCGCGTCCCCTGCAATGGAGGTGTGGAGTCTTAACCACTGGACCACCAGGGAAGTCCCTTATAAGTTCACTTCAGACTATGGGTTACAAAAGAGCCCCACATTACTTTTAAAGAAATATTGAAATAGCAACTTAATAGTAGGGCAAAGGTTAACAATCTTATTTCATACTACCTAATGTTATCATGACTCATTTGAGATTAAAAAGGAAGACTCATAATAATTACTTGTTGATACCAATTAAATGGAAAGGCAGATGTTTCAAGTAGGTGCAAAATTAATGTCAGATGTCAAGTTGACGTGGGTTTCTCTATGTTATATAAATACAAGTCAGTATGTGTATAACCTCCTATACATTCAACTTTAAATAAGCACACTTGGATGTGGCTAACAAAAGCCATCTGTGGTGACTCTCGGGAAATAAATATACAAGGTAATAGCAGATGCCAAGTTATTTTCAGATACTGGTGTCTCAGGAAACCTCTTTTTCCTGTCCTGAAAGTCTTTCAAAATCCCTTGCTATATTTTCAGATAACTTGATACATGCCACGTGAAATAAAATGAATTGATATAATGGCATAAAATATGTGATAAACATAAGCACCCACATACACTGAGGAAGAAATCTAAATATTAAAATGTCTGAAGCTCTTGTTAAATTGAATGGCTGGATGGTATTTTGACTGTATTTGTGACCCAGCAATCTAAAGGAGGAGGGTAGGGGTGGAGGAGTCTGTTAGGGCCTACAATTTAATTAGTCCTGTGCTAAGTGGCTGGAATGGAAAAACAAATTAAAATTTCATGATTCCAAAATGTGTAGGGCCAGTTGAATTCTGCAAGTGTTAGGACCTAAGCACTGTTAATTCTACAGGGCAAGGGGGAAGTAGGGGCACTATTAGAAATCTGGTGTGGCTGATGACCAGAATGAAAGAGTCTATGAACTCTGTCCATCTTTGTGGCTCCAAGATGAAGCATGGTGCTTGGCATATAGTGGGTACTCAATAAACAGATATTAATGAATGAATAGATTAACAAAAATTGATACTTAAATAACAACACTGTTTTCCAAAATACTCTTAATTATTTCAGTCCATGGCAAATACTGGATCTATACTTCTCCATGCCCATCTTACTGTAGTCATTGTTGTTCTTGTTGAAGACTTATTCTCCCCTTACCACTCATATTTTTCTTGCTATATCACCTACCTAATCACTGAAATTAACATGCCCTTAGGTTGACCAGAAGTAAGGAAACATTTCTGAAAATGATCTCCCAATTTAATGAAGGAATCTAGTCAAATTAGGAGTTTGAATCTATTATTTATACTTTTAGAACAGCAAATTTCAAACTTATATAAATGAAACCATTGGCGGAACTCAGAATAAGAAACAATTAACAGCAGAGCTAGTATGTATGGGGAGGTGGCCTTTGGTCTCACCCTGAATATGTCTGACCTCTAACTTCATCCTCTCTCTCCTAGCATTCCGCAGTCCAGAAGCCCTATGGTTCTGAAACGCAGAGTTTGAAAACTAGTGCCCTAGGACATGCCTTCAGCAAGGGTAGAGAAGGGAAGCCGAGTTCTAACGCAGGGTGAGGGTGGGAGGCATGGATTTGGAGCTGGACAACAATAGAATGACTTGAAAGAATACATCACAAGGTGAAATAAGCATGAGCTACGATCAGATTATGGCAGCCTCCTGGAATAGCACAGCCACTGGTGGCAGCTGCCTTAGCAGAAACACTCAGAGTGCACTGGTGCAGCTCCTGTCAACACTTCCAAGTGTAGAAAGTGCTTTTCTCCCCATATGCTTTCCCACTGGCACATCTGTATTTCTTTCCAAAGCTTCACCACCTGAGAAACTGAGTTGATACTACACCAAAGAAACTACTCTGCATCCTGGTCCAAGCAGAGGGTGTAACCTCAGGAGGAAATGGTTATCTCTGGCGCCGGAGACACACCACACAGGGGACAGACAGCTGAGAGTCTCTGAAAGTCATGTGCCCTGCTGCACTCCACTGTCCACATCCTTTAACCAGGAGCAAACACTTTGGCAAAATTGGGGCATTTCCACCCCAAAGCCAAATGGAACGCAGCACCCAGGGCACTCTAAGAAATGTCAAAGTCATCAAATCAAGCCATATCAAAGCATACCCTCACAAAGAACTAAGGCCACACTATATTTTAGCAGAGCTTTGAATGCTTACACCATTCCTCTCTCCCTGGGCATAGCCTTTAGGGCCCAGAACACATGCCACTTCCTGCAGGAAGCCTTCTTCTACTGCAGTCTTCAACGATCAGATCTCTTGCTTCTCAGGCGTTCATTTGCACTGACCATTTCTACCACATCTCTCAGGCTAGACACCATGTAATAGTACACAGTAATGAACCACTTAGTTCTAGGCCCAACTTCTAGAAATCAGCCACCTAGGTGGGAGCTGTGAACAATCAGTAGCTTCAGTATTGAATTCTCTCTTTATTGCCACATTCATAAAGCCAACAGCATATCTTTACTTCGATGTTTAATGGACATCTCAAAACTGACATGATCATAGGAGGACATGAGATTTCCAATCCCATGACTACTCAATCCTGATTTTCCCCCAATATTCCCTACCTCCGTAAATGGCACCTCCATCCAGCCAAGTTTTCAGCCCTCAAGCCTAAAATTCATCCTTCATTCGTATCACTCCATCAACTCCTACATCCAATCCATCAATAAATCTCACTAAGTCTACCTATAAAATCTATTCCAAATCCAACTACTTTCATCATCTCCACAATTACTCTCGAGTCTAGACCAAACCACCATCATCTCCTGCCTGTACTGTGCCCACATCCTCCTAACTGAGCTCTCTGCTTCTGCTGTTTGTTGAGCCATCGTGGTCCATTCTTTCATTCTCATTCTCTCTCTCCCTACCCCCTTTCTCTTCCCTTTCCCTCTCCCCGACAAACGCTTTGGTCAACTGAAACTTTATTAGGAAATCCAATGGAACCAATAGCTGCCCCTTTGTTTCACTTTCCTTTTGTTTCTTGTTCTGGTCTCTAGAGCAGGTCTGAGCTCCTGACATCCATTTATCAAAAGACATGTAAGAGCTCCGAGTTTTCTCTTCTTTTTCTCCAGTATCCCCAGTTCTTTCAACTATTTCTAACAGGAGATGCGTTCTTGACATCTCAGGGTGCTCTCCTTTGGATTCTCTCCAGTTTGTCCACATTTCCCTTAATTTAAGATTCTTCTTCATAAATAGAGGGCTACCTACAGATTGGTCCAACCAAGAAGTGCACAGCTTGCCTTGATCTGGTCACCACATTTGTTCTAATGAAGCTTGGAAGACTATGTTATTTTAACAGCTGCTAAACAGAAACTATTGGATCCAGTTAAGTTATGGGTCAATCTAGATACCTCCTCCAGATATCAAAAGCACTGCACCCAAAGCAGTTTTTCTACTTTTGAACCTCAGTGTAGAATTTTCTCTACTTGTTAAGTTTGGGCTGATCATTCCAGACTGTCAAAATATTTTTGAATCTTCATTATTATCACAGTCATGATCATCATCCCTTACAACTCTTCTCTTTGGTTTTGATAAGTTGCTCTCTGGCTTCGGTGAAGTCACTGATGAGAATGAATGAATGACTAAGTGATGAACTAGGACATTTCCAGCTCAGAATACAATTGGAGTAGGTGTGGAACAGATTTTTTCTTTCATTTTCAACTTATATATGTAAATGGAATGTTCATTAAATATATTTTTTGTATTCTGAAAAGCTTCAATAGTCCAAAAAATATCTAATTTTCTTAAAGTTTTTCCACTCATAAAAGACACAAAAACAGACCTGAAGAAATGGAAAGTCATTCCTTGTTTTTTGATAGGATGACTTGACAGTATAAAGATGTCACTTAATTTATAAGTTTAATATATAGAGTTAAATTATAAATTTGACATAATCCCAATTAAAACATCAAGTTTTTAAAGAACCTTCAAATTAGACAAGCTGTCACTGAACCTCACATGGAAAAATTAACAGGGGTCATAGAAACACAAAAATGAAAAACTGTGAGCAGGTACTAGCCTTACCAGAAAATAAAATATACTATAAAGTCTCTATAATTGAACAGGTGTGGTACTAGCACATATTTACAGACCATTGAAAAAGAATAGGAAATTCAGAAATAGACCCAAGTAAATATGGAACTTTAGAATATAAGGAAGATCATATATTGAATAAATGGAGCAAATATAAACTTTTTTGATAGATGGTGCAGGGACAAAGGTTAACCATTTGGAAAAAGAAAATTAGATCCACACGTCACACCATACATTAGAATAAGTTCCAACTGGATCAGGGATCTAATGCAAAGTGAAACCATACAAGCACTAGAAGAAAATATGGGTGAATCCCTCTTTAATCTGAATGTAGTAAGAGGTCTTCTAACTAGAACTCCAAATCCAGATACAATAAAACAAATGATTTTTAAATCTCATTGTATAACAATAATTTTTTAAATGAATGCATGTCAATAAATACCATAAACAAAATGAAAAGGTAACTGACAAACCAGTAGAAATATCTGCAACATGCATGACAGGTTAACAGCTAATATCTCTAATATGTAAGTAATGCTGAAAATCTGAGGGAAGAAAAACAAATCCCAGATAGAAAAATGGCCCAAAATATGAATAACTCACACCAAAAGATGATATAAAAATAATCTTTAAGCTTATTAAAAAAATTCACCCTCACTCATACTAAATGATATGCAAGATAAAATTACATTAAGAATCCATTTCTCACCTATCAGATTGGCAAAAGTTAAAAACTATAACATTCTCTATAGGTCAGGTTGTGGAGAAACAGGCACTCTCATATATAGCTGGTGGGAATCCAAACTGGTACAACACTTGGGAAGGGAATTTGGCAATATTCAACTGAATTATATATGTACTTACTTATTGACTCAGCAATCTCACTTATCAGGATCTACCCTGAACATCTAGCTTCAACAATATGAAAATACATAAGCATAACATTATTTATTGCAGCATTATAACAGCGAAAATGTAGGAAAACATGGTATACTATAGAATACTGTTATTGTGATTTTTCTGGAAGTCAAAAATCATGTCAAAATAAAAGGGAAAAAAAAGGATTTTTATCCTCTGAGGAGACCTTCATGAATTTATCAGGAGAATTTTCAGCCCTCCCTTGTCATAGTATCCATCTCACACTGCATTTTAAAAATAGAGAATCAAGGCTTTAAATGTATAAGTGAACACAATATTTAACAAATCAGTCATCACACTGTTGTAGTCCTCCCCAGACTAACAATAAATTCTGTAAGAAGTCAGTCAATCAGTCAACACCATTTATCTTGAGAATTCCCATTGTGCAGAGAGCACTCCAGGAGGTCCCGTCTCATATCACGGTAAAAGTGATGCAGGTCGTTCTGCTTATTCTTCCACGTCTCCCTAAAGTACTTATCGAGGACCTTTGAGTCCTGCTTACCAGGACTTAAGCATACTGCCAGGGCAGTTAAAGAATCCCTGCAGGGCTTCCCTGGTGGCGCAGTGGTTGAGAGTCCGCCTGCCAATGCAGGGGACTTGGGTTTATGCCCTGGTCCAGGAAGATCCCACATGCCGCGGAGCGGCTAGGCCTGTGAGCCATGGCCGCTGAGCCTGCGTGTCCAGAGCCTGTGCTCCGCAGCGGGAGAGGCCACAACAGTGAGAGGCCCGCGTACTGCAAAAAAAATAAAAAAGAATGCCTGCAAATGCTGGGTTTTCTTTCTTCTGTATGGGAAGGAGGGCAGTCTGCAAGCCCTTACTCCCTCAAGTTTCCTACAGCTCAGTGTCATCAGAAAGGGCCCATAAGGAGCCTGAATTTGCTTCATTTGAAAATCAAACAGCAACCTGAAGAGAAGTGGTTCATAATACCCTTTAGAATGCATAGGCCACCTATGGATTTCTCTCACTTCTTCTGCATACACTGGCAGGCTAAATTTTTGCCACTTCTCTGTAGGGAGCATGTATGCTTTCCTTCTTAAAGAAATGTCAGTGTATCAGGGAGGCTGTAGAGGAAATACGTAAAAGAATGGATGGGAAATGCGGACAGTTAGAACTGCTAAGGTCTCTTCCCACTCAAAGATGGCATGATTATATGGTTTAATTCCTCTGAAAATTTTCTGATCGATCCTTCTTCAAGAAGATGTAATTATATGTGCTGCCTTTGTGCCTCCTCCAGTTTTGTACCTAGGCCACTGGATTGAAATTAAAGATGTACATGTTTGTCTACAAGAAGCATTGGCAAACTTTTGCTATAAAGAATCCAATAGTAAATATCTTAGGTTTTGTGGGCTACATGGCCTCTGTTGCAACGACTCAATTCGGCTGTAGTAGTGCAAAAGTAGCCATAGACAACATGAAAATGAAGGGGAGTGGTTGTGTTCCAAGAAAATTTTACTTACAAAAAGAGATGATGGGTGGGAATCAATCTGAGGGCCATAATTTGCTGACCCCGGTCTATGACATTTAAGATAGAGGCCATGTCCTAAGTCGTGACATCCCCAGTTCTAGTACAGTACATGGAAACCTCAAAGGTAACCAGTAACCAGTTGTTGAATGAGTACATGATTGACCACAGGGTCAGAATGTCTGGTTATGCCTGGAAATTTCAGTATACCTCATTTCTCCCAGAGTGTGAAGCATAGAAATAACCTCAATCATAACTGTAATCCAATTATTCATATAATGTCTGAATAACGTCTACAACATTTCTACCAAGTCACTGTCCATTTCTACTTAAAAATGGAAATTCCCCATGTCTTAGGGTATCCCCATTCATTTTAGGAAGGCCATGCCCAGTTGAAACAATTTCTTCTATTGAACCAAAATCTGTCTCCTTGAATTGGTCCTGGAACCTCCTAATCATACTCCTAAAATCATAAACTATGGGCCAGAAAAGACCTTGGATTTCACCTAGCCCAGGTTCCTCATTTTACAGATAAGAAATTCAGGCTCAGGGAGATCTAGAGAGTTGCTCACAGGAGCCCAGACTATCACCAGCAGAACTCTTAAAGAGGCAATTTCATGTGTGCTGGCATCACTGGCTGGACTCCCTGCAGATTTGGTAAAAATCAATCATCTTTGGTGTACTTTCGGAGTACTGTTTTTTTTTTCTTTCAGCAGAAATACTTTTCTTAAAATGAACCTTAAAATAAAATAAAGTGGGTGTATGTTTGTTTACATCCAACCAAGAATGTCAACTGAGATGCAGGATGGGGAGCACTGGACTGAGAGTCAGGAGACTCGAGTAGTATATTTACCACGAACTCAGATGAGGTCATGTGCACAAGTTGTTGAACCTCTTTGGGTTAAATTAGGTGACTTCTCGAGCCCCTTCGAGTTCTAGGATTCATCCTCTAGATGAAAAAGGCAGAATAATTCAAAGCATAGTTTAGGCACCTTTTTTTTCAAAAGCCTATTATCTTTCACCTCAGAAAATATTACAGCCTCTATCGTGGTTAAGACCAGGGGCTCCTGAGACTTGGGTTCAAATCCCAGATCTGCCACTTACTTGTTATGTGACCTGGGTGCAGGGCGTTTGGTCTTTTACAGGTTCAGTACCCTTATCTGTAAATTGAAGATAAAAGTACCTACCTCACAGGGTTATTGTGAGGATAAGAAATGAGTTATATAAACAAGATATATAGATGGTACTGTGAAATAAAATTCATATTTTATGGCAAGACAAGAAAAATTTAAACATAAAAATTCTTCTCTGCCCTTTGGCCTCCGCTCTCCCCCTACTGTGCACTGTGTATCTGCATTATGCATCGACCAAGCCTCCCCTATCGAGAGGAAGACCTGCTCAACCATAAAGAGCAACATTCTCTCAGCATCAACAAGGCAACTCCTGAAAGATAACATTCCTTCTTGATCTCGAAAGGGATCACATGACCCACCACTACGTTGCTTAGATCTGGATTATGTAAACTGTCAATAATACGTCATTTGATGTACAGCCCCCTGCTCGAAAAAACTTATATGACTGTGCCTTGATTTCTAACCTGCGGCACAGTTCTCAGAGCTTTCTGAGATACTCTTCCCGGGTTATAATCCTCAAATTTGGCTAGAATAAAATTTTCCATTTCTTTCTCAGATCAAGTGACTAATTTTTCGTCGACAGTACACAGCTGTGCTCAGTAAGTGAAATCTCGCATCACCCTAAGAATTCTGAGAAAAAAGCAAGCTAGAAATTGCAACTGTAAGACTGGGTATGGGTGTGGATCATGAATGCTTCTAGCCACTTTCAGGTGGAAAGTCCTCCTAGAAATGGAACTTCCCAAAGACAGCCCCTCCATCTTTTGCTCATATCATAAAACCTCCAGACCTTTCTACAAGATGCCTTGTCTCTCACCTTCAAGTTCTTCATTCATAGAGGTGTGGCTCAAATGTGGAAACCATCTTCAATGTTTGCTTTCAGAATTCTAGTTTTATAATGCAACATGAGAAATGACAGATAAGTGGTCTTTTCGTATTAGTACAGAATTATGATGGTATTATTGATGGCCAACAATTTCTTCCTCCAAACAGGAAACTTTTAATAATGGAGTTTAAAAAAAACTAACTAATATGTAAAGTGGGTGCATATACTGCTTAGTTCTCGATTCTCTGTGGAGGAAAAATAGCTTCTTTTATTTTAGGAAAATCTATGTTAAGAATACTCATTACAAAATGCATATTGTATTCACACACACTTCAAGTAATAACTTGAAGGTGGGATAATGTTATTTACACTAAAGACTCAGAAAAGAACACTAACAAGTCAGGTCAAGTGTCTTATCAAAAGTAGCCAACTAAGCCAAAGATCAAGCCAAGACTTGAATTCATACCTTCTGCCACTTCCCTGTGCTGGAGTCACTCACCTTCTAAGGATTTAATCAATTTGTGTCCCTGTGAAGCAGGTCAAATCAAACAGAAATTAAAGTACAAATGGTAGGTGGTACATCGTACTTGCAAAAAAAGAATGAAGGAGGTAAAACAAAAATTGCTTTATTCAAGCAAACAGTTATAAAGTGGCAATACGGTAGATATCATGAAGAATTCTAAAGAGGTAGCAAAAAGCATTTTCTATCCTCAAAAATCTTCTCAATTACAGACAAAAACATCAACTTTCGTTCAACTCATCAATCTAATTTCATTCAATTCAGCTACTGTTCAATCCCGCAAACATTTACTGAGAAGAAAATTCCACAAACATTTATTGCCATGTGCCTGGTGCTGTCCTAGGGCACTGAAGATGGGTAAGACAGAACCCCCGGCCTCTAGAACAGAGAGGTAGGTAAACTTTTCCTGTAAAAGGCCAGATAATAAATATCTTAGCCTTTGTGGGTCATTCAGTCTCTACTGCAACAAATAGTTGCAATAAACTACAAAAAAAATAAAGAGCTAAATAAACACTACCGCTGGAGCATGAACACAGCAATAGACAACATGTAAATGAATGAGCATAGCTGTGTTCAAAATGGAAAACTGTTTTCAATCAGTGGTTTTAACTGGGAGTGTTTTTGCCCCCACTGCCACTCCCCACATCAGGGGCACATTTGGCAGTTCTACAGAATTTTTGGCTGTCACAGCTTGGGGAAAGGGGTGGTCTGCTACTTGTACGTCAAGGTTAAGAGACCAGGGATGCTGCTAAACATCCTACAATGCAAAGGACAATTCCCCACAACGAAGTTATCTGGCTCAAAATGTCAATAATAATTGAGAGACCTTGTTTTAAAAGCAAGCATTCTAGTTGAATTAAGAAAGTGAGAATGTGGAACCTAGAAAAATGGTACAGATGAACCAGTTTGCAAGGCAGAAATAGAGACACAGATGTACAGAACAAATGTATGGACACCAAGGGGGGAAAGGGGGAGGGTGGGATGAATTGGGAGACTGGGATTGACATATATGCACTACTATGTATAAAATAGATAAGTAATGAGAACCTGCTGTATAGCACAGGGAACTCTACTCCACTTCGCTTTACAGTAGAAAGTAACACAACATTGTAAAATAGCTATACCCCAATTAAAAAAAAAAGAAAAAGAAAGTGAGAACGTGAAAAAAAGAGGATAAAAAATCAGAGATTTGGTACACCGAACCAAAGAATTTTTTTAACAAATGCTATTTTAGCCTTCTAAGAGAAAGTATATTTTCTCTGAGATAATTTTTCTTCTGCAACATGAAATCAAAGCAGGCTCTGAAATTAAAGCGAGTTGCTTAAAATGTTCAGATGACTGTTTTCAAACCAGGCTTTAGTCTGTTAGATTGCTCACTAGGTAAATTTACTTATACATGAGAATTTTCAGACAACTAATAACAATGTATAATATCTTTCACCCTGTTTGCTCCTGACTGAATCCGGGCATTCAAATTCTTAAAAGACAGTGACCAAAGGAAAGTAATGGTCACAAGATGAAACTTCTTCATTGAGACTCTCGAGGACATTAGTAAATGTTTTCACATATCTGAAGGCAACTGAGCTTGTTCTGCAGGGTTCCATGGCAGGGGTGGGGATGGGACGGAAAAGGAAAATCAATTCATAACGATAAAAGCCAACTTTCCCTTTGTCCTCTTCTGTTGAAGACTCACAATGATCCCAGTAGGTAGGTACTAATATTATGATCATTTTATATATGTGGAAACTAAGGCTCAGAAAGGATAAATACTATGCCCAAGGTAAAAAAAAAAACAAAAGCAAACAAATAAAAAACAAACAACAACAACAAAACCGGTCAATGGCTAAGCTGGAGATCCAAACCACTGTGCTCAAGACAGACATATAGACAGTACTGAAATGATTCAAGCAAAGATCAATGTATTTGGATGTATTTGGATAAATTGACCCTTTAGGTCACTTCTAAACCTGAGGTTGCCAATAAGTAAAGAACTAAGGAGAAAATCCACTTTGGGAAGAAAGGGTCTGATCCTCTTATAGGAAAAGCAAAGGTCTTTAGGGTATCCGTAGGCAATGCCTAAGAGGCAAACAAACTATCAGCTGTCACAAGATTGCCAACCTCAAAAGATATCCAGCAACAATCCAGTCCCTTGGCTATGGGAGCCCTGCCTGCTTCCTCCCTCCTCAATCAATTTCTTGCCTACCAGCATCAAACCCCTGACCCTGCCAAGGGGACTGACACTCAGCCAATCAGATTCTCTTCTTCTCTGAAACTCTTGCTGAATGCTGAAGGCTTGCTCTGCATCTTAAAAGAAGGAGTAAGCTGATGATAATTACTGACTTTGCTAAGTGGCAGCTTTGTCTTTCAAACCGATGAGAAATCACTAAAATCATTCATGCCCTCAGGGAGGTGAGAGAAGAGTGGCTGAGAAGGGGTTCTGCTTACAGGAGCCAATTATTTTTAAGAGGCTACCTCCCCCTTAAAATCAAGAAGCTAAAAGTTTCCATTTTTTAGCATCAATGGGAACAGAAAGTATGGAACCAAATATTGTACTAATTTCCCATCTTTAGATTGCCTAACAAAGGAGCACTGCTATTTAATAGCTTTAAAAGTACAAAAAGAAGAATCTCCAATAACATGATAAAAATAATTTTGTTAAAGTGGCCAAGCAGTTCCTCAACTGGTGGGCAGTGTCATGAGGCCATAGTAGTTGTCCATTACCACAATCATCAGGCTTGTACTGAGTACTCAGGCACTGGAGATACCAAGCTTAACTCGCTCTAGTCCCCCAGGAGTTCCAAGTGGAGCAGGATGGAAAAGCAGGTCAACAATAAACATACCATGTGCGACAATACATGTAAAGGGTATGGGATCAGCAACTCTGCCCACGGTGTGAGGATGATGAAAACAACACTGATCAAGGCGCACCATTCTAGGACTCACTCGGGGAGAAGGGGAAAAGGCAGGGAAAGCAGAAGGAATATCATGAACAGAATCATGAGGATGAAAGTCCACAGCATGACTGGGGAATGACAAGTGGGCCAGTAAGCCTGGAACAAGGGGGGCTTTGAGAGGAAATGAAATTGGGAGAGTTTGGATACAGTTGAAATATATTAAACACTGTGACAAAGGATGGGACAGGCGATTACAGAATCTAAACTTGTACTTGGACAAGTAAAGGGCACCTTGAAGGTATTTTGGTTCAATTCCCTGAATAATTATTCCCACTACGACTATAAGTACTATAAAAAATACCATGACCACAAAGGTCACCATTTTTGAGCACTAGGTTTTAGGCTTGGTGATACACATTGTTCAGTGATACTCATTGTTTCAAGAGAACCATATCATGTTCATAGTGATCAGATAATGTCACTAATGAATTTACTTTTATGCAGGGGATTGAAGCATGGGAGTGAACTGGTAACTCATTTTCCTGTGGTCTCTACCCATGCCGATTAGCACCAAAAGGCACCAGTCTCAGGAGCTCCTCTACCTGAGAATATTTACATTCCAAAAGCCAGCCTAGCCAGTGGGAAGCAAGAAATATAAGGGAAACAGAAATACTAATTGATATCAAGGTCACGGAAGGGACAGGAAGAATGTGATCCAAAGCACATGTAGAAAGGACAAACTATGGGCAAGAAAAGAGATATTTTCTGTGAGGAGAAGAATGGGACAGAGGGTGACTGCAAATGCCTACAGGTTTGAAGGTGCAGATGAGGGAAGCTAAGGGGGTTCATCTGGACTTTTTTCTGCAGTGTTGGGAGTTCCTCTGCTAAGTAGGTGAGATGGTTAATTTTATGTGTTAACTTGACTGGGCTAAGGCACTCTCAGATTGCTGGTAAAACTTTATTTCTAAGTGTGTCTGTGAGAGTATTTCTGGAAGAGATTAGCATTTGAATCCATAGACTGAGTAAGGAAGATTGCTCTCCCCAATGTCCTTGGGCATCATCCAATCCATCGAGGGCCTGAACAGAGCAAACAGGCCAAGAACGGTGAATTTGCTCTCAGCGAGGGCTGGGACATCAATCTTCTCCAGCCCTCCTACACTGGCGCGTGATTCTCAGGCCTTCCAGCTCTGACAGGGACTTATAGCATTGACCCTTCCCCCATGCACACTGATTTTGGGGCCTATGGACTCAGATTGTGACTTCTACCATTGTTCCCCTGGTTCTTAGGCCTTCAAACTTGGACTGAATTACACCATCAGCTTGCCTGGTTCTCCAGCTTCTAGATGGCAGATTGCAGATCTTCTTGGCTTTCATATCACATGAGCCAATTCCTATAATCTCAGGGTGTGTGTGTGTGTGTGTTTCTCTGGAGGATGACACTGTATGCTTCAGATGGTACAGAGGCTTGAGGCACGTGGCATGGGTTTAGGACATCTGCTGTGGGAGAAGAGAGCAGGAGACAATAGGCTACATAACTGACCTGATGACTTCAGTGTCAAGGCTGTGTATCCCGGATGCACTTTACTCATTTTTCAGTGTAAAGAATCGAAAGGTGAAATTCTTCTCTTATTATGTCCCAGAGTATAAATAATCAGAAAAATTAGGACATGACCCATGATGATACTTTTTATAAAAACTGACCTTATGAAGGTCAAAAGTTAACAGATAACTGAGGATGCATCACAAAAACAACTTCTTATTCTTAGTGATAAAAAGTACATCTTAAAAGTAGATCTGTGTCAAAGATCTTGGCCATAAATACAGACCAAGTTTCATGGAATTCTGCCTATATTCTGCTTAAGCATAATCAAAGAGCCCATAATATAACATGTGGCCTTCAAAGAGAAAGAAGCAGAAGTGGTTAGGATTTTCCATGTTAAAAAAAAGTCTAACTCATCCCTTCCTTCACTTATCCTGTGGCTGCACAACCCCGAAGGAAAAGGAATGTTGTCATTCTGCTTCGGTAAGCAGACTATTACAACTTATTGCAGGGGAATTATACACCCTACTCGATTTGTGCTTAAGAACGATATTTGTGCTCATTTTCTCCTTTTTTTATGAGCTTTTGTGAATGACCCTTGTTATCATAGATCTTTTATTTAAAATGTATTTATTTATTTGTTTGTTTATTTTTTAATTTTTGGCTGTGTTGGGTCTTCGCTTCTGTGTGAGGGCTTTCTCCAGTTGTGGCAAGCGGGGGCCACTCTTCATCGCGGTGCGCGGGCCTCTCACTGTCGTGGCCTCTCTTGTTGCAGAGCACAGGCTCCAGACGCGCAGGCTCAGTAGTTGTGGCTCACGGGCCTAGTTGCTCGCGGCATGTGGGATCCTCCCAACCAGGGCTCGAACCCGTGTCCCCTGCATTGGCAGGCAGATTCTCAACCACTGCACCACCAGGGAAGCCCTCATTTTCTCCTTCTGTGTATTTCCTCCACCACACAGGCAGCTGCCAATCCACTTCTTATGCAGAGAGGACACTAGCCCAAGGAGTTGAGCAAAGCCTTCCTTTGAAGAGGACGATTCTTGGCCCACTGAAAAATACCATGGGGAGGCTGGCCTGTCATTTAACTCATTTCCCCTTCTCCTACCCATCACCGCAGGATCTTGGTTGTGAGTGATAAATGTGGTGGTCAAAATGACGGTTTCAATGGTCTTAGGAGTTGCTCATTGGGGCAATATATACAGAGTAATTATGGAACATGTTCTTTGGAGTCAGATATGGGTTCAAACCCCAGCTCCACAATTTACTAACTAGCTAGTTGACCCTGGGTACGTAAATTCAAATTCATGCTCCAAGTCTCCATTTTCTCATCTCAAAATTAGGGGCAAATAATAAGATCAAGCTTACAATATTGTTGGGAGGATTATAAAGATAATGCATGTAAAGCTTTAGCATGGCACCTGGCACAGAGAGGTGCTCCATAATGTGCAGCTACATAAAAATAATTCAGTGCTTCCTCTTGTTTTTGTTCCAGAGGGAAAAGGAACTTGTCCTTTGTCTTTCCAGGCCCCATCACAGGCATGAAAACCCTTTCAAAAATGGACTGCTATGGTTAAGAACTTGACCTCTGAACTCTGCCCAAGGTCAAGTCCCTGTTCTGCTACTTTCCTGTGACCTCAGGAAAGTTACCTTTCTAAGCACCAGTTTTCCCATCTGCAAAATGAGAATTAAATGAAATCACGGATGTAAAGCACAGTGATTGGCATATGGTATACACTAAAAATGTAGGCAATTGATATTATTGTTGGGTAGGCTCACTCTGAGCTTATGAAGATAAGATGACATTTTTCAGAGGCAGTGTGACAAAAACTGAACTCAAGTATTCCTACCAGTAGTGTCCAAAGCTCTGCAGTATACTTGGTTCCGTGATGGCAGCCAAACTCACATCAGGATTATTAATTGCTTGGATTCTTAAATAGGGAGTTTCTAGCTCCTCAGGAAATGAGGAAAGAGTTTGGCTACACTGGGCCGACGTGGGAGGGCTTCTAGAAAATCTGACCCACAATGGTGGTTCTCATAGTGTGGGTAAGGGCAGTTATGGAAGTAGCATCTAACGAAAAACTTTTGCTGGTTGAACAGCAATACATCCTTTCAGTCCCCATCAGTTCAGCTATCTGATTTATAACGATCCTTTCTAGCTACCTGTCTTTTCTTAAATATTTGGCTGTGCCTTTTCCAACAGGACCTTTGTATTACACGTCTTCAGAATTGCAGGATGATTTGCCCAAAGCGTTAGGTGCTCTCGGGAATGAGTTTGCTATTTCTGAAAACCTCTTATCTCTTTTAGGCTAAATGAATACCATTAGACAAAGGATGTCTACAATGTACTACTGGTACCCCGGTGGTCTAAAAGTTGGCACATCCCTTAAATGACTATTTCCCAGCAAGTCATTTATAGTTTTCAAACAAAATCCATCCAAAATAAAACGAAAGAACGGTGCCTTTCCACAGAATATAGAACATAAAAACACAGGTCTAAAGTACAAATTTCTCAAGTGGTAAAAGGAAAGACCTGAATAGTAATATTTCACAGAGTATTCTAGTCATGAAAGCCTCTTCATGATCTGCCTGACTATGCAGAAACAAAAAAAGAATCAGATCCAAAGGATGCTGTGACGGGTAGGAACCAAACCACATAGCCCAAGGCAGCTGTCCCCTCACTTTATCTAATAAAATGGTTTGATGTTAGAAAGTTGTGTATAAATCAATGCTTATTTTAAAACTTTCAAAAGGCTTTACAAAGCAATCTTGCAGTGGATCCATTAATAAAATGAATGATTACTCCCATTTTACATCTTTCACAAATTCAAATGCTCAAACAATAATACTTGAAGTGGGATTTACTTATGACCCAAGAGACCCTAGCTCCACAGCTACATACCTTAAGCAACTTTTATCCCAAGATGGGCATTATGGCCCTAAGCTGGTACACTGGTATATTAATACATAGTAAACTGAATTGCAAGCCACAAAGCTTGTGACACACGATACTGTAGCATGGGTGGTGTATATATGGCAGCACAGCCTACTCTATATAAGATTACACTCCTGATCATTGGCTACAATTTAACATTCAGCTGGTATCAAAGAAAAAGTCTAACCCTAAATCCCAGAGCATGTCGTGATTCTGTAAGAACTTGTATACGAACTAGAAAATGGCATTGAATACCAACCACCTGGAAACTTCCAAGGAACAGATCGGCATGTCGTATGGTCCTGGTGGCCTGACCGCAGTGACTGCAACATCATAGCCCCTGTCTACTGAAGGTCTTTCCTGAAGTGGAAAGAGAGTAGGAGAGTGATACAAGTCGCTGATATAAACATGAAGATAGCAAGAATAGAAGAGCTTGTACTATGGGGAAGTTCTTTGTAAGTGCAAGAACAATTTCATATGCATAAAAGAAGAATGATATAGGACTCTTCAGAGTCTTTAATATTCTAATGTGCAGTGCAAATCTCCAGGGCAGGGAGATGGCAAACAGCTGTTTCTCAAACAGTTTTACTCTTGCGACCTTTCCTAGGGGAGCATTTCATTCGGGTAACATATTTGGAAATGCTGCCTTAAAGTCAATTTTAACAACAATACGAACAACTAACATTTATTAAGTGCCAGGCACAGAATATGTGATACTCAGGTACCAGTCTGGAAGCATGATGTAAAATGGGTCCCAATACGTAGCTTAGGTCAGGGGCTAAAACCTGAGAAGGACTCTGAAGGCCCATTTATATATGGCAATGGCTGGAATGGCTTAAGGGTGGCCTGATGAGTTAAAAGACTCATGCAGAGCTGCATCTTCATCATCATTAACAGTGATAAAAAAAACTTCACCATTATTCTAGAGGGCAGACAGCAGAAGCAAGAAGAACTACAATCCTGCAGCCTGTGGAACAAAAACCACATTCACAGAAAGATAGAAAAGACGAAAAGGCAGAGGGCAATGTACCAGATGAATGAACGAGATAAAACCCCAGAAAAACAACTAAATGAAGTGGAGATAGGCAACATTACGGAAAAAAGAATTCAGAATAATGATAGTGAAGATGATCCAGGACCTCGGAAAAAGAATGGAGGCAAAGATTGAGAAGATGCAAGAAATGTTTCACAAAGACCTAGAAGAATTAAAGAACAAACAAACAGTGATGAACAATACAATAACTGAAATGAAAAATACACTAGAAGGAATCAATAGCAGAATAACTGAGGCAGAAGAACGGATAAGTGACCTGGAAGACAGAATGGTAGAATTCACTGCTGCAGAACAGAATAAAGAAAAAAAGAATGAAAAGAAATGAAGACAGCCTAAGAGACCTCTGGGACAACATTAAATGCAACAACATTCATATTATAGGGGTCCCAGAAGGAGAAGAGAGAGAGAAAGGACCTGAGAAAATATTTGAAGAGATTATAGTTGAAAACTTCCCTAATATGGGAAAGGAAATAGTCAATCAAGTCCAGGAAGCGCAGAGAGTCCTAGGCAGGATAAACCCAAGGAGAAACACGCTGAGGCACATAGTAATCAAACTGACAAAAATTAAAGACAAAGAAAAACTGCTGAAAGCAACAAGGGAAAATTCTGGCTCTACAACACCAAACTGGCTCTACAACAAATGCTAAAGGAACTTCTCTAGGCAGGAAACACAAGAGAAGGTAAAGACCTACAATAACAAACACAAAACAATTAAGAACATAGGAACATACATATCGATAATTACCTTAAATGTGGATGGATTAAATGCTCCAACCAAAAGACACAGACTGGCTGAATGGATACAAAACAAGACTTGTATACATGCTGTCTACAAGAGACCCACTTCAGACCTAGGGACACATACAGACTGAAAGTGAGGGGATGGAAAAAGATATTCCATGCAAATGGAAATCAAAAGAAAGCTGGAAGGGCAATTCTCACATCAGACAAAATAGATTTTAAAATAAAGACTATTACAAGAGACACAGAAGGACACTACATGATGATGAAGGGATCAATCCAAGAAGAAGATATAACAATTGTAAATATTTATGCACCCAACACAGGAGCACCTCAATACATAAGGCAAATGCTAAAAGCCATAAAAGGGGAAATCAACAGTAACACAAACATAGTAGAGGAACTTAACACCCCACTTTCACCAATGGACAGATCATCCAAAATGAAAATAAATAAGGAAACACAAGCTTTAACTGATACATTAAACAAGATGGACTTAATTGATATTTACAGGACATTCCATCCAAAAACAACAGAATACACTTTCTTCTCAAGTGTTCATGGAACATTCTCTAGGATAGATCATATCTTGGGTCACAAATCAAGCCTTGGTAAATTTAAGAAAATTGAAATTGTATCAGGTATCTTTTCCAACCACAACACTATGAGACTAAATATCAATTATAGGAAAAAATCTGTAAAAAACTACAAACATATGGAGGCTAGACAATACACTACTAAATAACCAAGAGATCACTGAAGAAGTCAAAGAGGAAAACAAAAAATACTTAGAAATGAATGATAATGAAAACACGACTACCCAAAATCTATGGGATGCAGCAAAAGCAGTTCTAAGAAGGAAGTTTATAGGAATACAAGCCTACCTCAAGAAACAAGAAAAATCTCAAATAAACAATCTAACCTTATACCTAAAGGAACTAGAGAAAGAAGAACAAACAAAACCCAAAGTTAGCAGAAGGAAAGAAATCATACAGATCAGAGCAGAAATAAATGAAAGAGAAACAAAGAAAACAATAGCAAAGATCAATAAAACTGAAAGATGGTTGTTTGAGAAGATAAACAAAATTGATAAACCATTAGCCAGCCTCATCAAGAAAAAGAGGGAGAGGACTCAAATCAATAAAATTAGAAATGAAAAAGGAGAAGTTACAACAGACACCGCAGAAATACAAAGCATCCTAAGAGACTACTACAAGCAACTCTGTGCCGATAAAATGGACAACCTGGAAGAAATGGACAAATTCTTAGAATGGTATAAACGTCCAAGACTGAACCAGGAAGCAATAGAAAATATGAACAAACCAATCACAAGTAATGAAATTGAAACTGTGATTAAATATCTTCCAACAAACAAAAGTCCAGGACCAGATGGTTTCACAGGTGAATTCTATCAAATATTTAGAGAAGAGCTAACACCCATCCTTCTCAAACCCTTCCAAAAAATGCAGAGGAACACTCCCAAACTCATTCTATGAGGGCACCATTACCCTGATAACAAAACCAGACAAAGATACTACAGAAGGGCTTCCCTGGTAGTGCAGTGGGCGGGGGTCCGCCTGCTGATGCAGGGGATGCGGGTTCGTGCCCCGGTCCAGGAGGATCTCACATGCTGTGGAGCGGCTGGGCCCGTGGGTCATGGCCGCTGGGCCTGCTCATCCAGAACCTGTGCTCCACAGTGGGAGAGGCCACAACAGTGAGAGGCCCGCGTCCCGCCAAAAAAAAAAAAAAGATACTACAGAAAAAGAAAATTACAGACCAATATCACTGATGAATATAGATGCAGAAATCCTCAACAAAATATTAGCAAACAGAATCCAACAGCACATTAAAAGGATCATACACCATGATCAAGTGGGATTTATCCCAGGGATGCAAGGATTCTTCAATATACGCAAATCAATCAATGTGATACACTATATTAACAAACTGAAGAATAAAAACCATATAATCATCTCAATAAATTCAGAAAAAGCTTTTGACAAAATTCCACACCGCTTTATGATAAAAACTCTCCAGAAAGTGGGCATAGAGGGAACCTACCTCAACATAATAAAGGCCATATATGACAAACCCACAGCAAACATCATTCTGAATGGTGAAAAACTGAAACCATTTCCTCTAAGATCAGGAACAAGACAAGGATGTCCACTCTCATCACTATTATTCAACATAGTTTCAGAAGTCCTAGCAATCAGAGAAGAAAAAGAAATAAAAGGAATCCAAATCGGAAAAGAAAAAGTAAAGCTGTCACTGTTTGCAGGTGACATGATACTATACACAGAGAATCCTAAAGATGCCACCAGAAAACTACTAGAGCTAATCAACGAATTTGGTAAAGTAGCAGGATACAAAATTAATGCACAGAAATCTCTGGCATTCCTATACACTAATGATGAAAAATCTGAAAGAGAAATTAAGGAAACACTCCAATTTACCACTGCAACAGAAAGAATAAAATACCTAGGAATAAACCTACCTAAGGAGACAAAAGACCTGTATGCAGAAAACTATAAGACACTGATGAAAGAAATTATAGATGATACCAACAGATGGAGAGATATACTATGTTCTTGGATTGGAAGACTCAATATCGTGAAAATGACTATACTACCCAAAGCAATCTACAGATTCAATGCTACCCCTATCAGATTACCAATGGCATTTTTTACAGAACTAGAACAAAAAATCTTAAAATTTGTATGGAGACACAAAAGACCCCGAATAGCCAAAGCAATCTTGAGGGAAAAAAACAGAGCTGGAGGAATCAAGACTCCCTGACTTCAGACTATACTACGAAGCTACAGTCATCAAGACAATGTTACTGGCACAAAAACAGAAATATAGATCAATGGAACAGAATAGAAAGCTCAGAGATAAACCCACGCACCTATGGTCAACTAATCTATGACAAAGGAGGCAAGGATATACAATGGAGAAAAGACAGTCTCTTCAATAAGTGGTGCTGGGAAAACTGGACAGCTACATGTAAAAGAATGAGATTAGAACACTCCATAACACCATACACAAACATAAACTCAAAATGGATTAGAGACCTAACTGTAAGCCTGGGCACTACAAAACTCTTAGAGGAAAACATAGGAAGAACACTCTTTGACATAAATCACAGCAAGATCTTTTTTGATCCGTCTCCTAGAGTAATGGAAATAAAAACAAAAATAAACAAATGGGACCTAATAATAAAAAACATACTTCACCATTATAAATCACTTGCTATGTTTCAGGCACTGTGGTCAGTCCTCAAGAGAGCCCTGTAAATTTCGATCCTATTATTGTCTCTATTTTACCCTCACTTGCCCCAGTCATCCAGTGAGTGTCAGAGGTAGGACTGAAACCCAGGTTTGTTGAACATCAGTTCGGTGTTCTTTCCATTCCACTAGCTGTCTCTCATTAACGCCCTGGCGAAGACAGATTTGGAAGGACCTGCAGGATATCACGAAGGGCAGTATATGCTGCAGGTAACTGCACCCAGCAGAAGGCACTAGGAGAAAATGATATGTATGAATGGATTCTCACAGCTCGGGATTAAAAATACAGAAAAATACAATCAGCAAACCAAACCTTTTTAACCTGCAAGCAAACTCTATGTGGACGCTAATTGCCTTGATGAAGTAATGAATCTATTGTTCACTCTGCATTTGAAATTTTCCATTAAGGTAAAACAACACTCGAGAGACAGATCTAATTGTGCAACATGATCTGTAAAAGCCTCTTACTAGTAAGACAAACATGCCCTTAACAGTGATGTGTAACACCCAGTATTTTCCAATTCTGAGAAGTATACTTTTGTGCATTAAGAGGTAACAGAGGTTCCTATTTCCTTGATATGACACCCAGCCTCGTTTCTAAAACATCAGCGTTGCATCATCAATTGAGACACCTGTACTGGGTATGTACGGTGTTCAAGGAAGAAGATGTGGGTCCTGCCCTCTATGGAAAGATGAAACCCTTTAATCTTAGGCAGGCAGTGATAAGATCTCAAATGGAAGGCCTCAACAAAGTGCTTTGAAATCAATGGGGAGGGATTGATTCCCAAAGTGCCTGGAGCAGGGGGAGCTCTAGGAATAGATCCAGGAAGGCAAAGGCCGAGGTTGGAGTTGAGCAAGGCTTTGAAGGCTTTTGAACCTGACCAATTTCAAATTTACAGGGATGGGCAGTGTTGCCCACATTAAAAGAAAAGTTAAAGACCCCAACTCAAAGAAGAAAGTTCAGGGATTCCCTGGTGGCGCAGTGGTTGAGAGTCCGCCTGCCGATGCAGGGGATGCGGGTTCGTGCTCCAGTCCGGGAAGATCCCACATGCCATGGAGCGGCTGGGCCCGTGAGCCATGGTCGCTGAGCCTGCGCGTCCAGAGCCTGTGCTCCGCAACGGGAGAGGCCACGACAGTGAGAGGCCCGCGTACCGCAAAAAAAGTAAATAAATAAAAAGTTCAGAAATGAAGATACTCAATAAACCAGGTTTTCTATTTATGGACAAGCACATTTATGCGGCTACCATTTTTATAGCTAACAAGAGATTTACCGAAACAGAGGTTTTTTTGTTTGTTTTGCGGTACGCGGGCCTCTCACTGTTGTGGCCTCTCCCGTTGCGGAGCACAGGCTCTGGACGCGCAGGCTCAGCGGCCATGGCTCACGAGCCTAGCCGCTCTGTGGCATGTGGGATCCTCCCGTACCGGGGCACGAGCCCGTGTCCCCTGCATCGGCAGGCGGACTCTCAACCACTGTGCCACCAGGGAAGCCCTGAAGCAGTGTTTTATGTGACTAGTATAGCTATTACTCTAGAATAAATTATTTTTTAAATAGAGAAGATAAATTGAAACTTAGTCACATCTTGAGCAACACTTTAAGTCACCAACCTAGGTGATACCCCAGATGGAGGAGAGAATCTATCCAAAGGCTGGTTTAGATCACTTAAAGAGTTCAAAATTCAAATCAAACTGTGTTTTTAACACCTCCTAGATCCCTAGTCCTGCCTCAATTAAACTCTGTGAGCCTCAGTTACCTCATGTATGAAATTGGGATAAAATAGCTACATTACAGGATTTAAATAGAGATTAGAGAAACTTGACATGTACTTGGCTTAGACAGGGCCTTCAAAGAAATGGCGGCGATGGTAATTGCCATTCCTCATCCAAGACCAGGTGCAGTGGACGGGGTGAGGAGAGATGAGCTGGAGGCCCTGCTTGAGGCAATATTCCACAAGGTTCCCCCACTTCTTTTCACACAGGCATATCACTCCGCTTTTCTAACCATTCATTAAACTCCTCTATCATCCAAAATATCAGCATCCAAACTAGGTGGAGGACTATTAGAGCAGCTGCAGTGCTCACAGGAGAGGGGAGCTGATTCTATGATCAGTAGGTTACCACCTAAAAGACAACTGGGTAATTTGGAAAACTCTACCCTTTTAGTTAGATGAATAAATATCCCACCCTTGTACCTAACACTCACCCAGCAATAGTTTCTATTCCAAGAGAATGTGGGTTGTTAATTCAACTTCCCACAGAACTAGGTAAACATGGGAGTAGCTTGGAAAGCCCCAAGATGAGGGACAGTAGGCTGAGGAGGGATGTGAAGCTTGATACCTAGGATCCTGAGTCAGGAGATAGAGGTGTGAAGTGCAGTGGCTTGGGTGCTAGTCTACCAAACAGCTGATCCCTCTCACCCCCAGCTCTGACCTTCTGTGCTAAGGGGATCCTCCTGACTCCAAAGCACTTCTCCACCAAAGGGTACCAAATGGGCGGTTCTACACATCAGGATCGCGACAGCATCAGGTCTCCAAAGTCAAGTTTAGAGGCACTAAAAGGAAGAGTTAAGGTCACCAAGGAAAAGCATGGTTAACTCCTAATTCTCCTCAAGGCAGTCCTGAGAGCCCCCCTTGCAGAGAAAGTAGAGGACAGCTCAGGCAAGACAATTTGGGTTTGAACCTCAATTCCTCCATTTTCTAATGGTGTGCTATAGGGCAAGTTACTTAGATAATTTGATCATAGTAACAAATGTTTGAAATAAAGACAGCCTGGGCCATTCCTCTTCTTAAAGCTGCCCGGAATCAAGATTACCAGTTTCAGCAAGAATCTGGAAAAGGAGAAGCCCATGGCCATCACCATTTGGCCACGAAGTCCTCGAACTTTTTGAACATTGAACCACCCAGCTGAAGGCAGCAAACACTTGGAACTTTTATGAAATCAGACTTCAACCATATCCATTAGTCCAATTTCCATCCATTCTGACTGTGCATAAAGTTGTTAGGAACCTAGCAACAAACTGAGTCTTATTTTGAACCACTGAGATACATAGAACAAGAAGTCAATTCAGCCCCCATTCAATCCATTTTTTTCCCATTTAAACACATAAGGATATGGAGACTCAACGAAGGAATGGACCTTGTTCAAGTTACATAACTCACTGAGAGCGCTTTACTATGATAAGGGAATAAAAGCAAAGCTAAAAACAGGAACCAGATAAATTGAAGCTGCTTTTGAAAAGAATAGATCAAAATCTATTAAATTAGCTGAGAGGTAAATTTAATTCTGTTCTTTGATTATCCTTCAGAGGACTGATTTCTCTGAACTTGGATGAGTTGAATTCCTGTTTGTCCTTTAAAATATTATGCAAGGCTTCACAAAATTCCTTTTTCCTGATCTCATGGAACCAAGAGGATGTAGGGAAAAGTGATAGATAATTTTTAGGGATGTTTTAAGAACTAAATACTCTGAGGGAAGCAGCTGGCCCAGTGCCTGGCATAATGATAGGTACCTAGCCTGTGTGAGTTCATTCTCAATGGTTAGGTTTAATATTCTAAGCTTTTGAATTTTGAACTAGATATGAAAACAGGCAAAAGAAAACACTGAAGAATACTTTCATCTCTGCTCATCATCAGCTCTGCTGAAGAAAGAGAGTGAACAGAGGGAAGCTTTCTCAAAGGACTGCAATGAAAAGAGCTTGGTGAATGAGATTATGCTTGAGCCTGGGCCCTGGACACAAACTGACTGATATTACTTTTCCCATGTGGGAGTTCTGACACTAAGCTCCTGGAAGGAAGGAACTCTGTCATACTTCTCCAGATCTCCTATAGGAGACACAAGGGGGAAACAGTGACTGGAGAAGGGCTCATTGAAACAGAGCTCTCAGCTCTCTTCTGGGAAATCGTTGCATTGAGCTCTACTGGCAAGTCTTATAAATAGTTTAGATAACTTAAAAAGCTTTTGGCAGGGAGGGATAAATTAGGAGTTTGGAATTAACATATACACATTACTATATATGAAACAGATAACCAACAAGGGCCTAATATATAGAACAGGGAAATACTTTCAATATCTTCTGTAATGGAAAAGAATCTAAAAAATAGATTTATGAAAAAAGGATAGATTTACATATATATGTATATACATATATATACATATGTATAACTGAATCACTTTGCTGTACACCTAAAACTAACACAACATTTTAAATCAACTATGCTTCTGTTAAAAAATAAAGAAAAAAAAACTTGCACTTATAAGCTGGTAAGACAACCATGGGAAAAACCCAAATATAAAATTACTGAAAAAAAAAAGCTTTTGCAGGGATGAGGGAAGGATTGGGAGGCAGAATTTGGATTAAATTGAAATTATGACCTTAGTAATCCAAGGAAGCAGGGCATTGGTGGTGATTAAACAGAAGCATTATGAATGTCTCTTAAAGAGTAATTCTCAGACCATAGCTTTCTGATTGGCATAGTTATTATACAGCCAAGGGGTGCTTAACAGGGTGATGTCTCTTCTCATGAGACATGTGGCAATGTCTGGAGATATCTTTTGTTGTCACAACTCAGGGGGGCAGGGGGCCAGCTGAGACGCTGCTACTACTGTCTACTGCATAGAGTCCAGGTATCTGCTCAACATCCCACCATGTTCAGGATAGCCCCTGACAACAAAGAATGATCTGGCTTGAGGACACAGGGAGGGGGAAGGGTAAGCTAAGATGAAGTGAGAGAGTAGCATGGACCTATATACACTACCAAACGTAAAATAGATAGCTACTGGGAAGCAGCCGCATAGCACAGGGAGATCAGCTCGATGCTTTGTGACCACCTAGAGGGGTGGGATAGGGAGGGTGGGAGGGAGGGAGCCTCAAGAGGGAGGGGATATGGGGATATATGTATATGTATAGTTGATTCACTTTGTTGTACAGCAGAAACTAACACACCATTGTAAAGCAATTATACTCCAATAAAGATGTTAAAAAAAAAAAAGAATGATCTGGCCCCAGAGATCAATAGTGCTGAGGTTGAGAAACCTTATTCTAGCCCAACATGGGGCCTGGAACTGACTGACTGAAGGAAAAAAAGGTATGTCAACTGATTTTTACAGTAGGAAAGAAGCATGAAAAATTATGCTCCCTGGGTTTTAGTTCTCACTTGTGTTTCCCATGTTAATTTGGTGTCATTTATAACCCAATGCTATTCATTATCAAGGATCTGAATGTGTTGGTTGATTTGATGAACTCCTCTATGTACAAACGAATTAGGCACCATTGCATAAAGATGATACATACTACCCCTTGGAGCATTCTAGGGAAACAGGTCCATTTCCGATTTTCCGTCCCCACTCCTCTACCACACACAGGAACAGAACTAAACAGGAGAGAAGACAAAGTTCATATTGTGTGTTAAGTCTAACCTCTTCCCCCTACTTGCAGAGATATTATTCCTTTCTTTGCAAAGCCCTTTCTTGAGGCCAGCAGACAGGTGAAAAAAGGATGACAGGATGTCAAAAAGTGTCACAAGCCAAAGGAATATATAGTCTCCTTGGTTAGCTTTCAGATTCCACCACGGAGACCCCAACCTACATTTTAAGGTACAGGATACTGTCTCAGCACAGATTTAATTGAGACACAGGAGAGTAGTACTGGATAGGCATAGGGGGAAAATATGTTGTTAGAGGTTGGCGCATGAATGCATCCTTTTCTACCATGATATTTTGCTGTCTTGGTAAAAAGGGTACTAAGCCAAGAGTCTAGCAGCTGTAGCCTCTGGTCTTAGTTTAGAAATGGGTAGTAGCCTAATATAGTTTGAATTAAGGGGTAATCCAACTACCAGACTTCCTTTAAAAAGAATTTTCCCCCCAATTCTCCGGACCACCTTACACTATGAGAAGTTAACTAATTTTTTATTTTCTCATTCTGAATAAACAAAGCTTCTTTCATTTTTTGAGGCCACTAAGAAGAGTTACTTGACCTTGGACAAGGGGACACCCTGTACAGAAAACTTTCATCCAGTTTTGCACGTTTAAGTTCACGTTTCCTTGAGATGTAAATTCGTAAATCCTAGATGAAAACTCAACTCAATTACATGTACTCTATATCATACTGTCATCTCAACAGTTCTTCACCGCAAAACTGTGTCTGTGATTTTTATATACTAGGTCTTTGATTCAGCAAGAGACCCTCTCTGTTAGACAAGGAATCAATTTCCATCATCTAGCAAGAATGCACATGTTTGTAAAGTTGGCAGAAAACTTGCTTTATTGGAAACTCACGTAATGTCATCCTTGATTACAGCATATTAATACAACTTCAAAGAATGTCAGTTTGAAAATACTGAACTCAAGAGGCAATTTACTTTTAATTTGAATTCCTAGTGGTCCAATATTTTTAGGCTATTAAAAAATATCAAGCAAGCTTAACTATATTAAGAAGGACAAACAAAAGAATAAATCAGTCCTGGCAAAGACTTAAACTTTAGATGCACTGTGGAGAAAAAAAATCGATGACATCTTTACAAAGACCTACTCTTTCTTTAGCAGTTTGGCAGTGTGTGATTAGTCATCACTCCCTCTATCAAGGGTCATTCTAACCAAACTCATTTCAATGATTTATGCTAGTTATTTATAAGAAGTCTAATAAGGTGTGAGAAGTGAGGAGACATTTGTTCTATATTGAAATGAACTGGGCTACGAAGTCCAGATGTTAAGAGGGACATATGAGAAGCTTGCATTCAATTACCTCCTTCCTGCATTCTGCTCTACTGATTATTTCCTGAAGCTCTGACCCTCTTGGCTTCCTTAGTACCTTCTTCTCCTGCTTTTCCTTCTCTCACTCCTGAGGAGTCCCTTCGCTTCCAGATCACCTTCTCTGCCTCCTCTTCCTCCCTAGATGATCGCCTCTGCTCTGATGCTTTTACCACCACCCACAGGATGCTAAGTGTTAAATGTCTGCCACCAGCCTAGAACTCATTCCTGAGCAATTTAAAGTCAGGTCCACATAGTGTCTGAGACACAGAAACGTTGCTCAATAAGGGTTAAATGAATAAAGGAATGAAATATAAAAATGGATTCATGGGACTTCAGTGAAAGACCCATGGAGGAAAGTGAAGTTGTCCTAGACGAGCCTGTTCTAGAACGATTGAGTTGTCCTTGAAAAGCCCGTCCTAGAACCCGGCTCACAAGCTGACCACAAATGTATGAGTGAGCTCAGGAAAGATAAACAAAACCTATAGGCTACCTATAACAGACCTAGCCACCCTATTGACTACGAGAAAGAATAATTTTTTTCCTATTTCAAACAACGATGTTTTAGGGTGACTTAAAATACAACAAGAGCTAACTGATAGTTCAAAGACGGCCGTTCATGCTAGTCTTTCTTCCTCAAGGGCAGAGATAGTACCTCTTGTCAATGGTGTGCCTAATAACCAGCACCGTGCCTGGTCTGTACAAGACAATAAATACCTATTGACAAATACATCAATTCTGTTAATGGTGACTGGAAGCGTCATCAGTCATTTGCTGCCTAGAATTACGGCAAATGGCAGGTTTAAACCAGAGTGTCAAATTTGTTATTGGAATAGGTTAGTTGTAATGATAAATATTTACTGAGTATTTCTTGATGGACATAGTGCTAGGCCTGTGGTCTCTATATAATAAAGTTCTATTTAGTAGGGATGAAATAAAGGGTGTATGTTTAAATGGAGTCCTAATTGGGAAGGGAGACAGATCTCATTTAAGACACCAGTAACTGCTCCCAAAGAAAATGCTGCACTAGGATAAAAGGCTCCCAAACTATTCTGATGTGCTTTGGGGATTTTTTCCTCCTTCAGTAAATATTCTGGGTATATTTAACCAATTATCCACTAAGTGAACAGCTAACCATGCATGCCAATTAGAAATTTACTGACCCAGTTCACAAATCTAACATGAATCCAAAATTGCTACCTTCTCAGAGAAAAATCAAGAGATTACAGAAGGAAAATGGCTGAGGAGGGAACAAAACAGAAAAGTTACTGGCTGGCAGTGCCTAGATCTCCTACTTTTTGAAATGCCCTTTGTTCCTTATTGCATGAAAAGAAGTAGATTTTGTTCACAGCCTGAGGCAGGCTGCTAGACAAAGGTGCTCCCTGTATGAATGGCCTCGTTGAGCCCACATTATCCCATAGAAGGCTTTGATTAGGCTGGGCTTTGTGGGCTGGATGTATTCTAGAAAGGGCTCCAGTAGAGGGGCCGTGGGAGCTCTACTACTTCTTTGCTCGTAAGTGTTTTTCCGCAATAAAGTATTTTAACTAGTGGTGTGCATGCATGCGTATGTGCGTGTGTTCACACCTTCTCTGAATGCCAACTAGTGACCACAAGGGGCATGTTTCACTTGTCTTGGGGCTTTGTCTTTTGGGGAAGGGCTGTGTCCACAGTGCTGTGTGGGCAATGGCAGGTCTCTGGGAGAATTAAACTGAGACAGTTCCTGCTCCATTGAGGTCCCAAGTAGAGGACCTGCATATAACCTGGGGGAATGTGCTCACACCAAGATAGAAGAAAAGAAGGAGCAAATAACCCCAATATGAACATGTGTGTCTCTATAACCTCCTTGCATTTCAGACAGATTACCCTAAAAAGGGGTCCACCTTTAGTGCACAAGATCACTGCATTCCAAAGTGGGCACAAAAATCCAGAGCATGAGTGGAACCACTGAGCTCTCACTGGGAGTGCCCAAAGCCAGATAACCTAAAAATGGGGGTTTTCTATCTGTACAGACCCCACCTCAGAATCACGGAACTCCCAAAACTCTGCATCACCGCTTTCCTTTTCTTAGCGGGCAGCACATGGCACAACCAGTTAAGGCTGCTTCAAGGTCTAGTGGTTCCATGAGGAAAAGTATGGGTTAGAAGCATTCTTCCACTTAAGGAAGCACTGCAGGAAAAATGACCTGCATTTAGTAGATGTTCATATAGGGAACAAAGGAGAAGAGCATGTGACAAATCTCAGGGATGACAGTTTGTTCAACCCCTTGTCTACTGCTGATACCAACGTTTCAACCAGGATGTGGGGAAACCCACAAAGGAAGTCTCCCAATGGATGCACTGGGTATGTGCACTCTACTGAGAGGTGAGAGAGATTTCTGTAGTCTTTCTCTAAACAGCAACTCTTACCAGCAGTGGACAAGATACTGCTGAGCTCTTCAACATGGATGGACCTGGAGAAAATCATACTAAGTGAAGTAAGCCACACAGAGAAAGACAAACACCGCTGGTTATCACTTATATATGGAATCTAAAATATGACACAAATGAACTTATCTACGAAACATAAACAGACTCACAGACACAGAAAACACACTTAAGGCTACCAAAGGGGAAGGGGGGGAGGGATAAATTAGGAGTCTGGGATTAACAGATACACATAACTATATATAAAACACATAAACAACATGGACCTACTATATAGCACAGGGAACTGTATTCAATGTCCTGACATAAACCATAATGAAAAACAATCTGAAAAAATATATATAACTGGGACTTCCCAGTTCCAAACCACTGGTGGCACAGTGGTTTGGAATCCACCTGCCAATGCAGGGGACATGGGTTTGAGCCCTGGTCTGGGAAGATCCTACATGCCATGGAGCCACTAAGCCCGTAGCCACACTACTGAGCCTGTGCACTAGAGCCCACGAGCCACAACTACTGAGACTGCATGTCACAACTACTGAAGACTGGGCGCCTAGTGCCCGTGCTCCACAAGAAGAGAAGCCACCACAATGAGAAGCCCACGCACCGCAATGAAGAGCAGCCCCCGCTCGCTGCAACTAGAGAAAGCCCGCGCGCAGCAATGAACACCCAACGCAGCCAAAAATAAAAATTAATTAATAAATTAAAAATATATATATAACTGAATCACTTTGCTGTACACCTGAAACTAACAAATATTATAAACCAACTATACATCAATTTGGAAAAAAAAACAAAAGCAAAGCAAAACAAGAAAAATATGGTGCTGAGCTTTTTCTCAGGTCTTACATCTGAAAGAGGGAGTCAGGGGTCAGGGTACAGGATGAGCTAAGGCAACACAGTGCAGTAGAGGATATCAGGCTTGGGAGATAAAAAGACTAGGCTACAGATCCCAATTAAGACACGTATTAGCTATATGACTCTGAAGAAGTTATTTCCCATCACTACACACCAGTATCCCCATCATGTCCTGCAAGACTGATGACACCTACCTCATGGGTTGGGAAGAATAGCAATAATAAATCTGAAGTGCATGGCACAGAAAAGATGCTTTAAAAAATTGATAGCTAAGCACCTAACCAAAGCACAGTATGGAATTTCCTACACAGAACAGACCACAGAAATTCCCGAGACCTCCTTCTTCATGCTTCTGGAGGGAAGTGGACCACTTCCTGCAATCTCAATCCCTGTGAAAGTCACATAGAACAATCTCTTGAGAGCGACCCAACCCAGTTGGGTAAGACTTTCTCTTCATGTGCCTTTAAGTCAGTTCTCACTATGTAATGAAGGTTTTGTCATTCAGGGATTTAGGTCAGCAGGTATCTTGTGAGCCAAGGTTTTAAGGTAGAAGGTCAACTGGCCTGAGGTGATTAAGAACTGGCCCGCAGCTGAATACTGCACACTAGCACGGTGAGTAAATCCCAATTCTGACACTGCAGACTGTACAGCATTTCGACAGAGCCATATTTGATGAGAATTTGCCCTGTATACATGTTGAAGCTCAACCTCGCTGTTTCTCCTTTCCCTGAAGAACAAGCCACCTTTTAAATCCATCGTTTTTCTGACATCAGACCCGTGGCCCCTCCATGTCTTAGCTGCATTGGAGTATTGGCTCTACCATGTCCCAGTCAGGTGATCTTGGACAAGTTATTTCACTTCTCTTAGTCTCCATTTCCTCTTGCATAAAATGGAGAGAAAAAAAAGTCACCTACTTACTTCTAAGGATTTTTGTAAGACTTAAGATAATATTAGGTAGAGCGCTTGGCACATAGTAAATTCTGGATAATTGTCCGTTATTGTTTTCATTATTATTTACCATAGACTAGAGAGTAAGGTTCCAACAAGTAATGAGAGAGAACTCATGGCTAATATCTAAATCTCTAGGTAAAAACTAATCAAACAGAAAAGGGGAAATGCTGAGAGCAGGTCTTAATAACATTCCTATTCATGGTGGTAATTTTTTGTTTTATAAGAAACACTTCTAATTTTATTTATTTATTTTTGGCTGTGTTGGGTCTTCTTTTCTGTGCGAGGGCTTTCTCTAGTTGCGGTGAGTGGGGGCCACTCTTCATCGTGGTGTGCAGGCCTCTCACTGTCTTGGCCTCTCTTGTTGTGGAGCACAAGCTCCAGATGCGCAGGCTCAGTAGTGTGGCTCATGGGCCTAGTTGCTCCGCAGCATGTGGGATCTTCCCAGACCAGGGCTCAAGCCCGTGTCCCCTGCATTGGCAGGCAGATTCTCAACCACTGCACCACCAGGGAAGCCCCATGGTGGTAATTTTAATGAGCTGAGAAAAAAAAATTTAACCAACAGAATCAGCTTTTTAATAGTGAGAAATGATCTTTCCTCATTTCTGCTATTATAGGTGAAGCGCATCCTCTGGCTTAAAGAAAGATGAGGCAAGTGACCAGTTATGTTATTTATCTAGGGAACGTGCTATTGCACTCAAATGGAATTTAGCTTTTCATAATCATTCTACACTTTCTTTGTGTGTCCTTGACAAGGTCATCACCTCCTTGAGGGTGAGGGTCATTTCACTTCCTTCTTGTGAGTGCTGCACTCCACCTAACTCTAGGCCTGCAGAATTAGCAGGTACTTCCTGAGTCCCTTCTGCCTGTGACAACATATTATCACAGCAAAGCTGAGAATGGCATGCAGACAGCATTTTTCCCTTTAAAACTAAGATGTTTCAGCAACAAAATTGCTTTTAGACAACAAATGCACGTACAGGGCAAGAGGGGCAAAACTGAGCATATGGAGAAGCCATGGAGGGGAAAAGGAGGCCAGAAAAACCACGTTCAAATCAAGTCCTGTCATTCGTCGGGGAAGTGACTTAACCTTCCTCTATCTTAGTTTACTCATCTGTGAAAGGTTGGTAGCAGCCCGTACCTTATGGGGGTTTTGTGATCTGGCCTCTAAGGGGCTTTGCACAGCGCTCTCACTGCATGTAGAAGTGGCCCAGTGGAACTGTGCCCCCTTTTCCTTCCTCCTCAGAGATCCGGTATTCCAGACAATGTATACTGGTTGCTTCCAAGGCTGGACATGCTTGAAGGTTGACCTGGAGCTGTTCTGAAAATATATATCTTAAAATAGCTGGGGCTCCTAAGTAGAAATAGGCTAGCACATGGGTGGAAGTGAACACGTGATTTTGATGTGTCGGAGTGAGTGTGGATAATGGCTGTGAAGCAAGACAAGGGTAAGTGCTTGATAAAATGCAGAATGTTATATCTCTTGTTCCACATTTTCCCACGGGCATTATTCAAGCGGCATATTCTCAAGCACGCTGAGAGATGCTGTAGCGTATAACAAATAAATACCTGAATCAATGTAATTTAGAATGCTAGGCATGATTTAGAAACATAGATAACAATGAAAGTCTCCCAATCATGGCAAAGTCAGTTTTCACACACAAGCTGCTGTAATAACATCACGCTGCAGAGCTGGTGATGTCTAGATGATAAGAGGGCAATGCCCCAGTGACAACAGCCTCGGGGACAGATACCCAGATCAGGAGCAGCTGGCGTCAACTTCTGCAATCTCACCCTAGAGCAGCAGCAATCAAGTCAAGAAGCACGTAGAAGTCCTTCCCTGGCATGTGGATACGCTCTCCTCCTTCCCCTCCTCCCCCATCTTCTTCTTTAAGTATGATCACACGTGGTCCTGAGAATCATAGAGAGCAGAGCAAGGTTTCAACCACTGCTTGCAAGAAAGGAGGCTGATCACAAGGTGGCAGATTGCCACGCTCCTATGGAGAAGCCAGATTATATTTCTAAAAGCACAGAGAGGCAAAGAGGCAAGGGAACTTCAAGAAGGTGAGAGAGAGAGAGAAAGAGAGAGAGAGGGAGAATGTGTGTGTGTGTGTGTGTGTGTGTGTGTGTGTGTTGGGAAGGATGGATACCTTACATGGACACAAGTTCTAAAGGTCATATAAGTGCAGCCTGTCCAGCAGTGACCTCTAATCACAGGGCACCTCCTGAAGAGGCTCATGCAACCAGCATGATAAGAATTGTAAATGGACAGCTGACATCATACAATGAACCTTATGCCAAGGTAATTTTGTTCTAAGGCAGCAATTCCAACCCTGTTAGTACATTAGAATCACCTCGGGAACATTTAAAAAGAAATACCCATGTTGGGCTTCCCTGGTGGCGCAGTGGTTGAGAGTCCGCCTGCCGATGCAGGGGACACGGGTTCGTGCCCTGGTCCAGGAAGATCCCACATGCCGCGGAGTGGCTAGGCCCGTGAGCCATGGCCGCTGAGCCTGTGCATCTGGAGCCTGTGCTCCGCAACGGGAGAGGCAACAACAGTGAGAGCCCTGTGTACCACAAAGAAAACAAAACAAAACAAAACAAAACAAAAAAAACCATGTCAAGACTCAGCCACAAGAGATTTTGCAGGGTTTTCATTTGGACAAGTTATTGGTTATTGCTTGACTGTGGTCTGATGTTGGGCTCGGGCATCACTACTATTTAAAAGGTCCTCAGATAATTCAAGTGTGGAGCCGAGGTTGAGAATCACTGAAGTAATCTAAGCAACTTTGCTGAATGTTGGGTCCAAAGACTTAGTGCTGGTACATGAACTTGTAACTAAGCACATTTTTTATTTAGTTCAGCTGACACTATTTTTCACAGCAAGACAGCAATACTTTCTTTTTTTTAGTTGAAGTATAGTTGATTTACAATATTGTGTTAGTTTCTGGTGTACAGGAAAGTGAGATACATACACACACATACACATATTCCATTTCATATTCTTTTCCGTTATGCTTTATTACAGGATATTTTAAAAAATTAATTTATTTATTTTTGGCTGCATTGGGTCTTCGTTGCTGTGTGAGGGCTTTCTCTAGTTGTGGAGAGCAGGGGCTACTCTTCGTTGCAGTACACAGGCTTCTCATTGCGATGGCTTCTCTTGTTGTGGAGCATGGGCTCTAGAGCGCAGGCTCAGCAGTTGTGGCACACAGGTTCAGTAGTTGTGGCTCATGGGCTCTAGAGCACAGGCTCAGTAGTTGTGGCACACAGGCTTAGTTGCTCCACAGCATGTGGGATCTTCCCGGACCAGGGCTCAAACTCGTGTCCCCTGCATTGGCAGTCAGATTCTTAACCACTGCGCCACCAGGGAAACCCTATTACGGGATATTGAATAGAGTTCCCTGTGCTATGCAGTAGGTCCTTGTTTACCTATTTTATGTATAGTGGTGAATATCTGCTAATTCCAAACCCCTAATTTATTCCTCACTCACCCCTTTTTTCCTTTGGTAACCATAAATTTGTTTTCTATGTCTGTGAGTCTGTTTCTACTTTGTAAATAAGTTCATTTGTAGCATATTTTAGATTCCACATATAAGTGATATCATTTGATATATGTCTTTCTCTTTCTTACTTACTTCACTTAGTATGATAATCTCTAGGTACATCCATGCTGTTACAAATGGCATTATTTCATTCTTTTTTATGACTGAGTAGTATTCCATTTATGTATGTACCACATCTTCTTCATCCATTCATCTGTCGATGGACATTTAGGTTGCTTCCATGTTTTGCCTATTGTAAATAGTGCTGCTATGAACATTGGTATGCATGTATCTTTTGAAATTAGAGTTTTGTCTTTTCCGGATGTAATCCCAGGAATGGGATTGCTGATTCATATGGTAGCTCTATTTTTAGTTTTTTTTAAGGAACCTCCATACTGTTTTCCATAGTGACTTCACCAATTTACATTCCCGCCAACAATGTAGGAGGGTTCCCTTTTCCACACCCTCTCCAGCATTTATTATTCGTAGGCTTTTTAATGATGGCCATTCTGACTGGTGTGAGGTGATACCTCATTGTGGTTTTGATTTGCATTTCTCTGATAATCAGCAATGTTGAGTGTCTTTTCATGTACCTGTTGGCCATCTGTATGTCTTTGGAGAAATGTCTATTTAGGTCTTCTGCCCATTATTTGACTGGGTTGTTTGTTTTTGTTATTGAGTTGTATGAGCTGTTTGTATATTTTGGAAATTAAGCCCTTGTAGGTCACATCATTCGTAAATATTTTGTCCCAGTCTGCAGGTTGTCTTTTTGTTTGGTTTAAGGTTTCCTTTGCTGTGCAAAAGCTTGTAAGTTTGATTAGGTCCCATTTGTTTATTTTTGCTTTTATTCCTATTGCCTTGGGAGACTGACCTAAGAAAACATTGCTATGATTTATATCAGAGAATGTTTTGCCTATGTTCTCTTCTAGGAATTTTTTATGGTGTCATGTCTTATATTTAAGTCTTTAAGCCATTTTGAGTTTATTTTTGTTCAGGGTGTGAGGGAGTGTTCTAACCTTATTGATTTAGATGCAGAAAGACAGCAATACTTTCTTGATGAAAGAAACAGTGCATTGATTTACATTCTGGCACAAGCTCCTCATCTCATTATGGACTGGTAACAAACAATTTCAGACCCAGCCCTGAACCACAGACCACATTTGGTGTAGGACTTCCCTAAAGATAGCAGGCGGGGGTCAGAGAACAAGGGAACGGCATTCATCTTCAAGTGTGTTACTTGTCAGAGCCCAGCTTTGATGGGAACACCCTGCTCAGTGGGGCCAGCATGGCATTTCCCAAAGTGTATTTGTGGGATGTTACTACGTATTACAAATAAAAGGGTTCTGATAGCTGGAGTATGTTGTTTACCACTGAATTGCCCAAAGAGAGACAAATTCCTAACCTGTAAGACTCCTTAAAACCTTTAATACTCTCTAAGAATGGTGTGGAATTCAGGAAACATGTATGTGATCTCTCTTTTCACAAAGACATATGATCAGCATTTCATGAAACATAATTTGGAAAATAGTGATCCAATAATTATTGAAGAACATGTGCAAGAGAGTAGAGTTAATTCTGCATTTTCTTCAACCAGGCAAACAAGTTATCATTTAAAACAAAGGAGTGAAAATTGGAGCTGAAGCAGCAGCACATCTGGTACATCTCCTTCACAGGGGCAGACCTCCAGGCCTTTAGGGTTGGGCTTGACTGGGGAAACAGCTCAAAGTCATCCAGGCTATGCCTTTTCGGACGTGGACCACAGTCTACCTAGGTCATACCATGCTGGGTCAGAAAGGCAGATTTTCTTAAGTGGTTTATTAACTGGCTGTGAAAAGGAAAAAACCAGTAGGTGTTGCTGAAACATCAGAGCCCCGGAAGCACGTTGGCAACGCAATCCCTGATGTAACAGCTTTGAAGGGGGCAGCGCTATATGGATGGATAACGTCCAGATTTTTTTCAAGGATCAGCACTTAGATTTTGACTTTGTTTTAAAATCAGAATCACCACCATCGTTCATCCAGTAAGACCTTTCCGGGAACTTTCTCAGGGCAGTGTTCATTTAAACATAAATACTTGAAATGGAGGCAGATAACCAAGGAAAACTTCAGTCAAGAGAGTTGTAAAGGAGAGACTACTTCTCAGGAAACATCACCACTGCCAGAACGGGAACACCAAGGCTCAAGGGAGAAGGGAGGCCTGTTGCTTTAAAAAGTGAATAATCAAAGAATAAAAGGTTGTTAGTTCCTACCAGAAAAGCCAGCCTGGAGACTGAGTTGAGATGCGAGTATCTAATAAGAGAATAATAAATGCACATCCTGGCCTGAAATTTAATTATTGGCTGTTATGTATACTTCCTTGATCAAATTATGAGTTTTCCAGAGAGTAGAAACTATCCCCCAAATACAACTTAATGTTGTATTTGCTGCCATAAGGTAGGGAAATAGGAGAGAAGAGAGACTGTGTTTCAGTGCCATTACTAGTTCCCTAACGTTGTTAGGAGATAACAAGTAGTCTTCTAAGAAGTAGCTCACAAGCAACCAGGAGAAATACATCTGATCACTTTATGGGGAGAGGACAGTGTTTATTCATTGCTAATCACCAAGGCCTTCAGATTTCTGGCTTTTTAATTAGATTTTGATATGGACCAATATTTTAATCCTTCTTGTGACTCTGCAGTTAAGCTGCCATTGGCTTCAATGAGCAAAGAAACCTCTCTGCTGTTGTTTTGTCATCCTTCATGTCCTAAATTAAAGGCAGGGTGACCCTAAGTCATAGTTATTTTGAAATTAAAAGATTCAGAATAAGGTCCTTTATCTCTACAGAGCCACCCAAACATATGGCCTCATGTTCTTCTAATCAAATAGGAATATCCCCTCAATTCTCATCTTCAAGGGGACAGATATGGAAGCAGTTATACCCTTCCTGCAAGTCAAGACATTTTCAGATATCAAGCATCAGTGGTGGCTTCGTTTTATTGAACTATTAATTCAAATAATATTACACCCATTTTTCTCAAAAGGCAAATTAGTATGAAAATGAGGAAGACACAAAACAGGAGACAACAGAGTTAAAGAAAAGGTGAGGATGAAAATAAAAACATTTCCCTCGGCATGTTCCTAAATACTCTTCTACCGTCTTTCTCTCCTACCATTTAGGCAAGACTGATATTCATGGTGACATATTCTCTTTCTGGGATAAAGAAACCAAGGCATTATCAGAGTAACAGACATTGTGCTTGTTACAAATATGTGCCCTTAACATTTGGCACACAATTTTGCTCTCTTTTGGTTGGTGTAAGCTGGCATACTTCATCACCAGGCTGGAGCACAGATTCTCTTCTCCTCCAACCAAAGTCACTGTGGTTGGATGCTTCTCTGAATAAAAAGGTTATGGATCTCCTGAGGGGGGAGATAGAATATATATATATATATATATATATATATATATATATATAACATTTTTTAAAAATCACATGAAAACAGGACTGTAGGAAGGAGGCCAGATGCTTGATTAAAAGATGGTGACAAATCCCTGAGCTTTGTAATACTTTCCTATTTGCATGAACTCCTTCAAATTTACTATTGTGATCAGGATTTTCAATCCTACAAGCAAATGCTGGGAATCCATGATTTCTTTTTCTCTGTAGATTTTCAACATTATCTACTTGTAAGCATGTATATCTTGGTGTGATTCTTCTGAACAACCTTCAAACATCAGTAAAAGCCCAATGACTGGCATTTCGGAAGCAACAAACTATACTGATAATAGATTGGCTTTCAGAAGTTACTCTAAATCAGTGATTTCACTTTGGCATACATGACAATGAAAGGAAAAAAATGAACAAAATGATAAAGCTTTGATGATTATACTTTCTCTTGCCAAAAGCCTCCTGGAACAGGAAGAAAAAGATTTTGGTAACAATCTCCACTCTCCATGTGGCTTTCTTATAACAAAGAGTGTTGCTGGTACTGGGCCAAATTAGACTCTCAGATATTTGTATGTGCTTCTTCACCCAAATTCCAGTACTCACATAAGATTCCATCATAAGTGGTTTTTATGGAAATAATCACATCACCGAAAATCACAAGTATCTGGAACAAACTAAAGAACTTATTTTGGAATTGGCTGCTCAGAAATAGAGAGCTGTTTTTGGCAAAGTGTAATCTGTCCTTAGTATATCCTGAAAAGCCAGGGAGGAATATCAGGCCTTCCATGTACTATTTTACATGAATTCTGAGGGCCCTGGACACAATACAAAAATGTCTTTTAAAAGATAGATGATTGTGAACAATTGTAAATAAGTTATCTGTACCAAATCTCAGATCATCATAAATTATGGAAATAACCTGGCCCTTATAAAAACATCACCAACCAAAAGTAACACCAAGACTTTATAATAATGCAAAAACAGTTGGTAGATTTTATCAATTCAGTAAGGAAGAAGAAAATTAATTCCAGCTGTATCATAATACACATAAAACTCTTTGACCTAATTTAATCATTTGTAAGACTTATCCAACTCTAACTTACATTTCACCCCCAAATTTCAATGAGTGTTTCATTTTTCACTTGAGTGCCATACACACACAATCTCATTAGAAGAGGTCATACTGGCAGCTTGGCATTGCACAGATCAAACCATGGATGGCTTAGCCACCCTGTCCATTGCCTTCACCTGCAGTGGAATTGGTGAGCAGCCACAGTCAAGGTCAATTAATGTCTCATGCTTTGGCAGAAAGACCATGAGAGGAACACTCTCTTCAAAATGCTTCACGTGAGGGCTTCCCTGGTGGTGCAGTGGTTGAGAGTCCACCTGCCGATGTAGGGGACACGGGTTCGTGCCCCGGTCCGGGAAGATCCCACGTGCCGCGGAGCAGCTGGGCCCGTGAGCCATGGCCGCTGAGCCTGCACGTCCGGAGCCTGTGCTCCGCAATGGGAGAGGCCACAAGAGTGAGAGGCCCGCGTACCGAAAAAAAAAAAAAAAAAAAAAAAAAAATGCTTCAGGTGAGAATAAAATGTTTCAAGGTACGGATATAGTTTAGAATTGAGAGTCTATCCATTTGTAGTAAAGCGATCTCTTATTTCTACTAATCATAATAAAATGTTATAACAACTGAAAGACTGTACCTTACAGAATTTAAAAACCAGTCTTGCAAAAATCTTCCAGGCCGCCAGAACGGCCACTGAACCCTTTTAAACCCACAGTTACTTCACCTCCTGGCAATGATGAGTTTCTGGCCTTCTGTATCCTACATGAAGTAAGCATGTTAATTTCTTAGCATAGTTTCCTTATTTATCTGAGGTCTCTTCCACAGCATGCTGTCTTTCGCCCCCATCTAAGGTCTTCAGGATCCTGTTAATTTGTACAGAGATCGAGTGTATTCATTTTAAGGTCTGGGTTCACCATTAGCTTCTGGCTCCTTGTTTAAAGGGGGTACAGTAAAATTGTAAATAGTGTCAAAATATCATCCCAGAAAACCTCTAATGCATCTAATACTATTTATAAATAATTCATACAAATCAAGAGGGAAGTATTAGCTTCACTATTCCAGGAGAGCAAGACTAAGGGAAATCTTCAGTCTGAAAGAAGACAATGACCATCATCAAAGTATACCAAAGTGAAAGGCTGGAAGCCACATTTAACACAAGGACAGCCAGCTTAAAAAGTATCCAAACCTTGTACAAGAGAGCTTCACTGCAACCTATTCTCTAAAGAATTTTTCATATCTGAAAACATTCATAACATTATTCACTATACACTCCAGATATTTTGAAACTAATAGATCCTGTCAAAACTATATGTAATAAGAAAACACCCATTAAAATTAGTTATTCAACTGTTGTTTTTTTTTAATCTGAGAATTGTTAAAACAATTTGAAGTAAGTTTCTAACCAATTGCTTGACTGAATTTAACCAACTTTTGTTTTTCAGGACGATGTGCAAGTACAAAAACAGTATAGTGTCTGTAATACAGATACACACATCCATAAGAATATAATTACATAATAAATAGTATATTTCTATCATACAGACACTGTTTTGTGCTTGCAAATATATATATATATATATATATATAGAGAGAGAGAGAGAGAGAGATCACA